>NC_092812.1:34565107-34896647 GCF_040954645.1 Diabrotica undecimpunctata
GAGAGAGAGAGAACAAAGAATCTTTTTCCAACAGAAAAATGATTCACCTCAGAATCCAATAATTATTATTAGGGAATTAGGATTTGTATCCATGCTAAATATTTGAATATAAGAGTATATTACACATATTTTAAATATTTATTTATCATTTCATACACTAAAAAGGCTTTTTGGAATAGTGTTACACGATGTGTGACAGTCTTCCTCGCCACCACATCATGGACTCATCTAAAGATAACGATTTTCCAGGGTAATAAATTTCATCCATTCGTTTATTGAAATACTCTTGAAGATTTCTGATTTTATGTAAACGATCACCATAACCAGGATCTCCCTCATGACGTGAATTTGTTGAAAAGTGACCTCATAATGAGAAGTGAAAAGGCAACTCATAATGATTATGAAACTTTTTTTCACTTTCCACTCATTTAAACTTCTTCATGTCCTAAAAATTACAAAAAAATTAGTTAACGCAAGATATGACATTGAGATAAATCTAATATATACTGCATCTTTAAAATATCTTTATTTTGTTAACAAAATTAAAAAGTTAGATTATTGAGAGACATTAAATGGGCAAATACAGATATATCAAGCAAAGTAATATTTTAATCAACTATCTGTGTATTTGCAATAAATTTGTTCAAAAAAAAGCACAAAGAAAATAAACATTTTTCAGTTACTGAACAGTATTGAGGTAGAAGTTATATCTACATGGACAGACAACAATTTTAACCATAAAGAAATGACAGCTACCACTACAGCTCTACTTGAAATGACAGAAACTTCTTTGGACCTGGAGCAGCTACAACTAACAAATACTGCAAAATTTGATGAAACCCTGCCAGCCGAGAATTCTATTATTTTGAAGTTTGGATTTAGATATTAGCCATAATGACCAATTGTTATGATGTTAATAAAATAGGTAAAAGTCCGAGCAAACCAACTTCTTCGAGCAATAATAGCTTAAATCCATCTTTATTGACAAAAGACAGTAATAGCAATTGTGTTGAACTATTTGAAAGCACTACAACTGTTGAAGGTGTGCAACGTAAGAGTAAGAAGAGAGAATTTACAGCTGTTGAAAGCAAAAAGCTAAAATTAGAAAAAGACCAGAAATCTAATATGGTTCAGCCTCTTTGTAATGAATGTAAATTTAAGTGTACAATGAAAATTAACGAAGGGCCACCAAAGATTATCAATGAGTCAAAAAAAATGATAAATTTTTGGCCACAATAGTTTTAACAGATAAGACAAAACACAGTCAGTGAATAAGGGATGTCACCAAGCTATAATCGATCACATTGAGACCTTCCATCCTGAAGTATCACACTACAGAAGGGAACATGCTCCCAAAACTAGATATTTACTGAATGATTTAAATATTATACTTATGCACAGAGATTTCATTATCAAACATGCACAATTTAAGTCAGGTATTTCATATGAACTGTACAGACTATCTTGAAAGAACAGAGAATTTCATTTGCAAGACAAGGCAATGAGAAGTGTTAAAACTTTAATTTGCACAACCATAATAAGGATAATTTGTTTGAAGACTGTGATCTTTGTAATACTTGGAAAATCCATGACAAACTAGTCAAAGAGAGCAGGACATTATACGAAGAATTTGCAGAAAAAGTTAATGAAACTAACAAAAACAATGAAGTTATATTATGCTATCTCGACTTGAAATGTTCAAGCAAATCATCTATATTCCATGCCTCACAACATATAACCAGACATTTGCCTCTGTGGGGAAAAAGTCTAAGCTTAAACCACTAGAAGTTCTGTGGCACTGTGCTATATCTGGCAGAAATCAAGAAGATATTGCAAGTACTTTCAATGTATTTTGTAAACCATTACTGTGATACTAAAAAGTTTGTGTTGCGGTTAGACAATTGTAGTGCACAGAATAAAAATCAGTGCTTATTAACAGTGTTCAATAGGTTTCTTCCTTATACCAAGAGGAACTCATGTAGTAAGTTTCAAGACTAGGATTTTTCCTTGCAAGAAAAACACAAACATAATTAAAGCGTTTTCAATAGAAGTTTCTTAAAAATGTGAGTCTTAAATATTAAATTTCTTTAAACTATACAAATTTCTCTCAAATGTGAGATATTTATGTCTTCTAATATGTGCCAAAAATTTAAGTTGCTAATACACTACAGTATTCAATACAGTGCACTCACATATCTTAACCACAACAGAAATACATAATTTTGACTGATTCACTAAACTCATTAAAATCCATAGGAAAAATATTCCCACATTTTAGGAAAAATCAAACAAAAACCTGATAGATATATAAAAGTTTAATAAGGAGGTAATAGATCCCATCACATATTGGAATTCAAGGTAAGAAAGAAGCAGATAAGTGTGTGCATGAAACCATGAACTCAGCTAACTCTATGATCATTAAATATGTGAAAACTAATGATGTTTCAAGTGTTACCAAATCAAGGATCCTAAGTGGGTGGCAAAACCAAAAGTGGCAATTTTCAGTTTCCAATGTTTGGAACACTAAACCTTGGAGATGTTTCCACACCGAAAGAAGAGATCAAGTGACAATAACCTGTCTTAGATTGGTCGTACCAGTGCTAAACATAAGTTTTTAATTACAACACTTAACCGAAATGTGAGCAGTGTAATGTCAAACTCTCAGTGAAACATATTATAGACTGTCTAGTTTTTAGTCCAACAAAGTTAGAGAAAGCACCTGGTGCAAATTGTTCCTTCACAAATATGATAAATTACTTAAAGACTATTAATTTTGTAAATATCGAATATTTAATATTGTAAAGATTTGACTAATATTTACTCAGCTCACAATATATACATGTTATATTATTCTTTTTACATACCTTATGGTTCTTCATTATTTCTATGGACCAAAAATTATCTTTTCCTTCTAGGTTATTATATACTTGGTCATTCTTATAAAGAAACTAACATGGCATAAATTCTGGTGTTCTTCATTCATCAACTGTATGGGATTGGTGGATTGATAGTGTTCTTAACTGAAAAATAATGATTTTAAATTTAAAATTTAAAAAACATAAAATTAAACTCCAAAATTACTTCTACATTACATTCTTAATACAACTTTTTACCAAAAGAAATTCAAGAATTTCTATTCTTCAAGAGAAAAGTGTATAAAGATATTGTTTTGCCTTTTTTTATAGTAAGTTTCCTACAGTAATTTTTTAAATGAAAAAAAAAATGAAAGGCAAATGTGAAGAAAGAAGAAAGGAATGGATTATACAAGTGACCAAAGTGAATGGGGAACAAAAAATGAAAATTTGCATTACATTTGACTAGACAACATAAGCAGATAATATTAGCAAGTGGTGACAAGAAGTGAGACAGTGGCCATTATATGAAAGATGAAGAATAAAATAGATGACAGAGCATCTATTTTGCTATCAAACAGCATTTGACAGAGCTCAATGGAAAGACAAAAAAAATGGAGATATACATAAAAAAATCAATAAAATAAAGCACCTGCATACATGTAACAGCTATCAGGCTTGTAAATTGTAGATTTTTTTATACTGTGGTCTGAAAGATCCTTTACATATACCCCTTATCTATTTTTAATACAAAATAACTTAAACACAAAAACAAATATTGTAATAGGTACTCACTTGTTTATTTATGTATGTGACATCTCATTTAGGTGGGAATTTGCATCACATACAATAAGCCTTATTTTTTCTGCAACTGCTGTTGAGATTTCTAACTTTATTTGGCAGAGGGCTTCTCAGTGGCAGCACGTGACACTCAACACCCCCATCTATTTTTTAAATATAATCGTGGATTTGCTGATCGTGTTTAACTGCATAATTAAAAATGTCTACTTAAATAGCTCTCATCCCAACTGTGAAATGCAAGTTATTGTTTGCTAAAATAATCATAAAATCAATTAAATATGATAATAAAATTCTATTTTTTCAAACTGCTTCATTATATAACTTATTGGATAAAATAATATGTCCAGCTAAAGCACTGTCAATAGTTTGCATATTTTTTTCTAACCTTTTCAAACCTAAGCAATTGTTTAAATGTTCTTTCGAAGATTCATGAAGAAATCCAGCACTCAAAGGACACTTTCTCTATCTATTTGCTGCAACCAGTATACCTATAGTTGTCAAAGAGGCTTTGGTTCCCAAATATGGTCCAAATTCCCAAATAGATTCAAGATATTGAATGTTAATATGCTATGCTATGAGGATATATACGAGGAATGACTTAAATAACATAAAAAAAACTCAAAGCAATATACAAATATATACATTTAGATACAAATGCTGGGGATATGATTATGAGACAAAAAGGAGAGTAAATGCATGTTACTCGAAAACTCAAATAGACAGCTTGATATAACTAATCATATGAAGAAGAAACAGATTTTTTAAAAAAACTTTTAGATGCAGGGAGAGACCTATATTTATAATATGAATAAATAATAGGCTATAGATAGATTAATCAATGATAAAACAATACTATGGGAGGAAGAGGGAAAGGCATAAAGGAAAGGTCAAGGAGAGTAGCCACAAACTAGAAACATTTCTTCTATGTTAATGTATAAATGAACTTCACACAAGAAAATGTTTTTCTTGAAACTTTACTCTATAAAAGGTTCACCAAGATTTAAATCCTTTGAAGAGCTTTGTTCTTAAATATATTTGAACTCAATGTTCAAGAAAAATTCCATCTGATGGCTGTTCAAAAATTGAGCAAACAGTTTTATGGTGTCATTTTCAAAATGTTCCAACTCTTGGAAGCTTTAAAAATAGTACATTGTAATTTATTTAATCATCGCCAGTGCCTCTACTTTAATGTCCTGATTGTGGAATATTTTTGTTTCTTACCTTGCAAAACTATTGGAATCATGGTACAATGAACACATAATGTGATTATTGTACCATGTATTGGAATATTGTTTATCCTTCAGTTTTAGCAAAGAATATTCTCTTTATTAGCTGTATATTCTTTGGTTTTAGGAAACCTTCGGTTGAATTTACCGAAAGTACAAGCTGATTATAGCTGCAGATGTCAAACATGAAACATGGAACAAAAAATTTCGGTTTAGCAGTGTTGGCATGTTTTTATATTGTATAAGCTGTATGCTTCAAATAGGAGATAAAGCTTTAGAAAAGTACATTTTGATTATATTATGTTATGTTATGATTATTATGTTTAAGATTAATTGCAGTTAATTATGGGAAAATTTTTTTTTGGCAATTGCCCTTTCATAGATTTGGTACTCGTCAAATCAGCAGTTGCCAGATGTTAGCAATTAATCTCGAAAGAGACAAATATTTACTCGTTATTGTTTCATATAAATTAAAAATTGTAGAATTCATAAAATAGCATAATCAAAATATACTTTTCTAAAGTTTTATGTCTTTATATTTGAAGCATACAACATATCCACACCCTAGAATAACAGAGACACAGAGTGTTGGGTTGTTCTCTGTCCACACTGCCAAACCGAAATATTTTATGTCATGGTTGACATTTGCGGCTATATTCGGCTTGTACTTTCGATAAACTCAACCCCTTTTTCTAATTTTAAGGAATAGGGAATAACATAGAATATTTATTTATTTTTTACTTTTTGCTGTTAGTCGCAATTTTTATTTTACAAATAAGGCACAATTTTATACAGAAGGTAAGGGTAAGAGATGATTGGAAAAGCATATCATAATTGATGTTCTGGGACAAACAGTAGTTGATTAAATACAAGTTAAATTGAAAAAATAAATTCTGCTGGTGAAAAAAGGTCCGAAAATTATTATAGGTGTATTTATATATACTTGCATGAATTTTTAAGACAACCATGTGGTCTGCTACTAATAAATTTACCATTTGGGAAATTTTTAAACGTTAGTTTTAGGGATTTAATAATTTTACAATATGTATTTAAGTATTTTCAATACCTGAATTACCAGAAACAAAATACAACTTGAAGCAACTTAAACGAAAATTTTATGCACTGCACTGAATACTGAATATACACAACACACAATACCTTTAGCTGTAACAGTATTTTTTTGCTCTTGCGCAGCATCCGCCAACATGTGACGCCCTCTGGGGACTTCGATTCTAAGGTATGGAGGAAAAATAAAAAACAATACAATTAGAAACTTTAATTCGTTTCAATCAAAATATTGGCAATGCATATAAAAAATATACTAAAAAAATGGAAGATATAAGATGAACGCTGGTTTTCGGAGTCAGACAGCAGGCGTATGACTCAGACTTTTACCGGAATGAACATTTCATTCTTGTTTCAGTCACCTGACACCTATGAGTGTTGATTTTTATTCGTTTTGAGCACAATTTTTAATTCAAGTCTAATTTTTTTCCACTTTTTACTTATATAAGTTAAAAATATATATAATATAAATATAAAACTGCGAAAAAAGAGTATTTACTTACCCTATAACCTGATAACCAATCTGTCTCCTGTCAGAATAGGGGTTTTGTGATAATTCGTCAAGTTCTTTGAAAGTATATGTTCAAATTTTGACAAAATAAAATGAAAGGTGTGCAGATTCATTCTGAAATATTCGCAAGATCTTTTTTCGTCGGCAAGCAGGAAAAATGTGTTTGTACTACCCGTAAATACGCTTTAACTTCTTAATTGCATGTGTTTCCCTTCTGATTGGTTTTAACTTTATCAAAACATTGTCATTATTAGCAAAGGAGCTGCAGTCTGTTCTCTTGTAAGTTCCATGCTGCACTGATCAGTCGGAAAACCAGCGTTCATAATGGCCATATACTACCCGTAGCTCAGTCAGACAGTCTGAGCACTCTGAGTCAGAGAATATACCAGTTTTTACCAGCATTCATCTTGAACGTAACCTTAGGCAAGGCGACCCACTTTCATCTCTTCTCTTTAGTCTTCTCCTGGAAAACAAGCTACAGAAAGCCAATATAAATAGAAAAAGAGTTATATATTATAAAAAGCTTCAAGGCCTGGCGTTCTCTGATGATGTAGCAATCGTAGCGAAAAGCAAACAGGAGGTGATCCGGTTAAGTAAAAAATTAGAAGAAAAAGTCATAAAAAAAGGACTTGAATTTGAATGCAATAAAACAAAATACATGGAATGCACATACCAAGAAAATGTAAGAGGAAAATATTTAACAGTACACACTAACAGTACAAACAATTATAATACGAAAATTAAATATAGAAGAAGAAATCTCAAATGGACTAATGAAAACGAACAAGAGTGTTTATAGCAGTTATAACAAGGCGTTTGGATCCAAAGAAGAAACGAAAACCTGAGAGAGTTATATGGGGAGCCCAGCATACTAGGAGTAATAAGAACACAACGACTAAGATATCTAGGACCCATACAGAGGATGACAGAGGGTAGCCTACAGAAAATACTACTGTCAAGTACAATAGAAGGACGTCAGAGAAGAGTTCGGCCCAAAACAAGGTGAAAAATGGATGTAGAAGATGATCTAAAAAGGCTCATCGTCGCAAATTAGAGAACGAAAGCAATGGACAAGAAGGGATAAAAAAAAGAAAAACTGGCCGTGTTTCAATCATTGAGACCGAAAGACGACGACGCATTTTCACTCAATTCAATAAACTTGCTAACTACGACGATCAGAATCGGTATTTAGGTGGTCTGATTAGCGTTCTCCCAGTTATGTGTCGACGAATTCGAGTGGGTACAGGGACACCTAATCTTACTTCTTATTCATATCGTCTTAGGAGTGGCTCTGATGGAGACTTTCGTTATGTGCAAGTATGTTTCAAAGCATTTTTAACCATTCTTGGAATTTCTTTCTTCCGAGTGCAAAGAACTCGAAAATCACTGGCCTCAACTGGCACTGTGCCATTAGAAGCTAGAGGAAAACATAGAATAGGCCCCACAAAATTTCTGAAGATACTATCGTCAAAGTGACAGAATTTATTGCTTCCTTGAAAGGAAGAAAATCGCATTACTTTTTTTCGGTTTTCCTTGGAAAGACACCTGTAGCTACTGTCACACTATAAAAGAGGATATATCTGCCATTTCGCAGAAATTAGATGCCAGCAGTGATGAATAAAAAACCCAAATCTTAGAGAAATTACAAGACAAAAACAACGAGACACAACTTCATCTTGCAAGAAGTGAAAACTTTTATTCTGTGAAAAGAAAATATCGAAAATTGTCGTCAAAAGCAATCGATACCGAAGCCATAACCATAGACTTCCAAAAAAATTTATCAACCCCTAATGTGACCTCAAACGATGTCTACCATAAACGGAAACTTAATTTTGTAAGCTTTCTACCTCTGTTTTCTATACTTATGACAAATCTGTAGCAAAAAAAGGGGGCTGACGATGTGTGTTCGATGATTCATCACTTTGTGCATAACGTACTGTCATCTCAGGTTCAAAATTTGATAATATCTTGCGACTCTTGTGGAGGGCAAAATAAAAATTACACAGTTTTTCGGTTCCTTCATTATCTAGTTCAGAGAGAAGGACTTTTTGAGTTTGTGAAAGTAATTTTTCCCATTAGATGACATTCCTTTCTAAAGTGCAACCGGGACATGAGTTTAATTAATGACAAAGCTTATACGGAAACTCCAGATGATTGAAGATAAATCCTCCTCAACAGAAGAGTGAAACCGAAACCGTTCCAAGTGGTGGACTGTGGAAAAGATATAAGATTTCTGAATTGGACTAAGCATTTCTCCAACAAGTATCCCAAGAAATCCCCGAGACCTATTCGAGTGTTGGAAATCAAGAAAAATAGACCTCAATTTATCTTTGATAAGAATACCCATTCTGGGTCATGCAAGCTCGCTGTTTGAATGCAAAGTTAAACGAAACCCGAAAAGAAATTTAAGCAACACTCATAACATCACAACTCCGGAAGTTCCTAGCCACAACCATCGAAGCTTTGTACAAGCGCCCACTTCCGGTCAAAGCTCCTAAGTTACAAGATCTCTACTTGACCAAATATTTGGAAAACGTAAAACCCAGAAAGTTCTACACTGATTTACAAGGTACTAAACAGGAGGGGATACTAAACTTAAAAATAATAATCACAAACACGTTCTTTAAATTACCAATGAGACGGTTATATACATGGCGCTCACCAGCAGATAAACCGGAAAAAGTTGTAAGAAACCAAATCGACTATATAATGATTAAAGAGAGATATCGTAACACCATCAAATCAGTTAAAACATATCCAGGAGCAGATGTCGCATCAGACCATAACCCACTAATCGCTAATGTCACGCTTAAGCTTAAACGTTTAAGAAAACCACAAAGAACTCCAAAATTAGATGTTAGAAAACTGAAAGAAGTTGACATAAAAATCAAACTTCAACAGAAAATATACGAAAACATTGATAAATTAGATACTAACCCTTACGAGATAAACGAACAATGGGAAACACTAAAAAACTGCCTCCTCGCTCCATGCAAAGAGATATTAAAAGAACCGACACGAAAGAAAGACAATTGGATGACCGACGAGATACTCGGCATGATGGAACAACGAAGACAAGCCAAGAACAAAGACAGTCACAATTACAAAATCATTAACAACAAAATCAGAAAAAAGATAAGAGAGACAAAACAAACTTACTATGAGGAAAAATGTAAAGAGATAGAGGATCTTCAGAACAAATACGACCTATTCAACATACATAAAAAGGTTAAAGAAATGGCAGGACTGCAAAAAAGAAACCACAATACAACTCTTTTAGATAAAAATGGAAATACTATGATAACGACTGACGAAAAACTAAAACGATGGGAAGAGTATATGGGAGAGCTCTTCGACGACGAAAGAGGAAACCCACAAGACTTGAATTTTGAGGACAGAGAAACAAGTGCAGAAATTACAAAGGAAGAAATAATGTATGCACTAAAGAACACCAGAAACGGAAAAAGCCCGGGGCCAGATCAACTGCCTATTGATATCCTTAAAATAATAGAAAATGAGTACATTGATGTCCTCTTAAAGCTTTTTAATAAAATTTATCAATCGGGTGACATACCCAACGAATGGTTGACCTCAACATTCATTTGTCTCCCAAAAAAGAAAAATGCTAGAGAATGCACCGACCACCGTACCATAAGCCTGATGTCTCACACACTTAAATTGTTTTTAAAGATCATTCATAAACGCATTTACAAAACACTTGATATGGATATTGAAGAAACTCAATTTGGATTCCGTAATGGCGTAGGTACCCGTGAAGCTCTATTTGCATTCAACGTACTAATCCAGAGATGCTTGGATGTGAACCAAGATATGTACGTCTGTTTCATAGACTACAACAAAGCTTTCGACAAAGTCCGCCACAAAGAGCTAATGGACATCCTCAAAGCAAAACAAATACAACACAATGACCTTCGAATTATAACAAATCTATATTATAAACAACAGGCACGCGTACGCATTAATGAACACAAATCAGAAGAGTTCGAAGTTAAAAGAGGAGTGCGACAGGGGTGTGTATTGTCACCACTATTATTCAATGCATACTCTGAAGAAATTATGAAAAGAGCTCTTGAGGGAGAAACAGTAGGAATCAAGGTCAATGGAACACCAATTAACAACATTAGATATGCGGACGATACTATCATTATAACAGACAACCTCCGAGACCTCCAAAAGCTAATGAACAAGATAGTTGAGTATGGAGAGGAATATGGATTATCAATAAACACCAAGAAAACCAAATTTATGAGGATATCAAAAACCCAAAATAATGGTGAAAGCCTGACAATTAACGGTAGTGTTTTAGAACAAGTTGAAAACTACCACTATCTTGGCACAATAATTAATCACACAAACGATTACTCCAAAGAAATCAAAGTTCGAATAGAGAAAGCACGTACAAACTTCAATAAAATGAGAAAGGTACTTTGTGCAAGAGAACTGAAATTGGACTTGAGAGTTAGGCTGGCAAGGTGCTATATTTTCTCGACTCTGCTTTATGGGATAGAAGCATGGACACTTAACGCGTCGACTGCTAAAAAGTTGGAAGCATTTGAAATGTGGGTGTATAGAAGAATCTTGAAGATATCATGGACCGAGCATGTGACAAACAACGAAGTCATGAGAAGAATCAACAAAAGAATGGAAGTATTGGAAACCATCAAGACACGAAAGCTGCAATACCTGGGGCATGTTATGCGTAATGAGAGATACAACCTACTTCAATTGATTATACAAGGGAAAATCCAGGGCAAGAGAAGTGTAGGAAGAAGAAGAATCTCATGGTTGCGTAACTTGAGGGAATGGTACGGATACACATCAATTGAACTATTCAGAGCAGCAGCATCTAAGATCAGAATAGCCATGATGATTGCCAACCTCCGTCGCGGAGATGGCACGTGAAGAAGAAGAAACAGGAGGGAAGTTCGGAGGAAGAAACATTTTGTAACGCAGAAGCTTGAAGGTACTGGGGAAGAACGATCATGGTCCATGTCGGCACATTCAATTTTTTGTATGATGTTTCGCAAATACAATATTTTTTTGTCTTCTCTTGATTTTTCCTCTGTAAACATGTTAACGTATCACTGAAAAAATTTACCGATTTGTACAGTTGAGTTAAAACAATTTGTTTTAATTGGAAACATTAAATTTCGATTTCCATGAAAACAGTTTTTGTAGACTCATATTGTTTTTCCTCCCTACTCATCATTTACTAGTAATTATAAGTGATAAAATGGATAAATGAATAAGAAAATGTCTTCATTTTCTCATAAGTAACACCGCTAAACATGGAACTACTAATTTATTGGTATCAAGAATTAGGAAATCTGTATATGGAATCCATTTTAGGCCAAATGAAGACCCATACCGTATAAATTAAAAGGTAAAAGCTGTGATATAAGAGACTAGAAGAAGAAAATCTTGACATAAAAATTAAAGAACAAAAAATTTCGTAATTTTCCATTTCCTGTTAATACAAGATAATGGAACACACTCAATCGAGATCAACAGTTGAATACAGAAAACAGTAGGTAAATCGTTATCATTCAATGAATAACAAATTTATGGCTTTATTTACTTTAACGCATTAAAATTGATAATAAATTCTGTTTTGAAATTCGTACCTCGGGTTTAAAGTCCGTATTTTGTAGACTCGAATAATTTTTATGTAAAAAGTGTACATGATATGCTGAATTATTAAAAGGGAAACGAAAAATTATTTGTTTAAAGTGTATGATTACTCACTGGTTAGTAATACCGTAATACGAAAGCAATTTATACGGATTTTTTTGGTAATTAAAAGGTTTAACATACAGGCCTAAATCGTATATTTTTTTACACGAGCCAAAATGAAGCGAGCCAAAATGAAATTTTTTGAAGCGAAGCTTCTATACTGACGTTGTTTACAACCTGTAAACTTTTTCAATTTGATTATTAAAATCTAAAAAAAAATAAATAATAACATTACTTTAGCGTAAACAAATTGCTATAGCGTCTCAATGAAAAGCATATAGTCTCAATGAAAAGCTGGTGAAAAAACACACTTAAAAAAAGATGAAGATCTAAATTTTATGATCCAAGATCCAACTGATAGATGGCATACAGTGAAGAAATAAAAAAATATAGGTACCCTGTTAAAATGATGGTACTCGTAAAATACCGACACTGAAAAGTGGAGGGGAGAACTGTCAGCTGCAATATCTCAGATTAAGCTTAAATATCTCACCTTGTTTCTTGTTATTGGTCATAGAAGGTGTGCTTTTTCACCAGCTTTTCATTAAGCCTACTTACAACCGTGTGACATAAAAAAATATCAAAGGTATTATAAATGTTTAGAACTTAATAAGTCAGCCCTTTTTCAAAACTGTTTTTTAATAACAAATTTAATAAAATGTTAAAGTTTTTTTAATAAACCTTATAAATGAAGCCTTAAAGCATCGATTGCGATTTATAAAATATCTCTAGAGTGACTGTTTGGGTAAGCACAGTTGTTTATCACCCTAGAGGATAAACAAATCGAATAACTTATAAACTGTTTGGTCGATCTGTTTGGAATTTCGGATACTTTTATAATTCATTAACTGTCATAATTGAGCGCAAAATACTAAGGAAGATATTTGGACCAACCCAATACAGCGATGGTTCGTGGAGAATTAAAATGAACCACGAGCTAGATGAACTAATAATATAAAGCGCAGATATTGTCAGATTTGTAAAGTCACAAAGACTAAACTGGCTTGGTCACCTAGAAAGAATGCCAGATAATCGAGCTGTAAAAGTAGTCCAGAGATGGAAGCCCCAAGGAAACAGAACAAGAGGAAGGCCCCGTAAAAATGGATAGACGACGTAGAGAGGGATCTTAAAACCATGAACATCAGGCAGTGGCGAAGGAAAGTATCCGACAGGGCAGAATGGAAGAACATTGTTAAGCAGGCCAAGACTCACAAAGGGTTGTAGCGCCATTAGAAGAAGAAGAAGAAGAACTGCCATAATTTTAATTAGTTATATTACATTTATTTATTCAAAAAACAAAGTTATTAACATTTATAAATTACTACAAAAATAAGTGTTTTTTATCATTATCTCGGTCAATTGTTTAGGTATTTTATTTTGAAAACTCTCATAATCAAGAACTTTTTATGATCTACAACTTTTCTTTGGACCATTTTTCTCTAGAATGTACAGTAAACTTTTTATAGGCACAAAATTTTTTGGCTTCTTAAGAATGTTTAAAAAAAAAACAAAATCAGCTGTAGGTCTTCCCGGATTTTTCATTACCTACCCCTCATATACCTTTTAGAACCTTCAAATATCTGTATAAGATTTTTTCAGCTTTTTTTCTTCATTAACTGGGGTATCTAGGATCTCCAAAAAATGCACTAATACTGTTTTGTTTTGAAATTACCAATTCTATAAATAAACCATCAATTAACTTCTTTTTTGGCACCAGCTTTTTTCTTTCTTCTAATTATATTCTAATCCTATTTTCACTTTCGACAAAAGCTTCAGGTCATCCCACTTTTGTAATTGATGGAGTATTGATAAAGTAGTTTAGTTTGAAACTATTAGCAAAAACCGAAATTAAAACAAAACTGGATTCAATCCAGTTGGAAAATCTGTTCTTCAGTTCTTTGTTTGATTTATTCATTCATTGTAATAATGGAATCAACAAGTGATAATGCAGTAATTAAAAAGAAACGACCATACTACGAGTACTTGCAAAATAAGGCAGAGGAAAACAGAAATGTAAAAGGAAACTTAGAATGAAACAAAAAGGAATTTAAGGCAAATACGTATTTTAGAATAATCTCGAATACGTTTTATCCAAGAAGCCTGTTTTTCTTTCTTCACCCCTTCAAACCTGTATGTATTCACATTTTCAATTAGTTATGTTTTAGCTTCCATATTTTTGAATGTAATAGCACAAACTAAACATGTTCTGTCACTTAATCATTCGCTTCTTTAGTTCTTCTCCGAGAGAGTGGTGAGACCTTGACCTCGGCGGAGAGACTTTGCGGATCGAGATCGAGAACAGAAGCTGAATATACAAAAGCCAAGGTGTGATCTTCCATGCCGTAGGCTGAATGGTGAGCTAGTTGTAAATCCCATACGGGACCAGTTATTTTCCTTGCTGCGCGTAAGAATCAAATTAGTGTAGTTCTAAGAAAACTAATAATTAGGTAAAACTACAGCTGAGGCAGCTACAGAAGGCTCTAAGGGCATTGCTACCGGGGAAAAAACGAGCACTCAGAGTTCAACAGTTCTTTACTGAGGAGGTAGACTTAATGACTGACGAAGAGTTCGTACAGACTAAGATGTCTGATGCCTTTAAGAAACGGGTGAAAAGTTTGGTTGGAAAGGGCCAAAACTTCATATAGACCAAATGGTATATGATTAAGACAAATTTTAGAGGACTGTAAGTCATCATAAGACAGACCAGCCAAAGCAAAGGCTAGAAATAGTCACGCAGAAATCTAATAAAAAACGACCAAATTCTGCTTCTTTAGTAAAGGTGACCGTAACAATTTTCAGTTTCCACAGAAACCACATATACCGCACAAAGCTTAAGGCAGTGAAAGGCTCCAATATTAGGGGAATATTTATAAAGAAAGTCAAGGAAGCCCATATAATGAAAAATTGCGGTTAATATGGATGGCAAAAAGCATGTTTAAGACAGTGCAAAAACACACAATGGTTTAGGAGCATAGTTCCTGGTTTAGAAGCCTGGGAAGGTGCAAGCCTCTATGCCAAGGACGAAGGCGAAATCAATAGGTCATACAATGTCATTTTACAAACAAACCTAAAATTAATTTTTATATAAAAACTATCATTTTTGTTTTTTTTTTAATTACATTATGGTGGGTAAACGCGAGAGAACATCAACCAGACAATCGTGGGATGAAGCAGCAATGCAGAATGCTTTTGAGGCTGTAAAAAGTGGTCGAATGGAACGGTTAAAAGAAAGCTCTTGAACTCTTGAATGTCCCCCAAGCGACGTTTAGACGTCGCTTGGGGGACATTCGTATGACGAATGGGGGACGTATGAAGAAAAAGAATTTGTTGAGCACATACTGTTATTAGAGTCTAGATTGTTTGGGATAACTACTACAACATAATATAAAAAACTTGCATTTTAATTTGCCATTAAAAATGGCATTTCAAATAGATTTAAAGATCGCAGCGCTGGACGAGGGTGGTTAAGAAGCGGTCGTAAGCGATATCCTGAAATATCCTTGAGGCAACCTGAAGCTGTGTCTACAGCTAGAGCTATGATATTAAATAAGCCTCAAATACAAATTTTTTTAATACGTTGGAAATTACCCAGGAAAAAGAGAAAATTGAAAATCATCGCATTTATATTATGGACGAAAGTGATTTGTCTACAGTACAAAGTACTAATTTTTAAAAAAACTGGAAGAAAGCAAGTTGGATCGTTGACCAGCACCGTTTTGATTTTCCCTAGGAAAAATAGAAAAGAGGAACTTATAGATGCTTTACCTTCTCTGGGTTCTTGGGATTATTTCAAGAAACTGGATGAATGACCATCCAAGCTAATACCTTTGTTTTGTGGTTGAAGCATTTCCAAAATTTGGTTAAGGCATTTCTCGAATCAAAACTTTTATTGCTTCTGGATAGACACACTAGCCAAAATTACTGAAAGCATTGACATTTGCCAAAAAAGATGAAATAATTATTTTATGCTTCCCTGTTCACTGCAGACATCGTATCCAGCCGCTTAATGTTTTCTTCTATGGTCCCCTGAAAACATTTTATAACCAGGAATGAGCACTATGGTTAAAAAACCATCCAGGACGGGTAATCACACAGAATCAATTCGGTGAACTTTTCAATTCTGCTTACGGAAAATCAGCAATAATAAAAATGCTACAAGTGGCTTTTTGAAAACGTGCATTTACCCACTCTTCTTCTTCTTCTTGTGCCACTCCTATCGGAGATTGGAAATCATCAAGGCTATCCTGACCTTGTTTACAACTGACCTAAAGAGTTCATTAGTGGTACAGCCAAACCACTCTCTCAAATTACGCAACCATGACATTCTTCTACGGCCTGGATTTCGTTTTCCTTCTATTTTTCCTTGCATTATATTTCGAATTAATGCGTATTTATGTCCTCTCATCAGGTGACCCAAATATTCGAGTTTTCTTCGTTTGATCGTTGTGATTCTTTCAACCCAACTTATCTTCAACATTCCATAGTAGCACCACATCTCGAAACTTCCAATATTTTTTATGTTGTTCTGTTTGACAGTCCAGGCCTCTACACCGTATAAAAGCGTGTTAAATACGTAGCCCCTTAGCCTTCTTAATCGTAGAGGGATGCTTATATCTCTGTTGCAGAAGAATTTCCTCATCTTTATGAAGGTGGCCCTGGCAATTTCGATACGTCTTTTTATTTCATTGTTTTGGTCTCCAGTTTCGTTTATTGAAGTACCCAAGTATTTGTAACTTGATACTTTTTCAGTTTGAATGTCGTTTATATTAATATGTGCTGGTTGTGTCATGTTCTGACTGAAGACCATATACTTGGTTTTTTTTGTATTGATACTTATGCCATAATTGTTGCAGGCAATATTTATATTTGTAAGTAATCGTTGTAATTCTTCTACTTTTCTTGTAACTAGTACAGTGTCGTCTGCGTATCGAATATTATTTACAACCTCTCCATTGATTACGATTCCTTCGTTTGCTTGCAAAAGGGTTTCCTGGCAGATGCTTTCACTATAAACACTAAATAGCAGCGGTGACAAAATGCGTCCCTGTCGTACTCCTCTACGTATTTCTATTGCTTGTGATATCTCATTTTCTATTTTGATGTTAGCTTTCTGATTTCAATATAGATTGAGAATTATTAGCAGATCTTTATTATCTATGTCCTTTCTTTCAAGAATGTCTCTTAGCTTATCATGGCGTACTCTGTCAAACGCTTTTTCAAAATCGATAAAACATGCATGTACTTCCTGATTAACGTCTAGGCATCTTTGTGTAATAACATTCAAACCGAAGAGAGCTTCTCGAGTACCTAGTCCCTTTCTGAACCCCATCTGTGTATCATTAATATCTGAATCCAACTTTTGAATAACTCGGTTGTGGATGACTTTTAGAAATATCTTTAGTAGATGGCTCATTAAAGATATTTTTCGATGTTCTAAACATTCTTTTGCATTGGATTGCTTTGGCAGGGTAACGAATGTAGACAACAGCCACTCTTGAGGTGTATACAGTTTTGTATATTGTGTTAAATAAGTGCAATTATACCTATTGAGTCATCATTCAAGAGCTTTAGCAATTCAGTAGGAACCTCATCAGGTCCATTTGCCTTTCCAGTTTTGGAATTTCTAAGTGCCACTTCTACTTCGCATTTTAGGATTTCAGGTCCCGTTTCACCATTTACCTGAACAATGTTATTTCTGTTCTCCTCAAACAATTCTCTTAAGTATTCACTCCATCTATTAATTTTCTCTGTTAAATCTATAATAATCTTTCCGTCTTTGTTCTTAAGCAAACTTATTTGATGTCTTCTTTGAGTTCCTGTAATTTATTTTACTTTTTTATGTAAATTGAATGTGTCATATTTTCTTTCATAGTTTTCCATTTCTACACATTGTTCTTCAATCCATAATTCTTTGGCCTTCTTTATTCTTTGCTTTATGTTCTTATCAACCTCTCTGTATTTTTGTGCATTATTCTTCATTTTACGTCTTTCATCCATTAGTTCTAGTATGTCTGGTGTCATCCATACCTTGTGTTTCTTTGCAGATCTGGTTAGGCATTTCTTTCCCGTAGTTCTTATTGTAGTATTTATATACTTAAGTTTTTCATCTATGTTGTCTGTTCTGCGGATTTGACTTTCTGCTATTCTGAGGCTGGTGTTTATTTCTTCTTTCTTCTTCACCCACTCAGCCCAAGGATTTTCCCAGACAAGTTTTTTGAACCAGCTGAGACCAAAAATAGAATATTACAAACAAGCAGTACAGAAGACAATACGTCTAATCTACCAGAAAAGTCGGTCAGCAAAGAAAGTAGTGTTATGGAAAAAAACGGCGCAACAAGCGCAAGATAACACTCACAATAAAGAAAATGATACCATAGGTGATAAGAAAGATAACAATACGAAAGAATATCTACTTGAAAAAAAAAAGAACTGCACTGCACGAAATTTCTCCAGTGCCTTTAGCAAATGAAACTAGAAAAAAAAAGTCTAGACAAACAATCTCCGAAGTTTTAACAACTACTCCTAATTTGGAGGAAGAACTCAAGCACAAGGAAGAAAAGAAAAGACATGAGAATGTTCATCGATTTAAAAGGAACATTTTAAGTAATCCACTGCACAAACAGAAAGTGAAGAAGACTTGTTTGCAGCCGAAGATGATTTTTTCTTCAGCTTTTTCAGATTTTTTATTTTTTTTTATGTGGCTTGTTTTTACACCCACGATTTATGTAGAAATTCTCGGTCTAGGGAGTGTTGGATTAGTTGCACAAAATGCAATAATTGGACACATTGTGAAAAAGTTTATTTATGAGCTTTGCCAATACTGATTTCTTGTTTTGTTAATTTACCTACCTATATTTTTATGTTTTTTTGTTGGTACGATTTTTACCATTTGTTGTGAGCATATATGTCATTTTACACCCCATGACTGCATCGTTTTACATGACAGATGTTTGTAAAATGACATATATAGTGTAAGGTTTTTAAAAAAATACTTTTCCACAAGTTTTTTATAGAGATGAGATGTTTTTGTTTAAGTATATGAATAAAACATGTTTAAAGGAATGTGTTACATTTGTTTCAGTACAATTTTTCGAATGGTATCTGCAAAAAATGTCTCAAATAAAAAGTATGTCATTTTAGGACACCTTCGTCTATATAGATTGCTTTTTATTGTTTTCAACTTTCAACTGAATAAGATAAAGGTTCTTTTTTAATCACCATTTGTTTAGTCTAAATACGGACCTGTTACGCTATAGGTTTTGGTGTAGCAATGATGACAAAAACTGAAGTTGATTAATGGCTGGTATAATTTATTTATTTTGTTTCTGAGATAATATAATTATTGATTACTTTATTATTAATAAAATATGCAGTCACAGATTCTCTTTTTTCTATGCACAATGAACTAACACAGCAAGTTATCATAATATAAACATACCTATATAAGCAATTGTTTTTATTGGTTATTGTTACTCATCAAAAATTAATAATTTGTCAGAATCAATCTAATAGCGTGTTTTCTTATTTGATATAGTGCCGCACTCTCCAATAACATCTGATCAAGTTTAAGATCTATTCTGTGATCCATTTTTATCATCGTTATTTCTACAAATTTCTTTGAATTGAATTTCAAATTCGTTCCAAAATTCTTGAGGTTGTTGGTATATGTTTGATAGTTGAAAAATAAATTCTTGTTTAAATTTAATTTACGTAAAAATTATAAATATTTTATGGTTTTCAACAATTTATCCCTTCTTCATGAATATTAAAACAGCGGGCTCCATGGAAGACTTTGTGAATCATAGAACCCTGTAAAACAAAAACCCGTCTACGTTTCACGTTCACAAAAACGCTCAGATGAAACATTTTTCAGTCGGGGAACCAAGAGAGGGCGGTACCCAGAAACCGACCATTAGCGAACCTTAGTAAAAAGGTCAAGCAGTTCATCAGATTTGTTAAACGTTCGCTGTCTACGGTGCTGCCTCTAGTGAGCAATTCAGAAAGGAATACGACACAAAAGTAGTGGGAAAGTTTACCTGCCTGTGTGTAAGTGGTACAGGTAAAACTCCTAACCATTATTGGTGAACGAAGTGATTAAGTAGTACCTTTTAGTGATTAAAGTTTTGTTAGGGATTGTAAATTAAGGTAAGTTTCAAGTGTTATTTTATTGATATTTATTAGGTACATTCTTTGGTATAATTATTTACTTTTACGTTTTATAGTGGTTAGTTGTATTAATGCGCAACAGGTAGTCAAGGTTGGGTGGACATATTTTTTTAAACTAAAGTCATTCTTTTGTAAGCTGATGTTTATCTTTTCTTTATCTTTAAGCAGCTTACTTGTAATCGTGAAAATATCGGTTTGAGTTCTCTAACGTTATCTACCTTTGTTATCTATCTTACACACGAGTACGGTTTTTAATGAATTATGTACCCCTTGATAAGCAGAAAATTGGTCAGAATTTTGTAAATTAAATGTTTAACTCACTATTTTTTTATTTGAATACTTTTCTTCGCGTTGTTTATTGCCTAAAATACAACAAATGGTTGTACCTAAGGATCACATGATCACGTGTAGTCGATATGAAGTAAATAGGTTGTTACCCTTTAAAGTTCACCTTTATCTTTATTGCGAGTGAGATTGCTACGCCTAACAACCAAAAAATCCGCTGCTGGATATTCCTAGAAAAATGACAACAGTTCCAAAGTGACCCCAATAAACTGTTTCATTGAATGATGCAAAAAATTTATTGTTTCTAGTCAGCTCACTTTCTACCATCTAGTCTTCTAGTCACTTTCATTAGTTTTTTGTTTTTATACTTTAAACATTTCCATTAAATTCCAATATTTTTTTAACTGAGACGATAGAACATTACTAAATAATGTCAATGTTACAAAAACTTTATCTCTATAGCCTCGTTTTTTAAGATTCATCACTTTTTTTAGAATAATAGTTGCATAATAAAGGTAAAATAGGTATTCCTAAGCTATAATAGTAATAGTACTAGTAGATAGTAGTACCTGGTATTAATTACTTAATAGCAACTTAAAAGTTTGACGTATGTACTTGTCACAATAAAATATTTTTCTGTTTAATTCATTCCTTCATTAATTATTTATCTTTCGTCCTCAGTTTAAAACAATAGCCCATATATTTTATAACCTTTTGACTTCGTGACCAAGAACACGCGTGGTGCCGACTTCTCTTTGTTCTTTGCTTCTTCCTGTCGTTAACTGTATTAATGTAGAATGTTGTAAAGTACTAGCAAAACAATTGCCGTCATTTGTTAATTACGTCATAAAATTCAATAATTAAATGTTACCACAAATATCCAAAACAGCATTAAAAAAAACTTGGCAAAGCAAGATTGTTACTTTTGGGCAATCTTTGGCCATTGTCATTAGTATCCCTTGTTGTTTATATATATATATATATATATATATATATATATATATATATATATATATATATATATATATATATATATATATCTTTGCATTGGCGTCGCCTATAATAATTTTAATATCTTATTTGGGCAATTCTTCAGACATGACTAACTTTTGTAATTGAGGCGGTGGCTAGAAGAAGGGCCTATCTGCTAAAAGTGTATTTTGGGAAATAAGCATCCACAGATTTAACATCCATGCCTAAGGCGAACCAACATTTTCATTGTTTAAGTGTTGTAGTTTTAAGAATTTTCGATCCGTTGTGGAGTTTTCTCAACAATTTTTTTCTGCATTATTCTTACACGCTTCACTCCTACTTGATTTACGTCAACAAAAAAGGAACGGCACACGGGTACATCACAACCAGAAGTTTTAAGCTTGTATTTCCAGTGATGCTGTCTGCTAATTTTGGGATTTTCTATCTTTCTACACCTTTCTGGAGGCTCCCATAATGCCATACAACCTGCTAGAAGAATGTCTTGTTCTTTTTTTTTAACCATTATCATAAAAAGAGTCAAATAAACGCTTTTGATATTGCGAAGTTATTTTTGCAAAACATTTTTCTACACAACACTTACGAACAACAGAAAATACCTTACTCTTCATTTTTTCCCGTAAATTTTGACACATACTCATGTCCACTCTGTCTCGACTCTGCCACGTTTTGTTTAGAATGGTCTTTCTGAACAGTTTTCTTTTTTACACCGCTTTATCTAAAATAGTTTTAGGATTAGCCATTGCTTTAAAATACACTTACAGTTTAAAATATAACCTCAAGCACATTGTCAGAAATTCACCAAAACAGAGTTGATTTAAAGGCACATATCTTTCTAAGCTGTCCAACACTTCACTAAATAATTGTTGCACCAACGTTAAAAACCGTAATATCGTAGAAAAAATTGGTAGACTGACAGAGAACAACATAAAGAGTTCAATTCCGTGTTCTCCGGAAGAATGGCCCATAGGCCTATTAGGCCCTTATTCTAGCCACTTCTCCTCATGGCGCCGTCTCCTTTCGAAGGTTGGCGATCCAAATGGCAATTGTAGTTTTGGAAACTGCTGCGCGAAAGATTTCTGCGGATAAGCGGTCGAACCATCTCCTCAGGTCTTTCAGCCATGAGTTCTGGCGTCTTCCTACTGATATTTTGCCCTGTACTTTTCCTTCCAGTATGAAGTAATTCATATCTTTCGCCTCTCAACACATGACCCAAGTATTGCATTTTCCTCTCTTTGATTATTCTTTTTGTTTACACATGCGACGAAGTACCTCAACATTAGTAACTCTTTGTACCCATGGAATTCTCAACATTCGTCTGTATATATACATCTCAAAGGCATCTATTCTTTTTTCTATTTCAGAGTCCATTGTCCAACTTTCACAGCCAGACTTTTTTTACAGTAAGACAGAACAAACGTAACATCTGATCATTCGGATTCTAAGCTGCAGATTAAGGTCTGATCTTGTAAAAAATGTTTTCATGCTCATGAATGCTTTGCTTGCTTGTTCGATTCTTGATAGGATTTCTTTTTTTGGATTACACTGACTATTGATATTTGTTCTAGCTACCGCCTAAATTCTTTTTTGTGGATAGAGCTTATACACGCCAAGCTCCAATATTCTGGACTATTTTCTTGTTTGATTAGACAATTAATAAAGATCTCCGCCAACAATTCTATTAGTACTGACAGTCCAAACTTTATTAATTCAATGGAGATGTTTCCAGGTCCTCTGGCTTTCCCGTTTTTCTTTTCCTTTAAGGTTCGTCTGTTTAACGTCTAAGTCTCTTTAATTTATTTCGCAACGTGGTCTTGCTTCTGTCAGTAGGGAGTTGTAGTATTATTCCCCCTTAATCTTACTTAAGTACTTAAATCATTTATAAAAACAAAAACCAGCGACATTGTCATAAGCTACAAAATACGCCGGTTGGGGCAGTGCCAAACAGCATCGTCCGCGTCGCGACCATAACTTTTACTGGAAAAGTATATCCAATCAAACACATGGTAATATTATTAATAAATAATTTTCGATTAATACTAGACATAAGTAAACTGAATCAAGAAAGTATTTATATAGTTTATTAAGGACATAAGCTATACACGCAAAACTTTATTTATATGTTGCCAAAACAACCTTTGATCCTATCAATGATTTGTTTGTTTAATAACATTTATTATTATTTGAAAATAAATTGCTCATTACACTTCAATTTCACCTACGCTTTTTGATAACCGACTTACCACGTTCCATTACGTTTCAAGGCATTTTACAAAAGATAAGAATGTTTTAAGATTTCTTAAGAATATAAGTACAGTGGAACTGGGTTATAGCGTCATTGAATTGAAGGGTCCAGTAAAAAAATGACGCTATATCAGAGTGACGTTATAAGAGAGGTAGAAAAAAATGAAATTTTAACGAGGCAAAATTTTATTACAGCTGCATTTAGGATAAAAAAATTAAGAAATAAAACATATCATGTACATTTTTTATGAAAAAGTTCCCTAATGCTGAAAAAAGTCAGTTATTTTCTTCTGCACAACCTTTTCCGAAAAATAAAATTTGTCTGTAGTGCCCTTAATAATCTGAGCTGCTTCTTTGGTAGTTGTGGATGCCTCCCTGAACTGGTAAAACCTGGATATGGTCTCAACAGCTCTCATTCCTTCTTGGATTGTAGGACAATCAACGCCGTCTTCTTCTTCTTCATTATCTTCATTAACATCCATTTCCACATGTTGCACTTGTTCCACAATTTCTTTATCAGTTCCAAACTCTCTCTAGTTTACATTCAATTTTTGTATCCACTCTGAAAAAGGCATTTCGTCATCCTCGTCAACATCCTGAACATTGGGAGAAACTACAGACAATTTAGCTTGACGAAAGCACTTACAAATTGTCACTGACTTACAAATTGAGCTGCATCAAGGATGGTAATGTTCATGGGTTCCCCATTGTCCATACAAAAAATCATTCTTTTCAAAAGCTGTTCCCGATAATGGCACTTTAAACTTCTTATGAAAGAGAATTTTTTTTTTTTTTGAAGAGAGTTGCTTGTCCTATTTTCTCAATTCTTCTTTAAGAGTAGCAGAAGTCATCCACGCTTTTTTGTTGGCTGTGTAGTTTAGGATGTAAACTTTTCCCAATAACCAAAAGCTTTCTTTTCTCTGTACCTGTCATGTTTGCACAAACAAAAGCCGTGACTCTTTGTTTTGAAAGATTTCCACCGACACATTTTTGATTTTTGAAATTTATAGTTTTATCTGGCGTTAATTTGTAAAAGACACCAGTTTCATCGCCTTTGAAAATATCTTCATCCTTGTATGGTTGCCTTAGTTGTGGCCACGTGTTTTGTTACCAATCACCTGTCACGTTCTCGTTCACACATTTTGCCTCTCCAACAATTTTCGCGAACGAAATTGAGGTCCGGACTTTAAACCGATCTAGCCAGCCGTTAGAGCATATGATTGAACTCTGTAGCTTTCTCCTTTAAAAGTGGTCCGGACACAGGAATATCAAAACTGCGACACTGCTTGAACCATTTGAGTAGAGCTGAATCTACATCACCACGAATGCACTTTCTAATATTTTTAACATTTTCTCCCTCCTCATCAAAGGCTTTTAAACTTTTGTCCTTGTTTTTTAGGATTGAGTCGACAGGTCCAAATTGCCGAAATACATCAGCAATTTTTCGACCACTTTCAAATGCTCTTAAAACATGCACTTTATCTTTAATAGGCAAAGCCTTCCTTTTAGTACTGCAACTTGTCATATTAAAAAATAAAAAGTTAATTACTAAATTAAAATCTAAAAACAAAACAAGCCCAACACAATTTCACGGTAGCGAAAATTTCTTAAACTGACTGTTCTGAAACAGAAAATTTGACTGTTAGAGGATGGTACTGATAAATGAGAAATCATAGAATTGTCAAGGTCACATAACTGTACACAGAAGGGATAATCGGGCTGTCTCACATTCTTGGAAGGAACAATGGTAAAGCCGGAAACGCATTGCACTTTATTCTTCATAAAATTAAAAACAACAACCTACTGTAAAATTGTATGACGATATAGACGAGGCATACTTAATTTTTAGCTGGTAAAACCGGGTTTTTAATAATGTTATCGAATAGTTTTTGACCGAACCTATTAAAAATTGACGTTACAACTGAGATGACGTAACTACCGAGGCCGTAATATCCAAGTTCCACTGTAGTTGTATGTAAAATAGCCAAATAAAACGTTTGAGTGAAGAAAGTGAAGTGAAGGCAGTGAAGAAAGAAATTTAATTCGTATGATCACAAGATCTGGGAAAATATATAGGTGGAAGGTTTTATTCAAACACCCCTTTTGATTTTCTCTGAGGTTGGTATGTTGGCCGTAGTGATGTCGATTATTTGAATTTACGTTGTCTTATGATTTCCAAGATGTTTGCCTGGATTCTTTTTTGCCTCAGTTTCTGTAATATATCGTTAAGTTTGACTCTATTAAATGTTTTCTTAGATCCACGAAGCATACATGTGCTGGCTGGTTGTATTCTATTGACTTTTCTTTCATTTGTTTCATAATGAATACAGCGTCCGTCGTCGACCTAACCTTTCTGAAATTTTGTTGTTCTTCTTTGACCTCTATTTGTAGTTCCAATTTATACTTGTGAATAGCTTCATTGTCGTATTTGAGAGAGTTATTCCTCTGTAGTTGTCCTGAAATGTTCTTTGACCTTTCTTAAAAATCGCAATTGTAATACTGGTATGCCAGCACTTTGGTATCTCATTCTGTCTAAAATTTTGTTGAAACAAGATTCTGAGGCATTTTGCGAGTTCCTAGCCTCCATGTTTCACCACTCCATTCAGCATTCCATCAGTTCCTTGTGATAGTTCTTTAAAGTGTCTTCATTCTTGCCACTACTTCTGTTCGTTTGTCGATGTATCTTTCTTCTGTTTTGTATTCCGGTTTGTCGCTGGTTCGTCAACTTTTATAGAGTTCTCTGAAATATTTTTACAATGTCAAGCCGTTTTCATAAATATGTTTCCTTATCCGGGATTCCTTTTGTCTGTACAAATTTATTTACTATCAGCTAGCTTTTGCAGTCCTCCAGCGATTACAACAATAAACACCTACCGGGCAAATAAGTATACTTCTAAGATGACCAACCAGAAGATAGGGATGCTATCATTCAGGAAATATATACGTATAGAATGCTCATCATACTTGTAATTGCAATTTTGCAAAAGGAATCGAGTTGAACAATTTTATGATAGCTGTTCCTGGAATGAACTCTTGAATTTTTTGTTGGGTTTCGTTTTAGAATTTTCTGATCTCCCTCGTGAGCATATATTCTGTTATCTATTATTTTCCTGTAAAATATTTCCTTTCTTTTTCTTTTGCGTCATCTTTTTGCTTATGTTTTTTCATACACTTTCCTGCTTAATCAGGAGTTGCTTTATAAACATTTCTGCGAAACTGCATGCTTGTTTTTTACTGCTTGATGGCATGCTTGAATGCCTTAAAAGCTATTCTTCGTTTATTTCCTTATATTTTTCCTAATGTTTTGTGAGGTATTTGTAATTGTTTTAATATACTTAATCTTAAAAAAGCCTTGATGGAAAAGATATGAGGATGAAAAAGATATGAGGAAAAGGTCTTCCCACTTGCAGAATGAAAAAGGTATCAAAGTAAATGGAATTCCCATAAATAATTTGCGATATGCTGATGATACAGCTGTCAGCAGATAACAGCAGAAGAATTACAAGATATAGTAAATAATTTTAATACAGTGGGGGAGGAATATGGTCTCGACATTATAAAATCACAAAAACGAAATTAATGATAATCAGCAGACAATCGCATATGCAACCATAGTTAAAAATAATCAACCAACTTACAGGCAGAGTTGAGAAATAAATATCTTGGAGCTACCTTTAAACAGTAAGCGGATCTGCGACGAAGCAGTGAAGGTACGAGTACCAGTAGCTAGAAATACTTTTCCCAGATTTAAAAATTACCTTGGTGAGCGGAAAACTCCTTTGGGTCTCCGTATTCGAGTCCTAAAATCATCCTTGACTCGACAATCTCTTGTGGATCATGGCGTGCTCCAAGATTCGTCAGATTTTTTCAAATAAAAGCATAGTTTGCCTACAAGTTCGAGGCCGAGTAAGTCAATCGTCAGATTTGTAAAATATAACCCTTTTAACAACTGCTTGAGGTTACTTTTCGCATAATTTTTTAAAAATCGCACAGTTCTTTTGAAAACGATTTCCGGAGTGGAAATCCAAACATCAAACAGTAGTTTTAAATGCAATTTTCATTACAATCAATCGTCGCTTAATTTCATACAAACATGATGTTGAATCTATTTGTTTATAAAACAAAAATCAAAGTTAATGATGAATTGTTTCGTTTAATGGTAAATTTATTGATCGGAACATCTCTATCTTTATGTACAACACATTATAGATAAAATGAAGTCACAATTAAATGGTTTGGACTTTATAATATAAACATATGGCAATTAAAATTAATGACAACAATTGTACCTCTGTACAGGAATAATTAGATGATTTTGACTTTTTTTTAAATTAATTTAAAGGAAAAGTTTCAAAGACAGAATTCCAACGAATTACTGGAAATACGGGAGAGTACAAGTTGTCGCACTTCATTTTTCATAAAGGAAAAGACCATTCGTATGTATAGCAAGGGTGATAAGAAAACACCCTCGAATTATAGAGATGTTAACTTACTAAAAATTAAAACTTATAAACAAAAATTATACAGATAAAATTGTTTAAAAACAAACATACAAAAATTAGGCAATTTTGAGACAAAAACACAACAAAAATGATTTATTCCGATACAACAAATATTTTTTTATTTAATTTTACGTGTCTCTACAGCGTAGGTCACTCATACATGTACAATTTTATTACATACATTACAAGAATATACAGTAACATTACAATCGATAAAGAAATACATTAAATATTGGTACAATTATGCAATATCAAATTCTAAACTACGTTTTTTCTTCTAAATTTCCTGATAAAGCCTGGTTTGAGAGAGGAAATTAATAAGGTTTTGAAATTGATCTGGTGAGCTGAGAATATTTTGTAGGTTTCGACTCAAAAGATTATTTTTTCTGTTGTTGTTGAAATAGAGAGAACAGTCTACGAGAAGATGTTCAACAGATAGAATATTACCACTGTGTGTACATGTAGGTGGATCTGGGGAAGTCATTAAATGTTCGAGTTAGTCTTGTATGGCCGATTATAAGTCGGCGAATTAAGATTTTGTTTTTTTGTGTCATGGAAGGAAACTCAAGCTTTTTAACGGTGGGACGGATATTATGAAGCTTGGAAGGGATTTTATTTCAGTGATCTGGCCAAGACATTTGGATGATATTTTTAAAATACGACTGTAAATCTGTATGTAATTGAATGTGTTCAGTCTCCATATTAGAAGATGCGGCTTGTTTTGCAAAGAGGTCGGCTAGTTTGCTACGAGGGATTCCTACATGAGACGGAATTTAGATCATGGTTATGGATACTCCCAGTGAGATTAAACTATCGAAAGAGTTTTGAATAGTTTGAACCAAAGGATGTACCATGTACATACTTTTGAAAGAGTAGATATAAGCTAAAGAGTCTGTACATATTGCTACTTTTTTATATTCTGGTGATAGTAAGTTTGTAGCTTGGAGAAGAGAGAATAAGTCAGCAGTTTGTATGCAGCAGAAGAGCGGGAGATTACAAGATATGATTAAAAGTGTGTTTGAAGTTACAGCACATCCAACAGCTATAGGACTCTTAGAAGTATCTATGTATACAATTTGCTCAAATCTGTCGTTAGCAATTAATTCTTTAAAGGTTTGCCTTAGAAATTGTGGATTTGTCTGATGCTTATCCTAATTAGTTAACGTGAAATTAAAATCTGCTTTTATTTTATTCCAGGGAGGTTTACGTGATATTTATATGGGAGTTGTGGCTGAAAGATCGATGTTATTCAGATGTGGTGAGAGATACTGTGGCATATATTGAAGTTTAATAGGAGAAGGAGAGTTTAAAAGGTCATTACTTAGTAATTTATGGGCTGGATTTTCGGTATTAGCTGAGATTAGAGACGAATATTTTAAAAGGAGTTGCTGGCGACGTAGCCAGAGGGGAAGTTCATTAGCTTCTCTGTATAAACTCTCTGCGGGGCTCGACCTGAAGGCTCCAAGGCAGATTCGAAGTGCAGTGTTGTGTACAGATTTAAGAAGTTTTAAATCTGATGGGCTGGCTGACATACATGAAACTGCAGTAGTCTATTTTAGAACGAATAAGACATCTATAAATCTAAAGTAAAAAGTCTTCGTCTGCATCCCAATGATGATTGGACAGAGTTTTTAGTATGTTAAGATTTGTCATGCACTTAGTTTTGAGATCTTTTAAATGGCATTTCCAAGTAAGTTTACTGTCGAATGTGAGTCCTAAAATCCGTATACTCTACTGCAGGTAGACAAGTACCATTTATGGTAATTTTAGGATTTACAGTACTGGCTGTCCTGCGAGAAAACTTAATAATTTTTGTCTTTTCAACAGAAAAGAAAGGGTAAATCCGCTTACTGAAGTCCATTCAAACAATTGGTCAGTCGCATTCTGTAGCAGTTTGCAAGTGGCAACAGTGTCTTTTCCTCGGCAGAAAATTATTACATCACCTGCGTAGAGTGCAAACGTGACTGGAAGCTCATTTTTTTTACATATATCGTTTATAACAAGTATAAAGAGTGTAGGACTCAATACCGACCCTTGGGGAACGCCATTAGTTTGTTTGAAAGTCCTAGAGATTTTGCCATTTTCTCTTACGTTAAATCGAATGCTTTTTCGATATCAAACGAAACAGCTATTACGTCTTGTTTGCACTGGAAGGCGTTGATGGAACAAAATTGATATTGATTGCTTTCGCAAACTTTGATTCCCATACCTCAACATTTGTGTCTCCATTTCTGTAATGCCTTTTGAATATAGATTTCGAATAAAGTAAGGGACAGACAGCATCCCTGTTTAAGGTCGTATTTTCTTTGTAACTATCCTTTTCTTTTCATGGAGACTTTATTTGGTAGATTACAATGTAGAAATGTCTTGGCCTTCAATTAAACATTTATTAAAAATGTCTCGTATAGTATTTCTAACAGGATGTCTGGTCTATGTTCACTAGTTCAGTGTCCATGTTTCCAGGCCCTGGAGTTTCATCTCACTTATACGCGAAAAATTACCAACAAATATTGACATGTATTAAAATTTTCTAATTTATTAGAAGTAGTTTATTTTGAAATTTATTGTGTACTATTCTTACAAAATTTTAATAAATGTTCAATGTGTTTTAAATGCATTCATTTTTTTTTAATCCTGAGAAAAGTATTAAGTATATTTTGAAAATTTAAACACATAATGAAAGATTACGTTATTATCGAGGGCCGAAAGTCCCTGAAAATTTCTATAATGGTTATTCTAATAAGTCACAGGGCTGAAAAGAAAAGACAAAATTTAGTGTGACTTGTAATTTCAAATATTTCATTCAAAAGAAACTTTTTGGTTATTCTAAGGGACTGTCGGCCCACGTTAATAATGTAATCTTTCATTCTGCGTTTAAATTTTTCAAAAATACTTTAGTTTTCTAGAGAAAACTAATTTTAAAAATTAGTTTTCTCAGGATTCGAAAAAAATGAATACATTTAAAACAAGTTAAATATTTTGACAGGCGACATTTTGCGTCTATGCCCTTAAACATCGAGTTTAAATTTAAATAAGCTCCGATAATCTTAAGAATCTTGAAACAGACTGTTTAAACTTCAATAGGCACTTCAAGTCTCGAAAATGTGTATTTTTTCATTTTTTATATTTTAAATCGCTTGTAACTCAAAAACTACCAACTTTAGAGAAAAAATTACACCACACCTTTTTGTTTAAAATGACACAAAAATTTTAAAAAACGATCTCCGGAGCAAAAAAAGGTGATTTTTGAAATTTATTTAAAAACATTGTTTAAATAATTTCTGCCAAAACATTTCGTCACTAATCTATTACTTGTTTATGTTTAACTCTGCTTACACTTGTCTGATTGATTATCTATCACCAAAAATTATTGAAATCACAAATAAATGTTAAAAATTACTTTTTATAACGAAAATAGTACGAAAAAAACCTTTATTAAAACATATTGTGGTAAAGAATGATTGTCGTTTATGGTTAATAACTAAGTAACTTACAGAACAACTTAGAAATAAAAAAAAAAGTTTGTAAAAAACATTTTTCCACAAAATACCACACATAAAATCTTGTCAAAATAGAAAGAACAGCCAAACAAAAGCGAGTGGTTTTCAAATTCTACAAATTTGACCAAATTTAAACAATATCGTTTACTGGAGTTTGTCGAGTGAAAAATAACCTTGAACAAAATGTTGACGTGAGTCATCCAAGTCGTTTACGGTGGAAGTGCATTGAATATTTATAAAAAGTGGTTTTTAATTGTAAATGTTTCCTACTTATTTATATTCTTCCTAGTTATCGCGGTTTTTCAGAAATAATTTAAACACCATAAACATCGCAAACAGTTTTTTTGGACATTGAGACCATGATACGTCATGAAAATAAGTTTGTGCGTTACTTCGAGGAAGCTTCGAACGCGACTTTAAAGTTTCTGTATCTTTAACAAATGTTGATTCTATGTAAAACATAAACCACATACCCACCTCATTAATTTCGAAAGGTAGATTTAAAACAGAAGATGATGTGTTCTTTATATAGTATGCCTATATATAGTAGAAGTTTTCGTTCAGCTGATCAACGATCTTGAATGGTATCAAATTACGTAAGCTGTATTGTGTCTTTCACAGCCTGTGTAAGACTTAATGAAGATACTGGGACCTTTCGTATTGAAAGAGGCGTTCGGCAAGGAGACAACATAATGTGTCCTAAATTATTTACAACTTTGCTAGAATACGCTTGTAAAACAATAGATTGGAACGAAAAGGGCATCAATGTAGATGGAAAATTTTTAAATAACCTTAAATTTGCAGATGATATCGTTGTTATTGCAGACAGCTTTGATCAGGCACAGATAATGCTCCAAGAACTCCATACTGCCACAAAAAGAGTTGGTCTTAAAATAAATTGTTCAAAAATACAATTTATGACAAATTTAGTCCACAACAAAAACATCTCAGTAGAAGACAAAGATATTGAGCCTATAAATACTTGGGCCATGAGATCAGAATAAGTGGAGACAACCAAACAAACTGAAAAGAAGAATAAACCTCGCTTGAGCTGCATTTGGAAAGATGAAGGATATTTTTAGGTCTAATATTCCAATGTGTGTAAAAAGAAAAGTATTTAATCAGTGCATTTTGCCAGTGATGACCTACAGCGCAGAAACCCTAACACTCACAAGAACCACAGTGAGTAAACTACAAGTTGTGGAAAGGGCAATGAAGAGAATAATGTTAAGGATTTTTCTAAGTGATAGAATACCCAATGCTACTATACGCAAAAGATCAGGAGTAGCAGACGTTATTGAAAGGATAATAACACTAAAGTGGAACTGGGCAGGTCATGTAGCAAGATCAGTTGATGACCGGTGGACAAAAAGAATTTTGGATGGAGACCCCTAATACAAGCTAACAGAAATAGAGGTCGACCCTAAACGAGATGGGCAGATGACATAAAAAGACTGACTACAAATTGGATTCAGATGGTGCAAAATCGGACTAAGTAGAAAAGCATGCGAGAGGCCTATGTTCAGCAGTGGACGTTAGAGACTAATTGATGATGATGATTGTGTCTTTCGCCACCAATTATTAGGAAATGAAGTCCAGAGAAAACCCAAAAAGGTCTAAAAAACGGCGAACAACAACAAGAAAACAACCAACAAAGTAAACTCAAAAAAATTTGCCAAAATGATAAACACAATTATTGCATGAAGGGGATATGTCACGAGATCGAGAAGCACAATGACAGTAGCCAAGAGACCTATTCATAAAAATCACGCAAATTCCTCGAAATTTCAGCTTTTTGATTAAAGGTGAACAAAGGCAAATACTAACAAAGAAATCAAATATCCTCAACAGATAAAAAGAATACTGCCAGTCTCTTCAGCGATCAGCCAGAACATCACCCGAAGATATTTACAAACAGCAGAGAATCAAGATCTCAAAGTCTTATGCACTGAAGTTATAGCGGCTCTCATCATCATTATCATCCAGCCTTCATTTATCACGTCAACTGCTAGACATAGGCCTCCCTTAAATTCCTCCATTCTTTACAATTTGTAATTTTGCTCGTCCATCGTGAGTCGTGCATTCTCGCTACATGGCCCGCCCAGTTCCATTTCAGAAACGTATGCGAACGGCACTCAGGGTTTGTTAGGAGAGGTGGGGTCGTGGATAAGTAAATGGCAGGGGTTTGGATTGGGGCTACTGCAAAAAAATGAAACAAAGGGGTACTAACGTGAATCTCTTGGGACAAACAAAACAAAAGGAAACAGGAAATACCTCTAGCAATTTAAAAAGGACGCCGCTTCGAGGTGCCAGATTATAACCATTACAACAGCTGGTTGTATTGAAATAATTATTAAACATAAAAAATATATCTTTTCAAATGAAACTCAAAAAATGGGGTTGGAGAGTCAGTCAAGATAAACAAACAAAATGGTTTACAAAAATTAAACATTTATTGTATCTCACCACAAACAGTTTCAAAAATACAGATAATACATAAAGACAGTCACAAAAGTAAATATAAAAATAACAAAGAAAAACTTACATGTGTTCTATTCATTTACAAACTCGGGAGATGCTACAAAAACTTACAAATGTTACTGGACTATAAACTGTGGCAAATAAAAAATTATCTTTTTAAATAATGAAAGCAATTATTATTTAAAAAAATGTCTATCTTGACTTTAACATTGAACACAAAAAGTTACCTTAAATTTCACTAAATTTCACTCTGCATGTCTGGGGTCGGGAACTGGAATCATGCTGGAATTATACTGGGGGCAGATCTGGGATGACGATCAGGGATAAGAAGATGCTGGCGGAAGCCAGGACCGGCTGGAACACAAACCTGGAAAACTCGTCTCCTTCAAAGACTGGAACAGGCACAGCACAATGACAACATGAGGCTGTTGTAAAACTGTTGTAAACATGCTCAATAACAAACAAAACTTCAAAAACTGTTGTAAAACTGCTCAATACCAAACATTTAACTGCTACTGCATACTACATTTCCAAGACAAGGAACAAAACAGGAAACAATACAAATTCGAAGAAACAGTTTTGATTAACACTATAAGCGACTCTAGCCGACAGCCGCTTTAGCGAGAGTGATCTAATATTCTTTTAAATTCATTCGGTTAACTTAGCATAAACAAAACATATAAACTGGAATATTTATTTGAAACGCAGAATATACTAAAAGAGGCTTCGATCAAGGAATACCGACAAAATACGCATCTTGTGAAATATAAACAAACTATGAAATGGTTTACATTAACTTCGGCGACGTAAAGATGAATTGGAAGAATTCGGTTTTTTAATACGTACGAATGGGAAATGAAATACACTAAGAGTGTTCTTTGATACTTTAACAAATACGAGGGGATTTCAATACATATCCAAAGAATTTTCAAATGCTACAGTATGAAAATTGGGGTTAGTGCTATTTTTTGGAATTGTAATAAACTACAGTTGAGTATTGGAATTTTTACAATCCAAGGTGGGCATAAAATATATTTTTGTATTGATATAAGGGTAAAAATTGCGAAAATTACTTCCAGTTAAGTAGTTTCATTGCATGATGGATTATGCGGGAATATGGAAGATTAAAATTTGATGAGTCATTCATCATAGATATGTTTAAAATATTATTTATTGGAATTCTTTTATTTACATGTATGTTAGAAGCGTATTTTAGGGTTAACAGCTGTCTACGAAGCTTTAGCGTGGGTTCACCTATTTCGGCTTGTATGCTATTTATCGAAGTTGTTCTGTATGCCCCAATTATAATCCTTAGGACGGTGTTATGTAACGTATCCAAAGGTTTGACAGATGCATATGCTACACATCCGTAATCCACCTTGGTACGAATTAAGGATCTACATAACATGAGCAGTGTTTTACCATCAGCACCCCAAGTTCTGTGAGCTAGGTCTTCTTCTTCACGTGCCATCTCCGCGACGGAGGTTGGCAATCATCATGGCTATTCTGATCTTAGATGCTGCTGCTCTGAATAGTTCAATTGATGTGCATCCGTACCATTCCCTCAAGTTACGCAACCATGAGATTCTTCTTCTTCCTACACTTCTCTTGCCCTGGATTTTCCCTTGTATAATCAATTGAAGTAGGTTGTATCTCTCATTACGCATAACATGCCCCAGGTATTGCAGCTTTCGTGTCTTGATGGTTTCCAATACTTCCATTCTTTTGTTGATTCTTCTCATGACTTCGTTGTTTGTCACATGCTCGGTCCATGATATCTTCAAGATTCTTCTATACACCCACATTTCAAATGCTTCCAACTTTTTAGCAGTCGACGCGTTAAGTGTCCATGCTTCTATCCCATAAAGCAGAGTCGAGAAAATATAGCACCTTGCCAGCCTAACTCTCAAGTCCAATTTCAGTTCTCTTGCACAAAGTACCTTTCTCATTTTATTGAAGTTTGTACGTGCTTTCTCTATTCGAACTTTGATTTCTTTGGAGTAATCGTTTGTGTGATTAATTATTGTGCCAAGATAGTGGTAGTTTTCAACTTGTTCTAAAACACTACCGTTAATTGTCAGGCTTTCACCATTATTTTGGGTTTTTGATATCCTCATAAATTTGGTTTTCTTGGTGTTTATTGATAATCCATATTCCTCTCCATACTCAACTATCTTGTTCATTAGCTTTTGGAGGTCTCGGAGGTTGTCTGTTATAATGATAGTATCGTCCGCATATCTAATGTTGTTAATTGGTGTTCCATTGACCTTGATTCCTGCTGTTTCTCCCTCAAGAGCTCTTTTCATAATTTCTTCAGAGTATGCATTGAATAGTAGTGGTGACAATACACACCCCTGTCGCACTCCTCTTTTAACTTCGAACTCTTCTGATTTGTGTTCATTAATGCGTACGTGTGCCTGCTGTTTATAATATAGATTTGTTATAATTCGAAGGTCATTGTGTTGTATTTGTTTTGCTTTGAGGATGTCCATTAGCTCTTTGTGGCGGACTTTGTCGAAAGCTTTGTTGTAGTCTATGAAACAGACGTACATATCTTGGTTCACATCCAAGCATCTCTGGATTAGTACGTTGAATGCAAATAGAGCTTCACGGGTACCTACGCCATTACGGAATCCAAATTGAGTTTCTTCAATATCCATATCAAGTGTTTTGTAAATGCGTTTATGAATGATCTTTAAAAACAATTTAAGTGTGTGAGACATCAGGCTTATGGTACGGTGGTCGGTGCATTCTCTAGCATTTTTCTTTTTTGGGAGACAAATGAATGTTGAGGTCAACCATTCGTTGGGTATGTCACCCGATTGATAAATTTTATTAAAAAGCTTTAAGAGGACATCAATGTACACATTTTCTATTATTTTAAGGATATCAATAGGCAGTTGATCTGGCCCCGGGCTTTTTCCGTTTCTGGTGTTCTTTAGTGCATACATTATTTCTTCCTTTGTAATTTCTGCACTTGTTTCTCTGTCCTCAAAAGACAAGTCTTGTGGGTTTCCTCTTTCGTCGTCGAAGTGCTCTCCCATATACTCTTCCCATCGTTTTAGTTTTTCGTCAGTCGTTATCATAGTATTTCCATTTTTATCTAAAAGAGTTGTATTGTGGTTTCTTTTTTGCAGTCCTGCCATTTCTTTAACCTTTTTATGTATGTTGAATAGGTCGTATTTGTTCTGAAGATCCTCTATCTCTTTACATTTTTCCTCATAGTAAGTTTGTTTTGTCTCTCTTATCTTTTTTCTGATTTTGTTGTTAATGATTTTGTAATTGTGACTGTCTTTGTTCTTGGCTTGTCTTCGTTGTTCCATCATGCCGAGTATCTCGTCGGTCATCCAATTGTCTTTCTTTCGTGTCGGTTCTTTTAATATCTCTTTGCATGGAGCGAGGAGGCAGTTTTTTTAGTGTTTCCCATTGTTCGTTTATCTCGTAAGGGTTAGTATCTAATTTATCAATGTTTTCATATATTTTCTGTTGAAGTTTGATTTTTATGTCAACTTCTTTCAGTTTTCTAACATCTAATTTTGGAGTTCTTTGTGGTTTTCTTATACGTTTAAGCTTAAGCGTGACATTAGCGATTAGTGGGTTATGGTCTGATGCGACATCTGCTCCTGGATATGTTTTAACTGATTTGATGGTGTTACGATATCTCTCTTTAATCATTATATAGTCGATTTGGTTTCTTACAACTTTTTCCGGTTTATCTGCTGGTGAGCGCCATGTATATAACCGTCTCATTGGTAATTTAAAGAACGTGTTTGTGATTATTAGACTTTGTTCTTGGCAGAATTGTATTAGACGATCGCCTCTATCGTTACGTTCCCCTAGTCCTTGGTCTCCCATTACTGTTCCAGCTCTTCCTTTGCCGACTTTTGCATTGAAATCGCCCATAACTACCGTGATTTCTCTGTTCTTTGTCATTTTCAGTGCATCTTCAATTTGTTGGTAGAATATTTCTACTTCATCTTCTGTTGCATCCGTCGTTGGCGCATATACCTGGATCAGATTTAGTTTTGTGTGTGATGTCCTTATTTGTAGTAGCATCACTCTTTCTGAGATTGGGACAAAGCCCTCTATTGACTTGTTGACCTCTGTATCGACAATAATTGCTACTCCACGTCTATGTTGGTTATCAGTGTTTCCCGAATAATATAAGGTACCGGTTTTTGTTGAAAGATATCCTCAGTTAGGCCACCATGTTTCGCTTACTCCTAATATATTTATATTAAGTCTTCCCATTTCCTGAAGGATGTTATGCATTTTACCAGGTTGATACATGCTTTTGACGTTCCACGTACCTATTTTTGTTTTTGATAAGTTTAGTTTGTCTTGTTTCAAAGTTTGACAAGGATTTCGCCGGTTAACGACCTGGTAGTCCTTGTCTGTTCCTCCCCTGCCGGATCTTGGGCTCCGATTCCCATGATCAGTTTCTTTTTTCCCTTTAGTACTCATTGCCATGATAATTGTACTAGAGATATCCAATTGGATCTTTAATGCAGTGGTTTCTCCTTGCCTTCTGCATCCTTATGCCGTTGACCATTTACTTGATTCATTCGCCTTTGGTGCCAATTTCTTAGCACTAGGACAAAAGAGTGCCCTTCCACTTACCAACTCATCCGCCCGAAGCCGTTGGCCAGTAAGTGTGGGATTGCTTATACCGGCAATCGCTCGGTGGAATTTTCGCCATATCTGGCTACCCTCACTTAGTTTAGCCTGCAGACCAATGCAGTTGCCCGGGGTGTGGCACGTGGAGCCATAAGTGAGAGTTAGCTGTCTTATGAGGACCAGTTATCAAGAACCATCTCCCGTCTATGACGCTCGATGTGGTCGTTCCGATAAAAGGTGCTACCTCTATAACACAACTCTGCACCCCGCGAGCTAGGTACTTTAACAAATTAAGGCCATTTCGACATGAAAGAACTAACTGCTGAATATGACTTTATCAATTTAACTGTTGATCAAATATCATTCCTAGGAATTTTATTTCGTTTGTATAGGAAAGATTTTGATTCTCAAGAGTGAGGTTTGGTTTATCCTCGACATGTTTCTTTGAAAATAGTATACAATTTGTTTTTATTGAAACAAAAACTAAATCCAGGCCTTCTTAGATAACTTGGAAGAAGAAATCGGCGAATCTTTCTCATACGTAAACGAAATAAACAATGAAATGAGTTTACAAATCAACACATGAAATATGTGTTGTAAATTAATGGTAATTAGTAGATTTGTTTTTGAGTCATTGTATGATTGCGTATGTACTTTTCCATTTTTATTCACAGACAGTTTTAATATTTTTCCGCTAAGTTTAGACACCTAAAAAGATATTTCGTTTCCATTTTTTGTTGTCTAATTCCTAGGGTGATGTATTAAAAGGTATGTCTTTTGTGTTTGCGTCTGAGTCATTTGCAGGTGTCTATATGACAAACATTTTTAGCATTTTGACGATGACAAAACTGTCAATAGCTGTGTAAGTCACCCAACACGGCTATTTCGACTCCATGTTTGGCATAATTCCTAAGACGCTTTGTCCAAAAGGTATGCCATTTGTATTTCAATCTGAGTCATGTCCCAGTGTGTCATGAATGGCAAATATTTTTGAAATGTCTATTATTATGTTTCTTTCATGTACTAGAATTCTGTTGTATTAGGTTTTTATCGATTTTACACTTAAATAATAATAATTTGACTCTTTTTGAATTTTCTATTCCATTCCAAAAGTGTTGTTCGTTTAAGTACTTGTTATGTACTTAGTCTATGTAGTTGTTCCCTTGCATCAAGAGCAGAAGTCCTTTTACACTTATATTTCTTTTTTTATTCAATTAATTATTGAATATTACTGAGTTGGACAGGGAATAGAACTAAGGGCTCACTCAATTATCATTCCCATTTTAAATGGTTGAAATGTTATGAGATTTATGTGCGGAAGGAGCAAGTCCAAGTGGATGGATTCATCGCATAGACATTTCCACAGAATCTGCATTTGTTCTGTCCACTCTGCTAATTTTACAAAGATGTTATCCAGAAACGTTTTTGTGAAAACTCGTGTCATGTGTCTTCAATGTTTCGCAGTTACCTGATCCAAAACTAATGAGAAATGAAGACTTGGGGCGTTGGTGTAATCCAACTTTACATGAAATGTTTCACTGTCCTAACACTAGTCGTTACTCCGTCGTACATTTCTACAATCTTAACATATTCACCGGGGACTCCTTTCTTATTAAGTGACCACCACAGAATCTCTCGAGAAAATCACTCTATCTCTATGCTTTCTCGAGATCAATGAATACCATATGAGCGTTTTTTGTGTCATTCTTAATAAATGCCGGTTCGACAAACTACAGGGTTGCCGGATATACAACTAAACTTTTTTGCTCTACACATTTCATTTGTTTAATTTTAAGAACACTTAATATGAACATTTGTGTATTCTAAGAACATTTACATATTTTATTATTATTTAAAAAGGATTTGTTGGCAATTTCGATATTGTTATTTATTTATGTAAGCCATAAAATAAAATTTTTTCTACCGGAAACCTCATTTTAATTATTCCATTTTCAATTTCACTAGACTATTACTGATCCGCAATTTTGTGACCTATTGGTCGCTGGTCCTTCGAGATTTATTTTTACAAATATTTGCTTTTAAATCATTGAACCAACTACCTCATCCTTTCCCCTACATGCACGAAGGTCTTTTTCTAGTTTCTGGATATCTTCTTGTGATAGAATGGTCCTAGTCCGATAAAACGAGTACTAGGTTCTTCTTTAGCGAAACTCTGCTTAAACTTACCTGTTGCGCTGTGCCAGTTGCTAAAGGAACTATTTGAAGTTCCGGAGGAAAGGTTAGTTGACACAGTGTTAAATTTATTCAGCAATGTCATCCTGAAAACCACATTTAACGATTGTCGTGTTTTCATTGTCAAACTCCAACTGATGTGATTAAAATGGCTCCTTTTAATCGGAATTCACGGTGTGTAAATATGTATATTATTAGCAATTGCGAAATTGTTTGGTTGCAGAATTTCCGACTGTTTGCATTCCGAAAGGTTATTCTAAACAATAAATTATTAAATGAGGTTGCGGTTTCGTGATTATCAGAGGATCTAGCACCTTCTTAAAAATAATAATAACTTTAGACGATAGAATATATTAGTAGAGTCAACAGCTTATGTAGCATTGAGTGTAGTTTTTAGAAATATATGTATGGACTATTTTCAACAAATAATATTAATCGAGTTTTGTTTATTTAAAACCCACAGAATGATTGGGGTATGTAGATGATATATTTTTAATAAAGAAGCCAAAGGTACTTGTTCTAATGAAAATATTTTTTTAGAAAAGCTTTTTGAAAATGTGTTGTAGTAAATTATATATATATATATATATATATATATATATATATATATATATATATATATATATATATATATATATATATACGTGTTGCACTGAGTCTTCAATATGCTTTTAACCAAATTTTCCCAAGTCTCTTGACTTGTTCCTGTTCTTGTTTTTGTCAATCTTGCTTCCCATATTCGTTTAAAAGGTATTTTGCCGTTCATTGTGTGCAAGTGTCCTGTGTACTAATAGGCGAGCGTTTTACCCCATATAAGCAGATCATAATCCGGCAATTTTATATTTTTTTCAAGTTCAAATGTATTTTTCCAAGTGGGCCGGAAATTCTTATTAACAAATAACTTTGACAACAAAACAATTTCCCGAATCGCTTCGAGTATATTGAATTTTTTAGGCTTGTCTCATCGAAATAAAAACTTTTTCTATCTCGGTAATTTTTCGAAAAATGATTTCTTAGAGTTATTTGCAATTTTTTGTTGAAAAAATGCCTTAATTAGTGATTTGGGATTTTTTTTTCAAAAAACTACTGTTTAAATTTTGTCCCCTTTTTACTGAGTGCTTAAACTTTGCTTCTAAGTGTGTTTTTATAAACCCATGTTATATTTTGGTCTCCTAGGGACCAGTTTAATTTTTCAGAGTATTTGGACGGCTTTTTCTTGATTCGCGGTATTTTAATAGAAATTTACCCTTTACTAGTTTGTCATCTGACCCTATATTTAGCAATGTTAAAGCTCTTACGTCGAGCTTTGGCTTGGTTTCTCTATTTGTTATTATGTAGTCCATCATTCACTGTTGACCTTGCGAATTCTGCCAAGAATTATCCACTGTTTACTATTTTAGTAGTAATCTTAACTGTTTGTTTTCAAACATCGTCTATTATACAATCTGTTTCTTTGTGGTATTTTTGTCAAATGCAATTTAGGACTAAATTTAACAAATTATTTCATGAAATTTTCAAATTGCAACTACGAGAAACAAAATTTAGACAGTTTTCTAACTAAAAAATGTTCTTGCAGCAACTGGTTGTGTAAAAAATTTAATTATGCACACATTGAAATTACTCTTGACAGACATTACACCTGCTACAATTTTCACGGTCATATTAAATTCCACACCGTTCGACTCAAGTAACAGAAACACAATTATTATTTGTATGAATGTGTTGGAACTATTTTCACAATTATTAGCGTCTGCTGTTGGGAAAATCTTTATGAACAGTTGATTATTTAACTACATTATTCCGTTTATACATATTTATATAAAATTTTTGGATTTTAATTGGATATTATTTGTTCTTAATTTTTTTAAATAAAAGTTTATATGTTCTTACAATATTGCAAAATTTCTTTAATAATTGCCGGAGTTATTTTCAAAACAAAAGTTAAACAAGTCCATTAGAAATGACCTAACTGCGTTACAAAGACAGTTTCCTCGTCTTGTATTGTCATAAGAATTGACCAAAATGCTGAAATAATGTCTAAAGTAGAGAAATATTAGCAGAAAGGATTGTGATTGAGCATTGCGGAATAGCGATTTTATTTAATTTTCAGAAATCTATACGTTTTTATTTTTGGTTTTCTTCGTTTTTGTATGCTAGGATTACGGCAGCAGCAAATAGGCTGTAGGATTCTTTAATCAAAATTTTCCCCTATAGCTTTGATTTTTATCTTTTCATTCCTTTTGTATCTGTATACATCTATAACAAAAATGTCATATTTTCCTCTATATTTGTAAGTTTCTTCTATGTTCATTTGGTATCTCAAAAATCTCGCTTTCTCTGTCTCAATTAAGTTGTGATAATGTTCGTTTTAATATCACCCGACAATGCCTTTATGACAAATTCTTATCTTAGTTTCACCATTTTTATAATAGTTGCAAAATTGTTGTACAGTAAGGTTTCGTTTTATGCGGTCGATAGGTTACAAAGAAAAGTAAAAATAAAAAAATCTCATAAAAAAAGACATTACTTGCCTCGAAAAAGTAGTAATACGTTTTGTAGCCTTCTAAAATTACATAAAACGAAAACAAAAACAAAAAAAGTTTGCAGAAATTAAAAGAAATAGGCTGCATGATAAATTATTTTGAATATCTGAAAGAAATTCATACAAAAGCTTAAAAAAAACTTGTATTCAAAAACTTCGATTCAGAGCAGAGGCTATACCGCTCTGAGATATCTAAAGAGGTCGAATACGTATAAGCGTCTTGCCGCTGCCCTGTATCGAAACAAAAATCTAATACCGTCATTATGTTTTATTTCTTTACTCCGTTTGGAGTACCAGAAACTGAATTCACTACGAATTTTGACCATGATGAACGGCAGGTGGAATACAATTTTTAGATTCCCTTGCCGAGTAATTTATCAAGCTGTTTGCTTTGCACGTTTTAGAAGGCACAATGGTAAAAATTTGAATTCGGTTTCACCAGGTAGAAATCGTATGATTTCTCTTTTTGTTATTAGATGGCGTAGTTACGTCCATAAATCCATCGTCAGACCTGTAATAACATACGGATGCGAAACGTGGACCATGACCAAAGCAAACGAAAAAAAGCTCAGACGCTTTGAACGAAAAATACTTAGAAAAATTTTCGGACCTCACATTGACATCACCACAAACCAGTATAAGATCAGAACCAATATCGAATTAAAAGTACTCTACAATGACGCCGATATTGTCCAAGAAATTAAATCACAGCGACTAAGATGGGCAGGCCACGTGCACAGACTGCATAACGAGAGACTTGTAAAACTGGTATGGGAGGAGATTCTCACAGGCAAAAGACCACTCGGACGTCCCAGAATGCGATGGAGAGATAACATCCAAGCAGATCTCCGGAAAATAAACATTCCATTGACCCTAGCTTGATGGAAGACCGAACAAATTGGAAAAAAGTTGTACAGTCAGCCAAGACCCACCCAGGGTTGTAGCACTACGTGATGATGATGATGTAGTTACGTCCGTAAATAGTTATTTAGATAACTATTGGTCTACGACGGGATAGATTTTGTTTCGATTCAGAGCAGAGACTATACCGCTCTGAGGAGACCTAAAGAGGTCGAAATACGTATAAGCGGCTTGTCGCTGCCCTGTATCGAAACAAAAATCTAATACCGTCATTATGTTGTATTCAAAACTTAATTAATTTTATTTTATGGGGAAAGTAATAGGTACATATAGTTTTACATTTACATTTTTAATCATTATCGCTATCTGATAACGGTTTGCACCGATTGCGAAGTGGCTCAAAATCATCTTCATCGTCTCTGCAATAGATATTTGCGGTAAAGGCGATGGATTTTCACAAACTTTACACTCTGTGTAGCTCTTCCTTTTGTGACAATTCTTCTTCTTCTTTCTTCTAATGGCGCTACAACCCTTTGTGAGTCTTGGCCTGCTTAACAATATTCTTCCATTCTGCCTTGTCGGATACTTTCCTTCGCCACTGCCTGATGTTCATGGTTTTAAGATCCCTCTCTACGTCGTCTATCCATCTTTTACGGGGCCTTCCTCTTGTTCTGTTTCCTTGGGGCTTCCATCTCTGGACTACTTTTACAGCTCGATTATCTGGCATTGTTTCTAGGTGACCAAGCCAGTTTAGTTGGGTTGGTCCAAATATCTTCCTTAGTATTTTGCGCTCAAATATTCTCAGTTGATTTTCATCAGTGGTTGAGAAGGTCCACGTTTCACATCCATATGTGACCACTGGTCTAATTACTGTTTTGTACCTTTTCTGACAATATAATCAGTAATTAAACTTTGCGATGATGGTGCTAGTCATTTTTTTTTTTTTGTAGCTGACGATATCCTGGCATGCAGTTCTGCAGCTCACGTTGTAATTTAAACGCTCGTTCAGAATTGGGGTCATTAATAAGAAAATGATTTTCTAATTTACTGCAAAATTGAAGACCTCGAATTAATTTGGCAGTCAAGGGGGTTGGTTTTTCTTCCTCATCTTTATCATCTTCTAGATTTACGACGCCATCTAAAATTAAATCTAAAGTTTGTTCAATTATATCATGGCCACTTAATGCATCATCCACAAGCAATATTTGAATTATTGAATTATTCAATTGAATTTTTCATCTATATCATCGTGGCTAAAGTTATTAAAACCATCTCCGCCAATTTCATGTGCCAAATTAATTATTTCATCTGATAGTGTCGATGTTTGAATGGTTGCATTCCTTGTTACACATACAGGTCAAACCTTTTTCCAACAGGCATTTAAAGTTCTTGGTCTTATTTGAGCGGAAGCAGATGCAACATGAATAACAATCAAAAATAGAAAATTGCTTCCACACGTTTTCCACAGTACACTTGGCTTCTACTGCTGGCACGAAGCAATTATTGAACCATTCTGTAAAAATAGCTATTGTCACCCAGGCTTTCTTGTTAGCCATCCAATGCACTGGTAGTTGTTTTAAATATTTACCTTTTAAAGCACTTGGTCTAAGAGATTTATTTATTAAAAGCGGTTTCAACATCCAATCTCCTGATGCATCGCTACAAAGTAATGTTACTCGATCTTTACTTGCCTTATGTCATTTTTATTTCGCATACTTTTTCGATCAAAGACATATTTGTTGAGTTATTCGTATGAAAATTCGCTGTTTTCAACCATAAATAGCTCAAAAAGTATTGACTTTCTGAACAAACTCTATAAACAAAAGTTGCTTAGAATTTAACCCTCTATCGGTTTCCGTGATTATTTTGAGCAAAAGAATTTCCACCCAGAACTTTTGTTATTTGAACACTTTCCCATCAAATCACCAAATTTTAAGTAAATCTGTTCAGTCCGACAGAGGTGAATAACCCGACTGAATTATTTCTCTACACAGTTCTTCTTCACAATTTGTTTTTTGTTATGTTTGTCAAAGTTTCGTCTGTATATTTGTCCAAAATAGGTATCTTCTTTTGAAAATAATATGAATTCACTTTTTTTCGAATTGTTTGTTTTATAATATCGTATTACTATTGGGACTCTTTCCTGTTCACGTTTTCGGTGCTTATAAATATATTGTTCTCTCTTACCTCAGACCTGTCTGTCTTTGGAATTCTTCCTCTGTCGTTTGCTGATATTTCTTGAAGAAACTGTTTAAAAATATGTAAATTAAATTCAAAGTTTTAACTTTTTTGGCATCATGACATTAATTTCTTTTGACGTCACTGAATATATGATATAAAACGATCATTATTTTGCTATTACTGATATTGGTTCTCTAGTGTATTTATAAATTATCAAGCCTTGTTCCCATTCAGCGACATTCTATATCCCATGTAGGCCGTGGCAACTGCTATTATTCATAAAACAATATTTTAACACACATTTTATTTGTGGTAATCGTGATAGATATCATTGTGCAAATATTTTGCATGTGCCAGTCAAAATGTAAATATTTACCTACATATATACGTTTACAAGGCTTTGTCATAAGATACAAAAACTTGTTCTAGTAACACATAACAATACTAGCAAATTTGCGCACATTTTATCTGTTTACGTAGATGAATAATATGCTCCAAAATATTCACAAGTTTTTCACACACACAACACAAGTTTGTAACCGATATTCAAATGACCGAACCACATTTCTTAACATTTGTAAGTCAATTTTAATAAAAGCTTCTCTTATCGTTGTTGGAGGCTTCTGGTACACAAGGTCTTTTATATAGCCCCACATGAAAAAATCAATTTTGTAGAATTCTGGTGATCGCGGTGGCCAAACAGTTGGTCCTCTGCCTATCCACCTCTCAGGAAAGTTATTATTTAGATGATTGTGAATAAGGAGCAGTGTGGTGAACTGGAGCACCGTCGCGTCGTGTAAAAACCACATTCGTTATCGAAAATTAAGCTGTATATTTTGTAGTAATATTGTTGAATCGTATTTGTTGCTGTCGAATTAAAAAAAAAAACAGCAAATAAAATAAATGAACAATAGTGCTTCTTTACAGTTTTTCTTGTGTTTTTGTTTTTTTTTCTCTTTTAGTTAGTTCAAATGTTAATGTTAAGTTATCGTACAGTTTTTATAACATCAAAAAAACCTACAAATTGTTTTTGTAAGTATGAACCCTGTCTGTCCGTTGTTACTTATATTCAAAGATCATTTCTATTTGTAGAGAACTGATGATGCTTTAAAAAAAAGAAGCGAAACGTATTGTAGTAAATCGATGAAATAGTTAACGATTTTCATTTGCCCATTATTGACCGATCAAACCTCTGCAATTCAACCATTAAACCATTAAATATATTTTAAATTTAATTAACGGTCGTACTCTTCTCTCTCTCTCTCTCTCTCTCTCTCTCTCTCTATATATATATATATATATATATATATATATATATATATATATATATATATTCATCGATTTGTTGCGTTTTCTTTGAGAGACATACATAACAGTTGTAATCTTCTGTCATAAAACTGTACTATCATGCATTTCCAAATCGAGTATAAGAGGATACTCAAGAAAAACAGAATCGTATGAAAATACAAGGAAAAAGAAGAAACTACTCACACTTTGAAATTAACAAAGTTATGAGGATGAGGTTTTAATGATTGTAACTTTAATAGGTGAATACCATTAACCATAACGATATAGCCGTCTATTCGCTTATCGTTTTTTCAATTAATTCTATTTACACATGATTCTAATTACTTTTATCACATTAATGCACGTTTAAAAGTATTCGTCATCTTCTCTAATACATATTTATTGGTAACATAATAAGTTGAGCTGGAATTTTTTAATGACCAACACCTTTTGAACGTTAAATGGATAACGAACGTAAATTCTAATTCGTAATTAGCTGTAAATTTTAGAATTTTATACATAGAAAAGTTCTTTAGCAGTAAAAATCAAACAATTGCGTAGATAATTGTGATAAATGGTGATTATTAATATTTCCTATTTAACTTGAAACCATTGAGACACTGGAAAAACATGTTTTCCTGGAATCTATAATTATATGTTGCTCCCGTATCAATTTGATTACAACGAAATAACATAGATTGCTAAAGTAAATACATTGTATATAACAGTGCGTTTCAAGATATCTCACAAGCGATCTTACATTGTTTATATATTGTTTATAGTAAAAAATGACGTTTAATATTTTGCATATTTTCTTTATTGCTATTGTTGTTATCAGCAAATTTATCAAAAGCACTTGTTAGATACCTGTATCAACGAATGTCACGGGAAAATCCTTAGTTCTCTGGTCTACTAAGGTGCACCCAAATCAATCATGAAAAATTATGAATGTTTAAATCCAGTCCTTTTAGATGCAGATAATGGGACAACTCAATAAAAAAATTAAAATAAAAACAAAACTACAATAACAATTAACAATTATTACTATTCCAATTCCCTTTCATTCATAACAGAAGCTTTCTCAGAAACTCACGTTCTCCTAAATAATATTTTACACCTGAACAAATTGTGTAGATACATTTACATAAAATCTATGCTATTAATTATTTTCAAACGAAGTATATTTTGGCTTCTTGTTAATCTTTTCTTCTGATATAATTTCCATAGTTGGGCATTTTTTAGATGGTATCTTTTTTTTGCTATGTTAATATTCGAAAAAAGCCCACTTTAGATCTTTTACTATAAATGATGCACGATTCATTACGTACATAGGTATTATCGATAATACAAAAGTAAAACAATTTAGCTGTCTATGACGAGGAAGCTTATTATACTTTGTATCAAAGTTGAAGAGGAAAAATAACAAAACTCCAAGGAGTGAAGGCATAGCTGCAGAACTTAAATGTGGGGCTACTAATCAGATACATAAAATATTAGTTAAGAGCTTGAAATGAAGAACAAATTCTGGAAGTGGTGTACAGGGTGTCCCAAATTGGTATGTTTTGCAGGGTATACCGAAAACTAGAGGAGATAGAAAAAAAGTAGTTAAGATGTCATGACTTCTTTTTTCGTTTAAGTAACTATTGTCCAATCAAATCGTCAATAGCTCCCCACATTAGCGAGATACACGGCGATTATTGAAAAATGTTGAAAACGACAGGGTTAAATATCTTCTTTATTAAGAAAAATATTAAAGAACTTTTGATAGATATATTATAGAAGAGTTCAGTGGCGTACAATTTTTTTTAAGGGGTCTCACTACAAAAATATGATACAAACTTTTTTTTATATGGGACACCCTATATATTTTGACATTTTTCGTTTACATTTTAGTTCTCTTTCACCTGATATGACATGTTATATATCTATTTTCAGTCATTGGAGCTACTTTGCGAATAAACTGTTTATTTGAATTGTTTATTTCTCAAAATACGAACGATTTCTGAAGTGGAAATTGAAACGTCAATAAATTTATTTTAAAATTTAATTGTGGCTTATTCCTATTAAAATAGTAAAAATTTATTCCTCTAGGCCAAACATTTCTTATCAAAAATGTTATTTAAATTCGTTTTAAAGCTACCTATATATCCGAAAGCAGTTAGTTTAGTATCAAATATATTATGATAAACTAATTGATTATGCTTGACAAAACACTAACGTCTAAACCGAATCTTCCTTACCTCCTGATCCCCTGAAATAAGTGAGGATTTAAGTCATTCCAATGTAGTTCATTGTGCCAGTTAAATATTCCTGCACTGGACTGCAGGCTTCATCTCTAAACATTACCTTTAATATTACCTATTCGCACAAGCAACGCAAAGAAAAAATCAGGCATATAGGAGACTCCAAGGGCGAAGAACAAGACAAACAGAGGAAGAAGGTAGGCAGCTGAGACGAGAAGAAAAACGAATACTTAAAAAAAGAAGAAGAAAGAGCATGTAGAGAGCCAACTAAAAGAACTAGAGAACTATAAGGCACAAGCAGAAACGCGAAAGCTCTACAAGAGGATTAACCAGAACAGGAAAGAATTCAAACCTAGATTATCAATCGTTAGAAATAGAACAGGGGAGATCATTGGTGATCAGGACCAGATACTAGAAAGCTGGGCAGAAAACTTCGAGGAAAGGGTAAATATAAGAGGTGAGACAGGGCTCCACGAATCAGAAATCCAACTCGAGGACATTGACGACGAAAGAGAGAAAGATAATATCCCAACAGAGGAAGTCATCCAAGCTATACAAAAATTGAAAGAAAACAAAGCTCCTGGGGCAAATGGCATTCCTTCAGAGCTTTTAAAGCATGACAAAAAACCTGACATACTGTATATGAAGACTGGTAGAACTGATCTGGAAGCAAATAAAGTTGCCAGAAGACTGGAATGTAGGTATAATTGTACCTATCCACAAGAAATAAATAATATATAAATAAATACGAAACGTATGTAGAAACCCTGGAGGAAAGCTTAATAATGCTCACCAAGGTACATTTTCCCAGCTCATCCATTGACAATAATCCTTCGGTAGAGGTAGCTCATCCCAGAAGGCCTACTAAGGCGGACTGGAAATTAGCTACCGACATCACGAGACCGGAAAAAGTCAGGTGGGCCATCAATAAATTCCAGCCATACAAATCACCTGGAATGGACGGGATTTATCCAGCCTTGCTACAGAAGGGACAGGATGTGATCATCCCGCATCTAACAAAGATCTTCAAAGCTAGTTTGGCATGGAGATATATTCCAACCGCATGGCGAAGGGTGAAAGTCACATATATCCCCAAGGTTGGTAGGGTAATGGACCAGACCCCCAAGTCATACAGACCAATAAGTCTATCCTCTTTCCTAGCAAAAACGCTGGAAAGATTGATAGACAGGTATATTAGGGACGACGTGCTGATGGAGAATCCACTTAGCGATCGCCAATATGCATACCAGCCAGGAAAGTCAACTGACTTGGCGCTGGATGATCTTAACAGACTGCTCTCAAAGTCGCTAGATGACAAGGAGATAGCGGTGGCGACGTTTCTGGACGTGGAGGGAGCGTTTAATAACGTCTCCTTCGAGTCTGTAACGGACGCGCTTAAAAGAAGAGGAGTTCCTGCCTTCATATGCGAGTGGACAAAGGCGACCTTAACAAACAGGATCATTGTGTCCTCGTTAGGTGAAGCCACTATTGAAGCGAAGGCAGGAAGCGGCTGCCCACAAGGAGGAGTTTTATCCCCATTACTGTGGGCTACGCTTATGGACGACCTACTTAATACACTGTCCAGGGAGGGATTTTACTGTCTGGGTTATGCGGACGATTTGGTAATTGTAGTCCGAGGACGCTTTACCAAAATAATTTCGGAGAGACTTCAAGTCGCTCTGAGGATGGTGGACAGCTGGTGTGAGGAAGAAGGCCTGAAGGTTAACCCTAAAAAAACATCTGTTGTTCCCTTCACCAGAAAAAGAGCACTGCAAGGCTTACAGCCACTAGTGCTCAAGGGAGTAGAAATCCCATTCACAAGTCAGGCCAAGTACTTAGGTGTAATATTCGACCAGAGGCTGACATGGAATGCACACATTCAGAAAGTCACACAGAAGGCCACTATGGCCCTGAACACATGTAGACGAATGTGTGGTAAGAATTGGGGGTTAAATCCTAAAATGAACCTCTGGTTATACACAAGGGTTATAAGGCCCATGATAACTTATGGTTCAGTGGCGTGGTGGAACAAAACGCAACAGTCCGGGGCGATTCGATTGCTCAGTAGCACACAAAGGCTTGCATGCTTGAGTGTTACAGGAGCCATGAGAACAGCCCCAACGGACGCGCTAGAAGTTCTGCTAAACCTACCACCTCTGCATATATACATACAGAGTGAAGCCAGATCAACAGTACATCGGTTGATCCAAGGCCAAGTTCCAATAAGTATGATGCAGGGAGCTGATAACTTAAGGCTATACCAGGACATAAAGGCAGACCCCGTTCTAGGAATGCCTGTAGACCGAATGGTTACGAGGTATAGTTTTAACAAAAATTTTCAAATTACAATACCAAAAAGAGAGGACTGGGAAACTGGTCCGCCGCTAACAGCAAACTCAATATGGTATACGGACGGCTCCAAAACGGATACAGGTACGGGGGCTGGAATATATGGCATAAAACCAAGGACGGAAGTCCGGGTATGTCTAGGAACATACGCGACCGTATTTCAAGCCGAATTAGCTGCTATACACAGGTGCGCTATGGAACTAATCGGCCGAAATGTAGTTAACGATTCCATCGTTATCTATTCGGATAGTCAAGCGGCTCTAAAGGCTCTCAGTTCGGTACAGGTCGATTCATGGCTGGTATGGAACTGTTTGGATGTCCTCTCTCAGGTGGGAAGTCAAAACAGGTTGACACTTGCCTGGGTGCCGGGACATAAGGGTCATCGTGGCAACGAGAAGGCCGATGAATTGGCCCGAGAAGGCGCATCTACGCCACTGGTTGGTCCGGAACCCTTCTTTGGAATCGCAAACACGATAAAAAGGGCAGCCATACACAAATGGGTGCAACAGAAGTCTTGAGTGGTGGAACAACTCACCAGGACAGAGGCAGACCAAACAGTTCATCAAAAGACATTCGGCTAAATTTACAGCAGACTTACTTTCGCACAGACGCAGGACTGTCAGAATGATAGTGGGTCTGCTCACTGGGCACTGTAGACTCAATAGACACTTGAGTCTCATAGGCCTGACAGAAGAGGACACCTGTCGTTTCTGTCTGGAAGAAGAGGAAACCGCTCTACACGTTCTGTGCCATTGCGAAGGTCTCGCACGAATGCGGTTTCTAGAACTCGGAGAGGAAAAACCGGAAGCACCAGGCTACATGAAAAGGCCACTATCAAGGCTGTTGAGTCTCATTAAGAGGACCAAGCTAGATGAAGTGCTTTAAAATAAGGGGGAAACACAATAGATCTGCAAAGGTCGCAGTGTATCAGGCTCTATTGGCCGCCCCATTTTCTACATTCTATCCACAAGAAAGGAGATCAAACAATATGTAACAACTACAGAGGAATAACCCTCCTAAACGTAACATACAAAATATTGGCATGTATTCTTTACGACCGACTATCGGGATATTGTAAGACGTAATAGGTAAATATCAGTGTGGGTTTCCTAAAGAAAGATCAACGACCGATCAAATATTCCTTCTAAGGCAAGCTCTGGAAAAAACATAGGAGTATGGCATTGATACTCATCACCTGTTTGTTGATTTTAGATGTGCCTATGATAGTGTTGAAAGAAACGCACTGTACAAGGCCATGATAGAATTCAGCATACCAGTACACTTAAACGTCATCTGAACATCAAAACGTCAACGTGACATCTAAACGTCAAAATAAACTTATTTTAAAGTCAGATTGTGACTTATTCCCAAAAAAATAGTAAATTGTATTAAGATGTAAAAAGGCAATAAAATACAGTGTGTTCTATTTCGTGACAATTTTATTTATAAAATATGGAATCAATAATTTAAAAATAATAATCACTTAGAACCAACAATAAGCAGTTAAATATTTACTTTACTTTCAAGTTATGTAGGTACTGATTTTATTTTTGCTAAGTAAAACTGTCAACGGATTAGTATCCTAATAATAAAATGTTAAAATGCGTTACCATTGTTGCGAGTGTTTTATTTTTTAGTGCCTATAAAATGACGACAACTATAAACATTGTATTTGCATAGAAGCTTCAAAAACTGAAAATAGATATACAACATGCCATATCAGGTGAAAGAAAATTAAAATTGTAAAGAAAAATGTCAAAAGATATAGGGTGTCCCATATAAAAAAACATAAGTTTGTATTATATTTCCTTAGTGAGACCCTAAAAAAATTTTCGTACGCCACTGAAGTCTTTCATAATGTATCTATAAAAAGTTTTAATAAAGTTTTTTTAAATTGTTCTTAATAAAGATGTTTAACCCTTTTGTTGTCGACATTCTTCAATAATCGCCCTGTATTCTCGCTAATGTGGGAGCTATTGATTTGATTCGACAATAGTTACTTTAACGAAAAAAGAAATCATGACATCTTAACTACTTTTTTTCTATCTCCTCTAGTTTTCGGTATACCCTGCAAAACATAACAATTTGGGACACCCTGTACTGGTACTGTTTTTTCGTTACACCAGAAGGGTGGTCAATTGAAATGCATGAAATTTAGAGGTATATATAGAGGTATTAACAAAGTATACAAATTAATTTCGAGTATCCTAAATGGTCGCCTAAGTGCGTTTTCAGAAAAGCTTCTTGTCGAATATCAAAGTCTCGATCGACAGCGGAGCAGATTTTTGTTGAGGCAGACACTGTAAAATCCAACGAAGTAAATTGTATGAAGCCATGGTCGAATTCTACATTCCCGATAAACTAATAAGACTGATAATTCATAAAGGGAACTTCTTCTCTTATTTTATTAATCTTCATTAAAGGAAAAGGCAGTACTCGTTGTAAATATCAAATGTGGAGCCCAAGTTTTATCCTAGTCTCCTAAAGGGATAAAAAAAGGCCAGAAAAGTTTTTTTCACAGGGTGGGACACAGAATTTCTGTCGTCTTTCAAAATATACGTATAACTACATATAAAACAAAAAACGTCCAGTCCAATAAATGCTGGTACGACAAGGAAGCAGAGAGAACTTTAAAAAATTCTGCTAGGGTGACATGGGTCAACAACCCTTCAGAACAAAACAGAGTAAATAAGAAAGAATGAGAAACAAAGCTATTGTCTTCATCATCATTCTGGCTTTGTCACCCTGTGTGGATCCTAGCTTCCTCTCTCCAGTCGGCCCTATATATCGCCGTTCTCCGCCAAGCACGTATTCCCATATTTCTCATGTCTTCATCGATGTTATCAAGGAACCTTGTTCTGGGACTTTCCTTCCTTCTCTGACCAATGGGTCTATCAATGAGCGTTTTTCTTGCTGGGTCATTTTGTTCCATCCGCATTACATGTTCTATCCACTTCAGACGTCCTATCTTAATATGTTTTACGATATCAGGTTCCTGGTATATTCTATAAAGTTAATTTTACATACACCTCTCGTACCATTTTCCGTTCTCCCAATAATATTGATATCATCAACATAGGCCAGGATTTGCACTGATTTATTATATATTGAACCAGTGGTTGTGATTTGTGACATACGTATTACTTTTTCCAGAGCCAGATTGAACAGTATACAGGAGAGAGGGTCTCCCTCGCGCATCCTGTTATTTGTGTTAAAAGGTTCAGACAGTTCCCCTTAAATTCGTAATCTACATTCAACTTTTTCAAGAGTTAGTTTTGTTAAATTTACCAACTGATTTGGTATTATTAGCTCTTTCATTGCTTTGAACATTTCTCTTCTATTCCCAGAGTCGTAGGCTGCTTTGTAGTCTATAAATATGTGATTAATATCAATGCCATATTCCAGTGTTTTTTCCAAAATTTGTTTCAGGGTTGCAATCTGATGAATTGTCGATTTACCACCTCTGAAAGCAGCCTGGTATTTTCCTACTATCTGTTCTGCATATGGTACCATACCGTGACATAGTACTGTGGAAAATATTTTATACCCTGCATTTAGATCCTTTTTTGTGTATGGTACAAAGTATTCCAACCATTGGGGAGTGATTTCTGTGTCCAATTTCTATTATGGTATCATGGCCACATTCTTTATATAGTTCAGCTGGGAGATTATCTATTCCGGGTAATTTGTTTCTGACTGGCTTTTTAACTGTATCTTTAACTTCAAGAATCGTTGGTGGTTCCTCTTTTTGTTCCCCTTACCTCATCTCTTTCGTCTTCCAGGTTTTCTTCTTCCTCCTCTATATTAAGTGCCTGGTTAAAGTATTCCACCCATCTATTCAATACATCTTTCCTTGTTAATAGGTCGCCATTCTGACTTTTGCATTGTCTTGTGGTTGCCTTGAATTCTCTTCTGTTGAAGTTAACTGTCTTATAGAATGCTCTGAATTCTTTCTCTCTGTTGAGGTTTTCTATATATTTAAGTTCCTCATTTAGGTGGTAAGTACAAGATAAAATCGGAGAAGACCAGGCAGGTATCACAGCGGGGAAAGCATGCTTAGATCACATTTACACGGTCGAACAACTAATAGAAAAAAGAATGGCCAAAAATAGATCCGTCCATCTGGCTTTTGTTGATCTTAAGAAGGCATATGACTCAATACCTAGAACCAAGCTATGGGAAGCAATGGAAGACATCGAAGTTCCACGAAGATTAATAAACGCGGTAAAAGCACTCTACAAGAATAACGAAGTAGCTATCAAAACGGGCAATAGAATATGCAGGCCATTTAAGACGACAAAGGGACTACTACAGGGTTGCTCCACATCCCCCACCCTGTTCAAAATATTCCTGGAAAAAACCCTGAAACCATGGAAAAGAAAGTGCGAAGGAATGGGTATACCAGTAAGGAACGAATATCTATATACGCTAAGTTTTGCCGACGACCAAATAGTGATCGCACAAGACGAGGATGACCTCAGTTTTATGATGAGAAAACTGGAGCAGGAATATACAAAGAATGGGATGGAAATAAACCTAAAGAAAACTGAATACCTAACAACGGAGAATACAGAAATAAAACAGCTGGAAATAGACGAAGGTAAACAAATCAAAGGAACAGACAAGTATAAGTATTTAGGTTTCATAATATCAAACAAAGGAACAACGGAGGAAGAGATAAAAAATAGACTAGGACAAACAAGAGACTGCATACGAAAATTGAACCCGGTACTATGGGATAAGAACATCAGCATGAAAACAAAGAAAAAAATATATAATACCATGACAAGAAGTATCCTCACTTATGGGTGTGAAAATTGGACAATAAATAAGAAAACCAAAAACAAAATAAGAGCAACAGAGATGGAATTCCTAAGGAGAAGCTGCAGAGTAACAAGAAGAGACAGAATAAATAACATGGAGATTAAGAGGAGAATGGGAATGAACTCCGACATAATAGACTACATCGAACAGAAGAGATTAACATGGTACGGACATGTCAGAAGAGCAGACCAAAATCGGTGGTTAAATAGAATACCAGAGTGGAGCCCGATAGGAAGAAGAAAGAGAGGCAGACCCCGAAGATCTTTCAGAGATGAGGTGGACGAAGCAATGAGTAGAAGAAACCTACAGGAAGGGGACTGGCTAAACAGGAAAAATTGGAGAAAACGGTTGAGCGAAGGAATACAGTGAAAACTGTGGAAATCCTTGTATATATATATATTTAGGTGGTTTCGTTTTTTGTGGTGGTGGTTTACACTTGTAGATGCCATGAACTTAATTAGTTTGTCATTAAACGCCGTCGATCAATGATCAGTTAGAGCTGGTACAAACAAAAAAAGACATTTTTGAAACCGACCCGTCAAACATTATATGATTTTTTTTATTTTGTTGGACGGCATTAATTATAGAAATTCCATTTATTTTATTATTTTTGATTGTTCTGTACAAGATAAATAAATATTTTCTCCATTGTATGTTAAGCAATAGTTTGGAGAGGATGCATCCTTTATATTTGTAATAGTCGATCGTGAATCTCTACCACAGAAGTCCCTGTATAAAGTTGCATGCATAAATATATATGCATAATTCATAAATGAATTTGGTATAGTTAATTGTGTTACATTTTATTGGTTTTTATATAGTAGATATCTAAATTAGCGTGGTTTTTGATGAGTCACTCGTATCCTTCGTCTACCCAACTATTCAAATATGATGTATTCAATGTCCTTTGCTATATCTCCCAATTCAATTTGTTTGTGGAGTAAGATTATCTTAATACCGTATCTCAGTAATCGGCGTCACGTTCCGATAATGTTAACATTTTTTGAAATACATGCTAGTAATAGATAGCGACATATTTAACTTTGTTCCGTAGCAACTAAACTTGACGGTGATTGAAACAGAAAAAGTAAGTTTTCTTCTAAAATTATTTCCTTACAGTGTGTCAATTGTTGTTCCCAAATCGCCAGAGAATAAAACAAAAATTGTGAGTTCGTTATTGGCATTTATACTTCGAGATCAAGATACGTTTTCAATTAGAATTTTTACACTGACGACCAAAAATTTTAAGTCACGCTAAAATTATTTTGTTCTAAGCTTTTGTTTGCAAGTTTTTGATCCTTGTTCTAAAAAGAGCAGATATTTTGTGTTGAATAGCCATACAAAGTATATAGTGACCGTATTACCATCATTTCCAGCCGTATGTCCTTTATCCATCCCTTGTTTGTTTTTTTTACTTTGAAGATTTTTATATTGTATTATTTTTAGTTGAATATTTCAGTGACATGTGATTTTAACCACCTAGTCTGCTGATTTTTTCTCTTTTAATTTTATATTCTGAATTTTTTTGTATACGTTTTGAATACTAGTTAACATTGTATATATTGCATTCCATTTCGTTGTTATATGCTGTTTTAAAGATGAAGATTTTTTATGAAGAATACAAAGCCAAAAACATGGAGAAGAAACAAGCGTGTATGATATAGATAAAAATTGGAACAGATGTAAAACTATAGTACATTTGAAAATAAATGATTGATTAGAGAATTAGTCGGTAATAAATCTATCATATGACTGAAATATTTCTCAAAAACATCAACAGTCATTTGTTCATGGTAGTCGTTCGTAGAATTTGAAATAAAATCTAGCAAGTCTCCATCAACAAATCCTTTATCTCCTCCAATATGAGTGATAATGAAACGGCGACCTTTACCATTTGGAAATTTTAAGCTAGTAGACAAACTTTCTATAAATGCCTGACAAGTATTTGTAACCAGTTTATCTCGCCAAACGTTTTTTACAAAATGCCCTTTATTTATCCAAGTTTCAACTAAATAAAAAATATTTTTGCCTTCTCTCCTCAAATTTCTAATTTCCCTTAAATATTGCCTCCTCCAACAAATAATTTCTTCTTTCTCTACGAGCGCTGATTTTTTATTGTTATTCTCATAAAAGAATCCTTATCCCCGTTAAGTTTTCCACAATTTATCTCTTTCAGTGTTTGGCAAATATTCGTCTTCATTTATGTCTACCAAAAGTTTATCCAAACTAGGAATATTTTTTTGTAAATAAAATGAATGAAATTTTCTTCGAATCGATAGATTCACAGTATCGTCTATGTGAATGGGTTTTCTCCCTGTTGACGTTTTAGGTGCTTCTTTATACTTCCACTCTTTCGTTACTTTAATAGTCTATAAATAGTTGCTTCTCTAACTCCGGTCATATCTGAACACTTAGAAACTATACTTCGAACAGTACTTGTAAAATGTTCATGTACAAGAGCATCATGTACATTTAACACGTAAAGTTTTCATTGGTACGGTTAAATGACACTTTAATTTCACAAGAATAAAATTAGACGTTTGTGTCATTTTTGCAACCCAAGTTCACAACATTAATATCGCTTTTTATTATAAAACTAACAATTCTGCTTGTTATAATCACAGGGCTTTACATACACAACTTATTAATCTTAACTAAAATGATTCACAATTTGCAAAACAGGTTTTGTCGCTTGGAAATTTCAATCCTTTCTAAGAAATTTGAGGGCTTATAAATTGACCTCCTTTTTGGAAATTGTAAATATTTTGTAGGCGAAAGGGGGAGAATAGTGGCCGCCTAAGCATTTTGGTTTATTTATACCGCTACATAGCTTTACAAATTATACTGTTAACGTAAATAAAACTTCAAACCTTAGTACTTTACTCTATTTACGAAAAATTTTTTAACAGAACAAAAAAAAATACGGTTTTTCAGACTTCTGCTGGGGGCCATATTTACCCGCTGCCGAGGGGTAAAAGTGGCCACTGCCACTATTACCCCTATTTAAAAAATAATTAAATGCACAAATCGCAAATGTAAATTTTGCCTTCGAAATTGGTACAGTCTTTGTGTGCCCATTGGCCGCAAATGCTGCATTGGATTTAGAGTGCTCTGTTTTTACCGAAATCGCCACAAATTGTGCAAATATCTTCGTTAACGTCCCTATCACGGTCATTGTCATCATCCTCATCTTCAGATGATATATCTTCTGTGTTCTTATACAATTTCTTTTTGGAACTATTCGCGGAGGACTGGACTCTTCGGCAAAACATCGTCATTGTTTTAGGTACAGTTTGAACGAAACACTGTCAAGATGGCACAACAGGTATTAAACGCGAAATAATATTAGGCCGTAAATGTAAATATTTCATGGCTACCATTACTCCAGCGGCCACCATTTCCCTCTTTCTACTTGCAGAGATTGCGTACTTATTTGTTGATTAAAATAACTACAAAATTTAAGAAAAGAATTGAAATAAATTGGTATATTTAAAAATTTTAGGTAAAACCCAAACTTTTTCAGATCAACGCTGAATAGTTTATTTTAGAAAATCTCCGTCACTGTTTTATGATGTTATATTTTGTTTTATTTCAAGTGCAATAAAATTTGTGCTATCAATCATTTTCAAATGTACTATAAATGAAAAAAAAAAAAGTTATAAACGGCAAAACGATATAAAAAGAAAAAATCAGAATGGATTAAAGAAACAAATCGAAGCAATAGAAACAAATAACAAAGACAGCAAAAAACTATACGATTAAATTAAAAACAGATGGATACAGAACAGAACAGAAGAACTAGCGACAGCAGATGGATAAAGAGAATAACCGAATGGAGCCTCATAGGAAGGAGGAAAAGAGGACGACCCCGAAGATCCAGGAGGAACGAAGTAGACGACGCTATGAGTAAGAGAGGCCTAAACGATGGAGAATGTGACAACAAAGAGGGATGGAAACGGTTGAGCGAGGGAAGGCAGTGAATACTGTAGAATCCCTGAATATATATATATATATATATATATATATATATATATATATATATATATATATATATATATATATATATATATATATGAAAAAGGGACGAAGAAAACGTTCCTTCATACAATGATGACATGATTGATAACTCTTTTCTGTAAATTTAGTATACCTAACGTACAAAATATTTGTTTTGTGTCATCATTTTATAGTTTATTTTTATGAACGAGAGAGTAATTAGCATAATTTTAACTGGTAGCTCCGACCACTCCATGGGCGTGCTCAAGATTAATTGAAAAATTACTTTGAATAATTGTAAAAAATAAATGAATTATTTCAGTGTTATAAAGTGTTATGTGTATGTAAACAAAAGTGACCTCTTTTATCACACACTATATTAGAACTGACTGGCCTACATTAAAAAGGGTTTTAAAAAATTCACATTTTTTTTTAATTTTTAAAAATTACAAAAGAGAAAAAGAGTTTTTAAAACCGTCTAAGGTATGTTAAATAGATGAATAAAAATATTAATATAAAACTTACAGCTACTTGTTACAAATCCAAATCAGATTCAGAAGATGAACTTTCAGAACCAAGATTTATAATAACTGGCTCGATCATTTTATCAGTAATATTGTCCAGCTTCCACATTTTTTCCTCTTCTTTAATAGTGTGATTTACTGCCTTTTCCCAGTTTTCAGGTTTTACATTATTTACGGCCTCCAAAAACAACTGTTTAACATCATGAATTTTAAAAGTGGTATTTTTTCTTGAAACTTCACTCTTTATCTGTGCCCATACCAGTTCAATCGGGTTTAATTCACAATGATATGGTGGGGATCTAAGTACTGTCATTCCACGATTTTTGGCAATTTCATCAATTTCGTATTTTTTAAATTTTTCTTTATGAAGGGCACACAACGAATAAAGTTCCTTTCTTATAGATCCGGGATGGTACGTAATATTTTTTGAACTCAGCCAATTCTGCAAGTCTTTTTTTAACCACTTGGTTGTGGGCAGTCCTTCTATAAGTCTGGAGTGATAACTTGCATTATCGATTACTATTACAGAGTTCTTAGGAAGAAGATCTATCATTTGTTCGAACCATTCTTGAAAGACATCAGCGTTCATGTCTTCATGGTAGTCACCGGTACGAGTTGATTCAAAAGTTAATAAACCACCTTCAACAAAACCGTCTGAACTGCCAATGTGTACTATTATCAGCCTGCGTCCCTTTTCTGATGGTGGGTTTAAACCAGTAGATAAGTTATTTACAAAAGCGTGCCTTTGACTTGTAACAGTTTCATCTTGCCAAAATTTATTTGGTGTATGACCCTCGTTGATCCATGTTTTATCAAGATAAAATATTTTTTTTTTTTTGGTTTCTCATTTCCTTTATGGTTCTTAGAAAATGTCTTCTCCATATGACAATATCGCTTCTTTCTAATAAAATAGACTTTCTGGGATTCTTTTTCCAGCGGAAGCCTATTTCTTTTAAAAGTTTCCATAACGTACTTCGACTCATTTCTGGGTAATCCTTATCATCTCGAACTGAGACAAGAACTTTATCCAATGTTGGAAATTCTTGTCTAAAGAAGAATTCATGCACTTTCCGTCGAAGTCCTTCTTTAAAATGATATTCTATTTGAAATTTTGGTTTCCCTGGAGCATTACGTGGCATTTGAAAACTACCACATTTCTCTTCTTTAATAACTCTGTAAATCGTAGATTTCCCAACACCAAGTGTACTGCTAACTAACTCAACGGTCTCATCAACACTTTCACATAAACGTTTGTCTGTAAATGATTTAAAACAATTAAATATTAATGTTTTTTCATTAACTGTTAGAGGACCAATTTTTCGGCGTTTACACGGCACTTCCAAATTTTCCATAACACTAGTATACACAATAAACTGCACCTTGCAACTGAAGTACCTACTTTTAGTGAACTGTTAAGAATTTTGAATACGCCACTTGGACCTTCCTACAAAATGGAAAAACCCACTATCACATTTTCTGTGGAATAAGTTTAGAAGGTAATTATCTAGTCAATTACTGTCGTAGATTCCTGGAATTAAAGAATTAAATGTTTGATTGTTGAAACCCTTACTTCGTGGAATGCACTCATTTCAGATAAAATAAAACGTTTTATTTTATCTAAAGAATTAAACTTTATTTTAACATTTTAATAAAATAAACATCTTACATTTCTTGCAAATTCATTAGTACCTGTTAACCTCCATCACTCCGACACTGGCAACCTTATTTAGGGATTAGTAATCCTCACAACTATTGTATTCTATTCTGCTCCAACCTTTATACCTGGTGGTCATACTCAATTTAAAATTGTTTTTCTATATACTTCTGTAAACTTGTTGACAAATATCTGTTTTTCATTGAGTCACCCGTATCAACAGTTTAGGGATTTGCATACATAATTTATTGTTTTATTACTCTCTCATACATAAAAATACACTATAGTGTTTTTCATCTGAATCATATTTCCGTATGATTCCGATCATAAATATGGAAACCGTAAGTAGTTTCCATATTTATGATCGAAATTTTCTTTAGTATTATTTTTATATTTAATATTCTCTTTTTTTTCTACACATTACATATCTTTATCTTCTAAATCCTGTCTGGAATGCCTTTACATCCCATTAAAAAAAATATCAAAAAATTTTAAATATAATTATCTTACATGAAACTTTGTTGCTTGTAGAATTGATCTGAAGAGGCACATAAAACTCACCTATTCACATGATTGAATATGTAATACATGATGGATTTTTACAAGATGTAGGTTTCAAGGTCTCGTAATAAATTTGTTATTAATAGACACCCGTCTAATGAAGTGTTTATTTCTTTCTGAAATATTGATATTACACCAGTTATTTTTTAATTTACCTATGATAACATTCCATGTAAGTCACGGTGGTTAACATTTTTGTGCAGTGGTTCAGTGTCGTTTATTAATAAAATAATTAGGTGAGGATGAGGCTAGTATACTATTTCATAGCACTAGACCAGCAAACTTTTACCAGATAGATATTAAAATTAAGTAACTCGATCGTGAGATCTATGAAACTTCCTATAACTATGAATTTTTGCAGCTTTTAAATTTCTGTATGTGTTTGTTAGTCTTAGACGGTAACTAAAAATTTAGTAAATAAAGGTTTTTATTTAAAAAACAGATCTTAGGATCTTTATTTTAGTGTAAATCACAGTCAACTTGGACCTATTATAACTCCGGAACTACTGAGCCGCCGATAATTTTATTTTTCTTTTCTTTTGAATCGTCTTTCGACGCACTAGTACCATCTGTTTTGAAAATTAAAATCGATCAACAATAAATGAAGTTGGTCAAATTTTTTTATGAGCATAAAATTTCTATTCGCTACTAATCGCCGAATTTTAATTTTTCAAAATCGGTTTGAAATCTTGAATGATCTTCTATTTGTAAATTTTATTTTTAAAGTATTTAGAAGTTTTAATTTTTGACCTACATAATTTTGAAAATTAGGTATTCATTTAAAAAAAATTAATTTGAAAAAATCTATTAAACCGATTTTAATGAAATTTTGTGTGATAATTAAACATATTAACGAGTTTTCTTTATCAGAATATGAAGGTTCTAAGTTTGATTTTAGTATGGAAAATAAACTCACAAAAAAACCTTTTTTTTTTAACTGTTTTTTTGTATTCTTTCGTATTTTTTCAATAATAATAATAATTCTTAAGATTTGTCTTATGTAAAATTTAATTACAAAACTTTTATACTTAAATATAAACATTTTATTTGTTAAGGAATAGAAAACCCTTCAAAATGGTGTATTCTATAATTTATTAAATTAATTTGTTGCTCCAAAAACCGCAAAATAAGGCCAAATCGTTAATTGTAAAAATTAACTTACACTTTAGTGATTGCTCCCAAGGGGGTCTTATAGTGCTTAACAAACCCCTTAAATTTCAGCTCGATCCATTAATTGGTTTTAAAGTTATTCGAATTGTTTATCCCACGGGTCATTTTTTTGTAATAATAAGTCATAAAATAATGAAAATACTGTAATTCTACGGCTACCGGATTAAAAAAGATTACTACCATACGTCGAAGAAATAATTGTAATAAAATATTATTTAAAAAATTCCTTTATAAAAGTTATAATATTAAAACCCTATCGGGCTACATCACATAACGTTTTCGTAGCCCGATCATCCCATTCTGGGTTTGGTTTTACAATTTCTGGTGTGACTTCGCTGTTCTTTTCTCCATTCTTCTCTCTCTTTGATGGTCCTTTCTATATTTCTAATTTTCATTCTCCTTAAGTCTTCTTCCACTTGTTAGCTCTATCTCAGTTTAAGTCTGCCTCTGGTTCTTTTACCTGGTGGCATCCATTCCATTATAACTCTTAACAGATTGCTTTTCTCTCTTCTCATTATGTGTCCATCGATACCATCTAATTATTTGTGCTTTTATTGCTCTAAATATGTTCTCTTGACCATCCATTCCCCTATTTCGTGATTCATCCATTGTCTTGCATCCTCTTCGTATTCCCTCTTTGGTTCCAGTATATTATTGATAATCTTTCTCTCAAAAACTTTCAATTGCTCTTCTTCTCTTGTTGTTAATGTAAATGTTTCTCCGGCATATACTACTATTGGTCTTATGATCGTTTTGTAGATTTTCATTTTTGTGTTTTGGGCTTATCGTCTTATCTCTAAACATTTTTTTTAACGCTGTATTTGCCGCTTGAATTCTTCTTTTTTTATCTACACTTTCATTTCTTCTGTTGGCTCCTCCTCCTCAGTCCTAATCTCTTTTGGGATGTGGTGACACATTAAGGATGTGTTCTCTTGTGCCTTTTCCTGGGACAAATCCCGCTTGTTCTTCTGATATCTGAGGCAATAGAAAAGCTTTTAGTCTTTCATGTATTACATGAAGTAGAACCTTTGCTTGCATGGAATATTAGAGTTACCGTTCTGTAGTTGCTGCAATCTAGCGGAGTTCCTTTTTTGAATATAGGGATGAAAGTGGATGTTGTCCAGTCGTTGAGTCACTCTCCGGTTTCTTAAATCTTTTTGCAGATCATATGCATAACATTTACTCAAACATCTTCAGTTCTTTAAAAAAATCGTCTTTTTAATTTATCGTTTTTTGTATTTGTTTTATATATAACTTGAGCATTCACTCCAGCTGTATTCAAAAACGAAAAAAATAGTGTCAAAGTCGAACGACGACTATTTTTGGTACGCTGTAATTAGCAGATAGATCATCCAATGTGTCTACACCGCCTTTGGTTGAATTTTAAAAGTCGAGAATTGCAGGTAATTTCTTTTCACCAGTTTCTTCAGTTATAGTATCATCATGATGCAATGTAGAAAAGAGGATTACATTTTTTGACTTTTTTGGCACATATGAGACAGCCGTTATATCTTCTTTGAAGGCAAATTTTGAACTGTGAATTTCTCTTCCTCATGTGTTCAGAAGTGCTGTTGGAATTTGCCTTTTGTTCTTCCTAACTGTCCCAACCGATGTAAGATGACGAGTCTGAAGTAGATTGATCATGAGCGGATAACTGGTAAACCAATTATTGAAAGTAATATTACGTTTAGTACCAGAAACTTTCTTCTTTCAGCCTCCACTTCTTCAGAATCTTCCCTTTTGTGTGCTGTCTCTCCTTGAGCCCTGTCTTCCAATATGATTGTCTCTTGACTTTCTACTGCGGTTTGTTCTTCCTCAGATTCACTATCAATGAACGATTTATCATCGTCAGAAATACTGCCAAACTTCGCCCATAAACGTTTTAACCTTTCCTGCTCTTGTTCGTAAGACATAATTATTCTATAATTCAGTATCGCTGAAAGAAAAATAAAAATCATAGTACATCTCGAAAAAATATCAGAAATATGTAAATTTATCTCTAGAACACAAAACAACTAAAATTTACAACAGTAGTGTACCGGGGTATCACACACCCCAACCGTCTTTGAGCAACTTCTAATTCAAACTGAAATTGTATGTACATCTGGTAACAAGGTCATCGTGAGAAAACATGTATAAACTACAGCTACTAGGCGCTAGAAGACGCTATTTCATCTACTTTCGATTTTATAGAAATAAAAGGAGTACCAGGGGTATGGTATACCCTAGAACACTAACCGAGGGTTAACAGTCTTCTTTCTGTTGACTAGTACTCCCAAATATTCGAAACTGTGTGCATCTATTGTCAGTTCTGTCATTTGTGTCTTCTTTTTCTTTCTTACGTTCATGTATTTTGTTTTATTTTCATTATTTTCAGTCCTCTCAGTTTGGCTTCATTTTTTATTTCTTGGAATGTTTTCTTTAATGCCTTTTTATCTGTTGCTACTATGGTTATATCGTCCGCATATCCTATTATCCTATTATTTGCTCAAGCTTTGAAGAATCTGCATTAAATATAGGTCTAAAAGCAAATAAAGTACAGACACAATACATAATCGTTTAAAAAAAAGAACAGCAGTGGATCGAGATCTTTGAAGAAGCTTACTGAAAGAGGTTAAGGCCAGGCTTTTGTCATTGTGGTGCCGGATGACACTGCTACAGAACACCGCTACATTGGCTTTTCGATCGTCGGAGTAGGGACTACCAACGTGGAGTCATCAGAGAACCAAACAGGAAGCAGAGGTGAAGATAGAACGGACTGGCTAGCGTTTGATGAGTATTCTAGATGGTTGATAGAGAGGAGAAGATGCCAACCGCCATCGGCAGAAGGACTTAAATCAATAATAAGAGAGACTATGAGAAATTGTATAAACACGGTAGATAAAAAAAGAAAAATGCCTTATTGGTGGTGCGAAGATATCGCCAATAAGAGGAAGGAATGCATTGCCATCAGAAGACAGGCTACGAGGGCAAGAGGTAGAGGAGAAGTAACCGAAGCTAGCAGAATGGATATGGTATACGATGCGCGAAAGAAGGAACTGAACAGAAAGATCCGAGCCGAGAAGAAGAGGCACTGGAAAGAACTGTGTGACAAGTTGGATGAGGACGTTTGGGGTCAGGGGTACAAAATCGTAATGAACCAGTTACAGCTGTACCCTCTGTATGAAATGCCATTGGACAGGAAGCTTGAGGTTACCCGAGAGCTATTTCCACCCGGCCATTGGCATGGAGTGCAGTGGGACGCCGAAGCTGAGCGAGCTGTACCTTTTACCGTAGACGAACTCAACGAAGCGTTAAGTGCCCTAAAGACACGAAAGGCTCCGGGACTCGATGAAGGCTCCGGGACTCGATGGAATACCACCAGAAGCTGTGAAATGCATTGACAGTATGGAGCCGACGTGGCTTTTGGACCACATGAATGTACTACTTGAAACTCATCGATTTCCGGCAAATTGGAAGATCTTGAGGCTCGTGCTACTCCCAAAGGGGGAAGACAAGTATCGACCTGTTTGCCTTTTGTCGTGCATAGGTAAATTATACGAGAGGCTCCTAAGAGGGCGATAGACACAGTGATTGAAGAGTCAGGCGGGCTGTCACCCAGGCAGTACGGTTTCAGAAAGAACAGGAGCACGGTGGATGCGCTGATGGAAGTCTTCCGGGAGTTACGCGGTGTGGAAGTTAACCAGGGGTGGGCAATCCTACTATTGTTTGACGTCCGGAATGCGTTCAACACATTAAAATGGAAAGAGGTAATGAAGGCTCTACGAGAGAGAAAGTGTCCGAGGTACTTGATGAATTTGGTCTCCGACTATTTGTCAGAGAGGAAACTTGTGGTAGAAAAAGGAGTAGTGGTTGACGTGACGGCTGGAGTGCCGCAGGGGTCGGTCCTAGGACCCACGCTGTGGAACTTGGCATATGACGTGGTTGTGAGCCAACAATACGGAGAGTGTGTAACCCCTTTCGCAATTGCTGACGACCTCGCTATGCTGCTAGTGGCGCGGGACAGGGAGGACCTTATCTTTGGTGCACAGAGTACATGCAACCAAGTCGAGGAATGGATGAAAATGCATGAGCTAGAACTGGCTGCGGGTAAGACCGAGGCTATAATTCTCAAGGGACCAAGGAAAAGGGACGGCATAACATTTGAATGTATTCCGATGCACGTGCTAGTGAAGGAAAGAGGAAGAATATACGAGAGAAGAAATGAAGACATAGCAACAGAACGTTTAGAAAAAGAAGAAAGGGAAAGGTCCATAATAGTGTGGCAAGAGGAATGGGATGAGATGAGAAGGGTGGCGCAGTGGACGAAGTCGTTGATTCCTAATCTGAGAAGATGGATGGATTGCGGGCACCGGCGTTTGGATTATTTCCTGACGCAGGTGCTCACAGGACTTGGTTGCTTTAGGGCATACCTTTACAGATTTGGAAAGGCAGAGAATGACAAATACCTGTAGTGTGAAATATCGAACACTGTCTCACACACTCTATTGGTATGCGATAGATGGACAGGTGAGAGGAGTCTGCTTGAGAGAGAGCTAGGAAGTGGGGTGCAATCGGTCACGGAACTGGTGGAGGAGATGCTTAGGTCGTCGCATCGGTGGAGAGCAGTTCAGAGATATGTGAGGAGAACATTGGAAAGAAAGGAACAGGAACAAGGAAGAAAGGCGACCCGAAGGTAGGCAGGATGCCCAGCAGGACCAAGCAAGAAGATAAGGCAGAATGAGAAGGGGTGAGATTGAACATGAACAGGGAGGAATAGAGGGAGAGAAGAATTCCGTCGTAGTGGGAAAGTACTAGAATGCGTGAATGAAAGATGGATGGAGTATTAAATGAGATGTTTGATATGTCCAAACAAAGAATCCTTGACCCTAGTATGAATGATTTTGTTTAAAGAATTGTAAATGTATTAAAAAATGAAAAAATATTTATTAATATAATAAATTATATTTAAAAGGTATACGGTGTTTGATGAACGTTGATTTCTTTCCTTAATGTACGTATACCTATCTGTCCGAGGCCTACCTTTTATCGTTTATTAAAATGCCCTGATCGGCCCCTGGGCGAGAAGAGTGTCATCCCTGTGTAATCCTTGTATCTGTTTTTAAAAAATTTGTGTCTGGCTATGTGGGTATGTACCCTAAAATGAACGTTGGTTTCTAAATGAAAACAAACAATAACTATTCACTAAATGAAAAATGTTTTCATTTCTGAAACCGTTATAGATATTTGATATATGTTATAGTCAATACAATGATTATAATATTGTTCTGTATTGTTTTCGGTAAAATTGTACTGATAACGATAATGTTTTACGGCTATATAAACACAATCGTATATGCCGAAAGATACTTTATCAACTTTATTATCGTCGTACGGTTAAAGTAGGTTGCCATAATTTATAGTATTGTTTTTCTACCATGTGTACCCAAAGTAACAATTTAGTGCAAATATTTCACGATATACTAATAATAATAATTTTGTTTCAGATACCTACATGAAATTTATGTTGCTGCTTTTGGCCGTCCAGGCCGCGGCGGTATTAGCCGTACCTCCGCCGCCGTCGCTTCCAACGAATGCAAAGACTTGCATTGACCACTGCACATGCAGCTTTGGAATGCTGTCCAATAGGCTGCAGGTAATCAAATGCGATAGGCCTCTAGTACTTAACGACTCCACTTTTAAGTACATTAGCAAGACCTCAACGAACGTCATCACTCTTGACAATTTGATCATCAACCAGATCCAAGTTAGTGCCTTCTCCGGGTTCAAGAATCTTGACGATGTCATCATTACAAATACGAGAATTGCGTCTATAGATGTGAAAGCCTTCGACAATGTGACACGCCTAAAGTTTTCCAAATGTGCCTTTGAAGACAGTCCTGAGCTATTTTCTACAAAGTTGGAGGAGGTGCATTTTGGAGAAAGCAAATTAGAAGAAATTCCCAATCTAAATGGACTGATCAATTTAACGTTTTTAAACTTATCGGGAAATTATATTAAAAATATTGAAGTTGAAGCTTTCGCTGAACTGTTTGATCTAGGAGAGCTTCATCTTTCCGACAATAACATACACAAGCTCCCACCTACGGCATTTATTAATAACCAAGAGTTAATCACCCTCAATCTCGACAACAACCCTCTTAAACATTTTAACATTAATACATCCGACAGTTTAGAGATTTTATCGCTTAAAAACTGTCAATTAGAGACATTTGACGAAGACTCAACGAAAAAATTAACTTCTCTCAATGAATTAAACCTGAGTCACAACAATATCAAAGATATATCCAATAAAGCACTGTCCCACATGCAGGATCTTGCAGTAATTGACCTTTCTTACAATAAACTCACTAAACTTGAAGATAATATCTTCTCCGGAAACGGTAAACTCATCAAAGTTATCTTAGATGGAAACAATTTCGAGACCTTACCATCCTTCTTCCGCCAAAACCATGAAAGTTTCTCTACTTACACATTTTCATGTAAATCTTGTGGCCTAAAAAGTCTTTCAACCAACGTCTTCCAAAACATGGATGGTTTGATTAATCTGGAACTGTCGCACAATAACTTAATGAATGTAGATAATGTCTTCGACAAAATTACCAGCTTGAAACAATTAGATATTTCTTATAATGATATTGCATATTTCTCGCCAGCAGCTTTTGCACATAACAGCAATTTAGAAATTTTAAACATTGCTGGTAATCCTTTACTGGTTCTTAACCCAGAAGTGTTTGCAGGAAATCACCTTCTTAGAGACATTGATGCCAGAAATGCTACTCTGACAAAATTGTGGTCCAACTACAACAAACCTGTTAAATCTTTGCATAAACTGCTTCTAAGTGGAAATTTATTAGGAACTCTAACTAACGAGGATTTCAACATTATGCCCAAATTAGAGGCAATAGAATTGGAAGATAATCCTTTAGTGTTTGATGAAAAATTATGTATATTATTATACTTTTTAGATCTAGAAGGCATTACTCCTATCGATTATAGCAAGAATATATATACCGGAGCCGATAAGGCTTTTAGGGAAGACATCGATGATTTTGTAACCATTGAGTGGAAAGATGTTCATAAAGGTAAATGTCCTGAACATATTACTGAATCTGCTGTACCTGAACTGACTCGTATTGATAACAAAACTACATATAAAACTATTGACAAAATTGAGAAAGATGATAACTATGAGGAAAGCGACGATGACGACGACAGCGATTCTGATGAATACGACGACGAATACTACGATGAAGAAACGACTACTAAGTTCCAAGACACATCCCTTGCTAGAGCCACTTACATCTTGTCAGTAACTTCAGTATTCGTTTTAAGTGCTTTAGTAGTACTGACCATAGCTGTTACCATAACCTTATGCATTCTACGTAGAAACAACCGATTTGACATGCAACGAGCTAACTTACCAAGGCTGAAGATTCCTCTTTGGAATACAACTCCAGGTCAAAAGAAACACAGTGGATCTGTGTACAGACCTCTTTCTGAAGACCTTTCAGGTCCCAAGACTCCTAAATTGAGTCGCTATGAATTTAATACAAACCCAGTAGTGCACACTGCTTAAAGTTACTTAAAATTCTGTGGTTCATAGATAAGACTATTTTGTTTAATATGTATATAATCAAATTATTGTCTCTTATGAAATAAGATTAGCAATAATGTATTCTGCTGGCCGCAGTACAGCAGATAACCGAGGGACCAAATTTCCATTACTTCTGTGAACCAAAACCATTTTTAAGCTTTAATCGTCCTGGGGACTGGAGAGCTGGCATTGCGTGCACTCCGCCATAGATAAGGTCCTGTCGAAAAATATTTTGTACTTTTAAAATAAGACAATATGAAAATTGATTTTTACCATACTCCTTAACCATGTTTCCTAACGATTGCACTAGGTGAAAATCCGTTTTCATGTACTGAATTTAGAATAATTCTGATTTAAAATCTACTTAATTTTCAAATTAGAAACATGCACTGGTATTGTCATGTCTTAGTTCTACGTGATTTAACTGTCTATAAATGTTATTGCGCTTATAGTATAGAAAAATATTGTTAAGCCACAGAGTAAACAGGTATTGTTTTGCCATATGTAATAACAGCATTCAGCTCTTCTTAATACCTGTACACTATCTAATTTTTAGTTGTAATCAAAATGTTTTCAATAAATTTTTTATCGGAGAAACATATTTTATTTTTAACTACTTATTTCCGACGCGTCGGAGAGATAAAATTGAATAATGTGAAGAATATTATTTGCAATAAATCTGGCAAAATCTAATAAAACTGCGGGGCCTTACACAATTCCAACTGAAATAATTAAATTAATATCAGAAGATCAGATCAATGTATTAGTAGACTTATATAATACTATATACAGATTTGGAAACAAATTTACGGAACATAGGATTTTTAATACAATAACTCAGATCCTCGATTTGCAATTAACCAGTGTAAATTTCAATACAACGTCGCGATGTTTTATAATTAATTCATTTGTTCGACTGGAGTCTCAATTCATGCTGCCAGTGTAAGGGTAAAAACGGAACACAGCTAGAGTGCAAAAACGTACGTATTTATAAAATGTAGATATGGAATTTAAAATATTATTTAACAAAAAAAAATGGTTATTTTTTATTGCCAAAACGTCTTGAAAAAAAAAGTACAAATCTAAAAATAAAAATAAAAAGGAATTTCAAAAATAAAATAATAATACACTCTTTTTAATTTGAAATTATAAACAATATTTGGAGTAACAAATGTATTTAAGTATACATTTAATACTTCAAATAATACCTAATGAACACAAACAAAATTGATGTTCCGGTAGACGGAGCAACACTGTCTGCGTGCCACATACGCTTCTACAAACCGCAGAGGTGAGGCAATCCAGTGGAACAAATAAATTAGTTATAAAACATTGCGGCGTTATATAGAAATTTACACTGGTTAATTGCAAATCAGGGAATCTTAGTAATTGTATTTAAAATCCTACGTTCCGTAAATAAAATTCCAAATGTGTATAATACGGGTATTATTCCAAGAGATTGGCTCAAATCAACATTTATTAAGGTGGGTACACATATGCGAGCCGAACGGTATACGTACAGTACGCGTACAGATCCTTGAAAAATATTCTACATCGTACTAATCGCATACTTATCTCGATCCATGGAAAGCGACAAACCAACAACGAACACACATGTGCGAAATGATTCATTTTATTTATAATTTGGGTACTGATTTATGTTCCTGTTTTTGCTTGTTTAACAAAAATAAAATTATGTACAGTAATCATCGACGTATAAATAAAGATTTTATCTTTATTTATACGTCCATGACAATAATCAGTTTACTGTTTTCTCACGTCTCTCTAGGAAGGAACACGTCATTCACACAATGTCGATTTGATGACACAATAAAAATGTTCGCTGCGTCTAGTAAGCGCCGTCCAAACTGAAAGCCGAGCTTCCTTTGAAGTCGTGAAATAAACCGCAACAATTTGGTTCGCGACGAGTCACGATGAAACAGTACGCAAGCGGTTTTTTCTGCCGTACACATTAACGAATATAGCGTTCACAAACGGTTCGCGAACAGTTCTGCTCGCAAATGTGTACCCGCCTTTACATTACCAAAAAACCTAATGCAAAGGAATGTAATGACCACCGTATAATTAGTCTAATGAATCACACACTAAAAATATTCTTAAAAATTATCCATTTAAGAATTTTTAGAAAAGTGGAACAAGACATCACTGAAACTCAATTTGGATTTAGGAATGCCATGGGTTTAACGTCCTCATGCAAAGATGAATGGATGTAAACCAACCACTCTATGTTTGTTTTATTGATTACAGTAAGGCGTTCGATAAGGTCCGACACAACCGTCTTATACAGTTACTTAAAGATACACACATTGACAAAAAAGACTTAAGAATAATAACTCATCTCTACTTTAACCAAACAGCAAAAGTCAGAGTAGGCAAAGAACTTTCGGAGGAAGAAAAGATAAAAAGAGGCGTAAGGCAAGGTTGCATACTCTCCCACTTATTGGTCTTCCTAATCTATATTCGGAAGAAATAATTAAAAAATCACTCGAAAATGTAACAATTGGAATAAAAGTCAACGGCAGACCCATCAACAATATCAGATATGCTGATGATACTATACTAATTGCAGAGAATATAAAAGATCTACAGACACTTTTAGATAATGTAGTAAATGCTAGTGAGGAAAGCGGACTAATGCTTATTGCTAATAAAACAAAATTTATGACAATTTCCAAAACACAACAAGACATTTCAAACATAAGAGGGGTTCTAATAGAAAAAGTAAAAAAATACAGATATCTTGGTACAATTATTAATGAAAATAACGAGTATACAGAAGAAATAAAAATGAGAATTGGACAAGCTAGAACAACATTTAATAAGATGAGAAAAGTATTATGCAGTAGAGACCTTAGTTTGCAACTCAAAATAAGAATATTACGTTCATATGTGTTTTCGGTGCTGCTGTATGGGGTGGAGGCCTGGACCTTAAAGAAAGAGGTGAGCGATCGACTTGAAGTATTCGAGATGTGGACCTACCGGACAGTGGCGTACCCAGGGAGGGGGGTTTGGGGGTTAAACCCCCCGACACTGTTACTCACACATTTTAAGGACTCACAATGGAGGTAACATCATAAAAAAAATTTCGGTGAAATTCTCCCCAATAAATGGTCCCCTTCCAGGATGGTCGCCGCACTTATATTTGCCCATTGATGTCACGTGGCGTCCGTCATCCGTCAATACGTGGCTAATCCAACATGGCTGCTGTCAAGTGTTCTTCTTTTCGTCTGTCACATCGTCTGCAAGAAACTTTGACGCAGGGACCAACCGTTGTAATTCAGCTATTACCACCAGCCACTGAGTCCAATTTATTCAAGTATTCAACAAATAAGTTCTTCTATCTAGTTCAATATTTTCTCAAGTCCAGGCCGTCGAACCGTATGGCAACATTGAAAAAATATACTTAGCATCTTAGCATTCTTATTCTAAGCTCTAGATTTATAGTTTTACTACAAAGAAGGGACTTGATCTGCGTAAATACTAACCTTGCTTTCTCCATGCGTGTTTTTATTTCTGGGGGTCTAGTTAAAGTCACCTCTATTCTACTTCACAAGCCGTTCTATTAGAATTGACAACGTTGCCATGACGAGTTAAAATAGGCCAACCATGGCACATCTAGACAAATTTTGAATTGTCGCATAATTTAAGTGATTATGTATACATCCTTCTTACGTATGTATGTAAACATATTTACAACATATAGATATATCCTGACGTGTTCGCATAATCACAATATGTTGTAGAGATTTTGCCTTGAAATGGGATCGAAAATAAGCAACTACGCAGGCCAGGAACAAATGTATTTATTTATTTACTTAACTTTCCCATTTAAAAAAAAATACAATAAGAGATACAAAAGAGATAAGATACAAAATTAAAAAAAAATTTACAAAAATAATCATCCTAATAAAAATTGTGTACCGTACACCTTAAGATTTACTTCGACTTTTAATATAGTTTGTTCCCATGATATGGTTTCATCCATGTCGAAATTTTTCGTTTTGCATGTAAGCAGGGCCGCCGCTACCATGTGTGCCAAGTGTGCATCGCACACGGGCGACCAAAAGCAGTCCACTGATGATAATACTTTTTTAAAACGAAAATAAATTCAAATAATTAAATAGTTATGATTCAGATAATTCTGTGAACTCTAATATTCCAAACAATAATAATTATTCAGTACGTGATAATACTCAAATGCGTTTCATTTATCATGTATACTTCTTTTTTTTAATCCTAATCTAAAAAAAAAATGTCAGAAAATATTATTTATTGTAAGAACTGCCGCCCTTTTGCAGGTACTGTACAGTCATAAAGCAGTTTTGGGAATACTTTTTAATTGAAAGCAGCTGGCGGCTTTCGGACTTCAGTTATTTGGGATTTCACACGTAGATACTTTACAAGAATTTAGGCAAGTGGTTGTAAAGTTTCTGTTATAATATTGTTCCTATGGTTATGTTTATAGATGGGTTATTATGTCTTAGGTTCAGTCTTAGTTGAGAATTCTAAGAATTTAGACACGCTTTTGATAAACGATTTTGTTTGTAAAATATAGTAGTGTACCCGTTTCTTTTGCACAGTAGGTACTGTATTTCAAAGTAACGTCGAGATTAGAGCAATTTTATTCGTATATGCGTTACGGCTACATATTATTTGAAGAAAAATTATTTGGACAACTTATTTGAAGTGTTTTTGGATTTATTTTGTTAAATTCGCCCGGCTTCGTTCTTAAGTGATAATTTCAAAATGTCCGAAAGAAAAAGAAAACGACTTTCAGGCTTTCAATATAGAAAAATAAAAGAGGCAAAAACTGAGGAGAAAAAAAAACTTAGCGGCGCACTGTAATCATTTTTGATGAAAAACATACATGAAAATATAGAAGACTCGGATATAAATTTAGGACCTTCAACTTCAAGCGAAGTCCAAACCATAGAAAAAAGTACCAAACAATTGAATATTCCTGCGGATAGAGACGGAGGATTTGATGACAATAAAAACTTAAGATTATTAAAAACTATTTGCGATCCTTAATGAAGCAAGATAGACTTTCTGTTTTAGCAATGTTATCTATAGAACATGAAGTGTGTGCGACATTGGACATTACAGATATTGTCAAAAAGTTTTCCGAGACGGAAGCCCGAAAAGTGCGTTTTAGTTTTTTTATGTGTTTATGTTTCTATTCACGGTTTATTTTAATTAAATGGACGTTTAAATAAGGATATTAGGATATACATATTCTGGACGTTGGATCATGGTTATTAAATTAGGATAATGGACGTTTAAAACAGGATATTAGGATGGGATATTAGGATATACATCATTAAGATATACATTAGGATAATATACTCGTATTATGGACGTTGGATCATCGAGATTAGTCTAAATGTTCAAGTAAGTATTTATCTATTTACAAATTATTATTGTTATATTATGCATCTTTTGCACATTTCTTTAAATAATAGTATGTATGTCTAAAGTGTTGGAAGGGGGGCGGCAAATATTAAGTTACACACGGGCGGCCAATACCTTAGCGGCGGCCCTGCATGTAAGAGTCTTAGGTAAAAAATGCTTGTGGCAGCAAATCTAACAATTTTTAAGAATAGCTTGTTAAAAGCTTAGGTACTTGGAAATGTGGGATTTTTCGTCCTGGATGATCCTTTGCCGAAAATGTAGCTCCTGGTTATAGTGCATTTTATTTGTGCCTGAAAGCAGACTGTGACCATGTATTATTTTTGTGTAAGTCAACGCAAATGGTTGGTTCCATTACGATATAGTTAAGGTAATTTTTGGTTGGTATAACTTAAAATTGCTTAAACCCCACAATATTTTAAAAAGAGGTTTATAATTGAAATTGATTTGTGTGTTTAAGCAACAATCAAGGTTTAGTTTCAATACTTTGAATACCTCAAGGTCTCCGGCTTTTCATTAACTAATTTCTTTTGTAGGGTAAAAAAGAAACAAGGTGAAGTTGCAATTTATGTAAAAGAAAATCTTATGTATTCTTCTCTTAATCTAAATGAACATAATGTAGACCAGTTCAGAGTTTTGTGCAATTTATGTACCTTCAATAAAAACCAATATTTTAACTGACTGACTGACTGATCCATAAGAATTGTTTCTACTTTTGAAAAAGTGATTGAAAATTTTATCAAACAACAATTTTATTCCTATTTTGACTTGGAGTCAAATAATTACTTTAGCAACTCACTAGCGGACCAACTCGACATCGAGTTTTTTAAATGAAATTTTTATTTTGCGAGAAAAATTAAGAGATCAATACAAACAATATAAGCAAGAATATACATAACATTCATCAATAATAATGCAAGTAAAAAGTGTATTAAATATCACAAAATATTTCGTCGAAAACAATGTTTTTTGTTACAATGTTATCATTTAGCAGTTAATTTTGCATGCTGATCACGAATCCGGTGTCAGATTTGCTCTATCTTGACGTTTTATGCGCGTTTCGGGTCACTTCCGGTGTCGGATCGCAACCGGAAGTACATATTTAGATTCGTCTCGACGAGACCTTTCGATCCATATATACATTGTGGGGTCTAAAACTTAAAGTAAATTTTAACTTCCGGTCATCTCAAAACCGGAAGTGAATTTTTGTACCAAAAGTATATCTTGACAATCTCATACGTAATACTAATAATATTCCGAAAAAATATTTTAATTATCTAATATGGTTTTTGAGTAAAGTGGTGGAAAAGAAAAGGGCTTAGCGTTTTAGTATATAAGATAATATGGATTGTGAAGTGCTCGTTCTACTACGAATGCGGTATATAATGTTGTGAGCGAGGTGATTGAGGGGCTTGCACGCGGCAATCGCAAAGCAATTTCTCTTTGCGACTTGTCGAAGGCTTTTGACTGCGTCTCACGACATTTTACTTCACAAATTAAATTAATATGAAATCAGAGGTATCCCTCTTAAGTTTATAACTTCTTACCTATGTGGCAGACACCAGGCGGTAGTGTCTAAAGGTCTTCTCTCCGATTTTATGTCCGTAAAACATGGAGTTCCACAAGGTTCGGTTTTAGGACCTCTTTTGTTTATTATTTATGTCAAAGATTTGCCTAAATTCATATCTCCTTACAAATCCATACAATTCGCAGATGATAAGACATACGTTATACCAGGAAAAATAGTGATGATTTAAAAATGTCTTATGAGGAAGTTTCTATTAAATCTAGCACATGTTTTGCTGCAAACAAACTGGAACTTGACTCCGATAAAAAGCTAAATTTCGTTATATCTGCAAGTAATTTACATAATAATCCAGATAATACAGAAACTGTTAAACTATTGGGAATATACCATAGATAATCGACTGACTGAACTGGTCGGCTCATATCTCACAACTAAAGAAAGAGCTATCAAGTTCATTATTTGTTATTAGCCAACTAGCAAGGGTTGTCAACTTTGAAACATTAAAAAGGATATTTTTTTTATTCCACTCTCACCTAAACTATGGATTAATCATATAGGGCAATTCAACAAATGCACTTCAAATTTTTAGAATCCAAAAGAAAGCTATCAGGATTTTAGCAGGGGTTAGTTATCTAGAACACTGTCGACCTTTCTTTGTCAAATTCAAAATTATATCGCTACCTACTCTGTTGATATTTCAAGTTCTGACTGAAATTTACAGAAAACGGGCCCATTTAATATAGCAGTCTGATCTTCACAATACGCGATGCATTTGAGGAATCCTTAGAGATATATTGTGATAGGAATATTGTGATATTAAAACGAATGAACCATATTTCAGTAGTCAAATAGTCAAATAGGATAATAATAATCTCAGAATAATCTACCAAGAGATTTGAATGACTTGTTTTATTGTATAAATTAATGTGTTTAATTAGAGACAAATTTTACTGTATAACCATATTTTATATTTTTACAAGTCAAATATGCCTGGACTAAATATAGTCTGAAAAATTTTTGACATGGACTATTGACAATACTATTTATGAGTATCAATTTCACGCACTCCCCTTATCTCATACGTGTCAAGTGCCTCATACACACTCTTTTGTACCGGCACACAGTTATATATTTACAATGTTGCCATCTTAAAAAAAAGGTACTTCAATATAAGTACTTACGCAAACTGTGCTTAGTCAGTTCAATGACATTTTTTATTTAGGAGGAGCTAAAATTTGAAATAGTATCGCGACATATCTGGTATCTAGGAGTAAACGTTGCCAAACAAATATTTGAGATATGGTTGGGGGACTGGGGGATTTACCAGTTGTAAAAAATAGCTTCTGAGAAAATGAGAAGCAAATGGGAATATCCGCAATAAAAGAACACACTATCCCCTTCGTGTATATATGCGGAATTCAAGATAAAAAATAAGAATAAAAAACTTCTTTTTTATAAACCTATCTTCTTCTTCTTAAAGTGCCCTCTCCTCAATGGAGGTTGGCTACTACAATTTTAAAATCTTCTCTATCTTCAGCTGTTCTTATTAGCTGTTCAAAATTTAGCCCTGTCCATTGTCGGATGTTTCTGAGCCACGATAGTCTTTTCCTTCCTAGGCCTCTCTTTCCCTCGATTTTTCCTTTCACTATAAGTTGGGCATATTGGTACTTATTATTTCTCAGTATGTGGCCTAGGTATGATGTTTTTCTAACTTTTACTGTGTTAAAAAGTTCTCTTTCCTTACCTATTCTATGCAGCACTTCTTCGTTTGAGGTATGCGATGTCCATGAAATTTTGAGCATTCTCCGGTAGATCCACATTTCAAATGCCTCCAATTTATTTACGGTTGATGTTTTTAGGGTCCACGTTTCAACTGCATATAGAAGAGTCGACCAGACTTAGCATTTTGATAAACGTAGTCGAATTTCGAGTTTTATTCGAGAATCACAAAGCAGTTTTTTTATTTTTTCGAAAGATTTTCTGGCCTGTTCTATTCTCGATCTTATTTCTAGATCAGGATTTAGGCTGCTATCGATCCAACATCCCAGGTACTTAAATCTATTGACCTGTTCTAAAATGTGCCCATTTATTGTGCAAGGTTGAGGTACGTTTTGATTTTTTCGGATTGACATCACTTTGGTTTTTTTAATGTTTATTTTCATACCAAATTGCTCACAGGTCGAGTTGGTCTTGTCGATGAGTCGTTGTAGACCTACGTCGGAATCCGCAATTAACACTGTATCATCGGCGTATCTGATACTGTTGATATTTACGCCATTCACCTTGACTCCATCCTTGGAATCCTCCAATGCTTCTTTAAATAGAAACTCGGAGTAAAGATTAAACAGCAGAGGCGATAGAACACATCCTTGTCTAACTCCCCTCCTAATTTCTACTTCTGCGGATGTGGAACCTTCGATCCTAACTCTGGCGTTTTGGTTCCAGTACAAGTTTTTTAAGAATTTGATGTCTTTTCCATCTAAACCGACTTCTTGCAAACGTTCTAATAGTAGGTCGTGTCTTACTCTATCAAATGCTTTTTCGAAGTCTATAAAGCATATAAATATATCTTTCTGTTGGTCGTAGCATTTTTGGGCGAGAACTAGTAAACTGAACAGGGCTTCTCTCGTTCCCATGCCGGCTCTGAATCCAAACTGATCGTCTCCGATGATTGTTTCGCACTTTCTATAGATACGATTATGTACGATTTTTAGTAGGACTTTTACTGCATGACTCATAAGGCTTATCAGACGGAACTCATTGCAGTGTTGTGGGTTTGGCTTTTTTGGTAGTGGGATGAATATTGACTCCAGCCAATCTTGGGGTATTTTACCTGTATCATAAATGCGATTGAATAAAAGGACAAATATTTCGATATTTTCTTCGCTGATTAATTTTAACGTTTCTGGGTATATTCCGTCTGGACCTGGGCTTTTATTTGTTTTAAGATGATTAATTGCATTTATGATTTCAGATTTCAGAATTGTTGGCCCTTCGTTGTTATTTTCCAATCTTGGTTCTTCTCGTATGTCGTGAAAAAGAATTTTAATATAGTTTTCCCATTCTTTCAGTTTGTCTTCCGTTGATTCTAGCAGTTTGCCATCCGTGTTCAGCATGGTGTGAAAAGTCGTTCTCTTGGTAGTCGATGTAAACTCTTTTACCTTTTTATGTAAATTAAAAAAATCGTGCCTTTGTTGTAGTTCTTCTATTTCCGCGCATTTTGTTTCCAGCCATTTCTCTTTTGCTTCGGTTATTTTTTTTCGAATTATTCTATTTAGTCTTTTGTATTCTCCGTCCTTGTCATTTTTTCCTTTGGATTCTCTTCGTTTGTTCATTAATTGTAAAATCTCTTCTGTCATCCATTCCTGTTTGTTATTTCTAGGTGTTACTTTTAGATGTTTTTCCGTTACATTGTTCATTTGTTCTTTAATAGTTTTCCACAGAACGTTTATGTCATCGTACTCGCTAATTCTATTGTGGTCGATATTTCCTAAATTTTTGTTTAATTCTTTATTTACTGTCTGATATATGGTGTCGTTTTTCAATAATTGGATGTCTGATAGTTGGTGTTGAGGTTTTTGTTTCTTTATTAGTTTCCATCTTGCGCGAACTTTTGCAACAACAGGATTATGATCGGAATTGATGTCAGTTCCAGGATATGTTTTTGCACTGATGATTGCATTGTGATATCTTTTGTTGACCAATATGTAATCTATTTGGTTACGGATTACTCTGTTTTCATTGTGTTGTGGTGAAGTCCAAGTGTACAATCTGCGAGGGTGTAATTTAAACCATGTATTTGTCGCTACCATGTTGTGTTGTTGGCAGAATTCTGTCATTCTCTCTCCCCTGTCGTTCCTTGTTCCAAGTCCGAAGTCTCCAATCAATCCAGAAACTTTTCCTCTACCTAACTTAGCATTAAAGTCACCTAAGATAAATGTTAGGTCTCGTTTTTTGGTCATCTTTATAAGTTTTTCTACGTCAGCATACCACGCTTCTAGCTCTTCTATGGGTTTATCGGCCGTAGGGGCATAAGTTTGAACCGGATCATTATTACCCGAGTAATAGAAAGTTTTGTTCATGGTTTTAACTTTACCTGAACCTGGCCATCTAACTTCACTCAAACCCAATATCTGCAACCCTAAACCTTTCATTTCGTGGCATGCATTTGCTAGTTTTCCTGATTCAAGGAACGATAATTTACTCACTTTACTTTTTGTGCACACTGTATCTTGTTTGTTAATTACTAAGAGAAAGCAAGGCCGTCATATTTAAAGTTAATAGTCCAATACCATAGAGCCAAATGCAGTAAAATAAAATGAGTTTCCTGTCCGATTAAAATATAATTAAAAATTCAACCGCGTTTCAACTGTCGTCATATTTGGTTGTACAATATTAAAAAATCTGTATAAATTTCATATACAGCGTGGGCCACCGAAAACTTTCCAGTTAAATTTTGTTCTTGTTGAAGTAAAAAACGTCCCTAAAATCTTAATTAGAAAGGGATAACTTGTAATATATATATGTATTTATATTTGAAATATTCTAAATTCTCTTCTTTGTTAGATAATTAGTATTATAAATAAAAACGTTGTCTTTAGTAGACTCGCATTTGGTCTTCTAAAGGTCTGGAGGGATTAATAAATGTGAAAGAATTTAATCTTGATGAACGAAAAACCCAAAGTAAAAGACAGGTAACATATATTTGAAGACCTTAGAGCAACAACGCTACAAGCCACAATCTTACAAAAACTTTGATTAAAAGCTACAAATATACACTCTATAGTAGTTTTTAATCAATGTTAAAAATGAGTTATATTCATTTTTCAAATGGTTAGGTCCCTATCTACCTACAATATAAAAACTACAGCTTTTGCTTCATAGATGACTCTATAAGTTACAAATATTCTCATAGATGACTCCACGAGTTACTTTTATACCAAAATCAACTATTTTAAGTGTAACAACGGTATTATAGCCACCATATATATAGCCATTTGTGGTTGTTGTGTCAAATGGATGATCTAAGATCAGAATAGCCATGATGATTGCCAACCTCCGTCGCGGAGATGGCACGTAAAGAAGAACGTTGGTTGTTGTGTTAAACCTTATACGTAGATTTCTCAGCCAGGAAATCCTTCGCCTTCCTGGTTCTCGTTTTCCTTCTAATTTTCCTTGTAGAATTAATTGCAGCAACATATCTTTCGCTGTTCCTCATGATGAGACCATTATGTATACACAGGAAATTACTAAGAAATAATGCAAGAACACATAATAAAACATATACAGTGAAAAATATGTTAAACAGCAAGAGTGATAGAATACATCCCTGTCGGACCACACGTTTGATTTTTTTATCATCGGATTCTCCTGTGTCTGTACGGATAGACTATGAAAGACATCTACAAATGAAGATATCGACGACGATGATTATGAGTATGGATAGTTTTCTTGGTTACCCGGTACGGTAATACCTAAGTTTTCATTTTCCCATTATAATAAATAGTCAAATGTTTCATCCATAATCTAAAATATTCGCAAATTAGTGATTACTGTATGTGAATCATCGCATTCATTAGAAAAGTCGATAATTTCCAGATTCTACTGTTTACGTTAACATTTAGGTAAATAATAAATTTTGAACTTTTCTTATCTTTAATATTCAAAATATCTAATACATAAGGGACTTTGAATTCTCTGACTTATCACTTTGTTTTTCAAAGTAGCAAATGAGTTAATTTGAGGCAAATGACTGTTCTATTTTGGGATTTAAAATGAAGTGATTATGGAAAATATGAATATTCCAAAACTGTTATGTCTTTATATCAGCTACGGCTATTATTATTATTTAGAAACAAATTTTGCTAGCTAATAATGAGACTGTTATTTTAATTTCATTTCAATATATTAGAATATTCATTTTTTATTATTAAAGTTTGTTGTTTATAGCTTTTAAGGTCGTATTTCTCCAATCCATTTTCAACCGGTACCAGTTTTATGCACGTATTGTTCTAGCATCTACACCATCCTTCCATGTAAATTTGGCCTACCTATCCCGACCCAATCTGGATATAAAATGTATATCAGAAACATTTTACATGACGAACATGCTAACGATAACAAACTACGATGCCTTAGGATGAAGAGATACGCCACAACACAGAGGAGTTGCAATTTACATAAAAAATACCTTCGAATGGAATCAGATAGTATTCGAATATATATATATATATATATATATATATATATATATATATATATATATATATATATATATATATATATATATATATATATATATATATCGGAAACACTAATATTTTTTCTAAGGAAAGTTGCCAAAATGGACTAGCTCTAGAAGAAATCGAAGAGATGATGGGATTCGCAGAAACTGTAGTCCTAATAACAGGAGATTTCAACTACCTACTTTAGAAGACCTACCCACAGTGGACCCAGTCGAAAAATGGAAATGGAAAGAAGCTACAGAAGACAGCTTAAGGAAATTGAGATAAAAAGAGAATTCAAATAAAAAACTTACAAGAAGAATTCAAATTGCAATGGAAAATAACATCCCAGAAGAAAATACGAACAACAGAGGTATTATAATTCCAGAAGAACTAAAAGAAATCATAAAAGAAACAAAACGAACTAGAAGAGCATACCAAAGGACAACAAGGATCGAATACAAAATCTACGGAGATGAACTATTAAAAGAAACAAGGACAAGTCAGATAACAGCAGCAAAGTACAGAAATTACTAAAATCCAAGATAAGAGTGAAACAAAAAATGCCACAAACAATCGACAACGAAGACATAAACTTGGAAACCCAAGCAAAAGTGGGCGCAATATCAAGAAAATCTACAGAACACACATTTAAGACGGACAAACCGTAGAAATGGTAAGCAACAACTACGAAAGGATAAAGAACAGGAACGAATTCATAGTAGAGGAAGGAGACAACCAAGTCCACCAGAAGTGGCAAAAATAAGAAGAATAAGAATAAAAAAATAGAGCACCAGAAATGTAAGATATCTTCAATATTGCACTCAATGAACTACCAAAGAAAATAATAGTGCAACTATTCTGCATATACAGATTTTGCCTAGAATACGCATTTTTTCGAACAACTGGAAGCATGCAAAATTATTCCTCTACTAAAACCAAAGAGTGACGGAAGAAGGCCAGAAAGTTAGAGGCCAATATCACTACTGGAATCACTTATAATATATTTTAAAGGATCATCTACAGAACACAATACAAATATGTAGAAAGAAGAAGATTTATAGAAGATTCAGTTTTTGAAAAGGAAGATATTGTGGACTACAACTAGCAAGACTGGCCAGGGACGCAAAAATCGAAGAAAAGAACAGGAATGACCATACTGGACATAAAACACAGTTAGAAAAAAACCCTAATCTGCAAGATAAAAAGAGCTAGGCTGCCTGATAACTTAGGTAACATATGCGATACATTTGACTAATAGAACTTTTCAGGTTTCAGCTGACAAAAAGATGTCCAGGATGCAAGCAGTTCTATAGATAGATACTATTGACAGATACTATATAATGTGTTTGTTTCAGATTTGCCCACTGATAACTACCAGAAAAATAAAAAACAGAAACAGACGTCCAGGATCTTAACAGCATAGATAATCAATCAGTTACCTGAAGAGGATGAGATCCCACAAAGTATGCGGTGTGGAAGGGGAACGTTGGAAAGAAGAAAGAAGACTAAAATATATTTTTGAGGTATAAATTTTATTAGTGCAATGTACTACTACTATATTTACACGATTACCACACATTTTCACCACTTTTTCATTCAACATCAACTTCTATCCTATCTACAAAGTTTCGTATCAGGATAACAGAAACGCATGAGAATTGTACAATTCTAGATGCCAAACTAGCAAAGAAGAAAACTGTAGCAAGCAAAGAAGAAAACTGTAACAAGTTGGTAACGCAAGGAAGACCGACAATTTTCGTTGACCGACACAGTGTTGCCGGCCTCACAAAATATTTGCAATATGCAATAAAAACTATGTCATAAATTTTATTAAGATCAGAAGTGATAAGAATCTAGTATAATAAATACTACTGTTATATGTTTGGTCCTTTGTATAATTGTAGTTGTATAAATAACTTTTGTCTGGGGTTAATGTAGTTTAATTAAGTTTAATGCACGCTGGGCTATCAGAACTAAACAACGTATGCTTGGCAAAAGTGTAAAAGAAATATAGAAGATGTTAGCAGTAAAAGCAAACCGAACTATATCTTCACATTTCTGTTATCCGAATACGAAATAGAATCAAATAGACAGTTGTGACTCATTTCTATGGACACGACAACAAATTTGATTTTCGGAAAATCAAATATGGGCAGGGACGCAAAAATCGAAGAAAAGAACAAGAATGACCATACTGGACATAAAAAAGCAGTTTGTAAAAAGCTCTAATCTGCAAGATGGCGTCACTGTCCATAATTAGCCATTTTTAATCCAAAAGAGGTGAAATGCAGAAAATACAAGAATTAAATCCTTTAGAGAGACAGAAGATCACGATAGACGAAATCAAATATGCTATCAAAAACTCTAAAGGCGATAAGGCAGCTGGATTAGATGAAATGCCAGTAGAACTGTTAAAACTAGTGGAAGAGAATAACTTGGAAGTATTGGCAGATTTATTCAACACGGTGTACGATACGAGAATAATACCACAAGAGTGGCTGAAGTCAGCATTTATAACCATCCCTAAAAAACAAGCAGCAAAAGAGTGCTCTGATTATCGAACACTGAGCCTCATGAGTCATACTTTAAAAGTACTGCTGAAAGTAATACATAAAAGAATATACGAAAGGCTAGAGGAGGATATTAGCGAGACGCAGTTCGGGTTCCGAAATGGAATGGGTACTCGAGAAGGACTATTTGCCATCAACATATTGATTCAGCGATGTCGAGATGTAAACGTTGATCTACACTTGTGCTTTGTTGACTACGAAAAAGCTTTCGATAAAGTAAGACATGAAAAACTAATATCATTACTTATGAACAAGTGCATTGACAGTAAAATCTTCAAATCTGCAAACATTTTATTGAGAATTTATTGGAACCAAAGTACCATAGTTCAAATTGATGGGCAACACTCAGAAGAAATGAAGATCTGTAGAGGAGTGAGACAGGGATGTGTTTTATCGCCACTTTTGTTTAACTTATATTCTGAAGAAATTTTCCAAAACACGCTCAATAATATCAAAACGGGAGTTACCGTTAACGGAAAATTAATTAACAACTTACGATATGCAGACAACACTGTGATCATGGCAACGAGTATAGAAGATCTACAACATCTTATCAAAAGCTTAAGTATGATTAGTGCTGAGATGGGAATTACTATAAACGCTAAAAAAACGAAGTATTTACATACTAATTACAAAAAGACCGCAAAATATACATCACTTGTTGACAATCAATGGTAACGTGATAGAACAAGTAGAAAAATATCAGTGTTTGGGAACTTTGATTAATGAAACCAATGATCATGCTGCAGAAATAAACAGGCGAATAGAGATTGCCAGATCAGCATTTATACGAATGAAGCCACTCCTAACGTGCAAAAATCTAAATTTGGAGATCAGACTACGTACCATTCTCTGTTATATATTTTCAATATTATTATATGGAGCTGAGACTTTGACATTAGAAAAATGCAATTTAAAAAGAATAGAGGCTTTCGAACTCTGGTTATACTGCAGAGAATTAAAAATTCATGGACTGATAGAATTACAAATAAAGAAGTACTGGAGAGGGTTGGTAAAGAAACAGAACTAATCACCACTATCCAAACCAGAAAACTGGAATACCTAGGCCACGTGATGGGGAGACCAAAATATGAAATTTTGAGACTCATAATACAGGGAAAGATTCAAGGAAGAAGATCTGTTGGCCGAAGGTAGAATTCATGGTTGAAGAATCTACGTGATTGGTATCAATGCAGATCGATTAATTTGTTTAGAGCAGCAAATTCAAAAATAAAAATAGCCATTATGATTGCCAACCTCCGTAGGGAGACGTCACTCTAAGAAGAAGAATCCAAATTATTTTTCAAATTAATAACAATTATTAAATAAAAAAAGTCTTCCTTATGCGGGATTCGAGCCAACAACCTATGATATGCATGCTTTACTATGTCCAGTCCAATCCTATTTGAAACGTCTTTCCTACTATGTGACGTTCTTTTTACTGTCTGTATTCTGCAGCTTGGTAGTCTACTTTTTGACATGCAACTTTGCACTGACACTTCTGATAAGTTTTTCTTCGTCCAAAGAACCATATTTGGTTGAAGAAAAAATGGAGAACTTAAAGAAGGTCGTGAAAAAAAGTCAGGGTGTACTATGTGGAAAAAAAAAATAAAACAAGTAACTGAAAAATCAAATTTATTGAGTATTTAATAAAATTGTTTCAATACTTGACAATATCTACAATAAACTGACTATAAATACAGAAAATTACGTACATCAAAAGCCATATTTAGTCAGTAGCATGTTTGTGGACTGTACTGAAAAACAAACAATATTTAACCCTCCCAAAGTCAACAAACATGGTAGTTACTATACTTGCTCTGTTTCAAAAATAATCCTATGGTCCTAATACACCTTCAAAAAGATTTTAGCAGTAGCGGATTGTAAGTTTTATTCCCCAGATGATTTAACAAAAATTAATTACTTGACAGTTGTTAAAATTCCAATTTTCCTTAGTATTTTTACCTTAGCTACAGTGGTATTATTTCTTACCACCATGTATTCATGAATTAAAAGTCATCAGTATGGGTGAGCGGACTATTTTTTTTGCATTTCTACTACACCAAACCTTTTTTATTCAATTCTATATATTTTTTCAAGTTCACATTTATTTTTCCAAGTGGACCGGAGATTTTTATTAACAAATAACTTTACGCCTTAACGCCCAAAAAAAATTTACTCGAAGCGTTTCGGGAAATTGTTTTTTACTTTACTGTTACTCGAAGCGTTTCGGAAAAAAATATAAAATCGAATAAAAAAGCTTCTGTGCGGTAGAACTGCAAAAAAATTAATTTGTTTATGCTCTGCTAATAAGGATAAACCGCTCGCCTAGGTTACGTTTTTAGATAGACATGCTTGAAAATAATTATGAAAATAGGTACAATTTAACAAAACTCTATAAATAGAATACAGTGAAAGTCTGTATCTGTCAAAAAATAACTTGTTAGTAAATTTTTATAGTTATCTTTACTCTTCTTTACTAATTGTACTAGCAATTCTTATGGTAAATTTAATTGCAAACAATTTTACTCCTTTTCATTCTTCTCGTACTCATACAAATTTCCGAGATATTGGGAATAACAGCTTGAAAAATTCGAGATCGGTAACGTAGATTTTTTCCTGAATTTTTCACAACTTTTTCAACTAGAGCATACTTAAAAGAGATGCAAGGGGAATAACATGGCTGAGCATATTCTTTAAAGTATTCACAAGATTATCGGTAACAAAATTGAAATACCTAATGAGCAACAAAATTTTCCTTGCAAAAGATCCACCAAAGCTATAATTTCCTATTGAGATATTTAGCAAATGAAGTCGAATTCGTAAAACCAGTTTATCTGTTTGGTGGGCTTCTATAAGGTACTCAAATTGCACAAATATAAGATCTGGAATATTCCACCCGGCTAAGCCAAGCAAAAAAATTAACAAAACAAGTCTTTATTTGACCTTTCCGCTTTCAAATCGGTATTTCAACTTCCAATATAGAAGCCGAGACGTCAAAAATATGCGTCAGTTGGGACATCCCCACTACTCACTTAATATTAATTAAATACTGGTCTTAATAAAACCAGTTCACAATAAAACAGTTTGAGAACATTTATAACAGTACAAAACACAGAAACCAAATTGAAGAAAATAAAATAAACACAAGGAAAGCATAAAAAAGTATGGAGAAAATGTAAATGTTATGAAGAAAGTCAGACTTATAGGGGTCACAACAAGAAACAAAACAGGGAGCAGGATATACAATAGGTAACGTATTTATATAAATTTATTAAAATCCTTTATAAAAGGTATATAATTAAAAAAACCCAATCGGGCTATATCAAAACAACAAAACGTTTTCGGAATCCATATTCCATCATCAGTGTCTAGGTGTCCATGTATTGAGCCACTAAATATCTGGGTAAAAACCCGTTAAAAGTTATTGGTTTCAATTTATTTTCCATTATTAGATCTTATATGTTAAGATGTTAGAATTACCAGTGGATTTGATAACATGGCAACGTAAGAGTCTACATGAAGTTGCTGGTCCTGAGAAAAAGTGATGACTAGACACTGATGATGAAATATGGATTCCGAGAACGTTTTGTTGTTTTGATATAGCCCGATTGGGTTTTTTAATTATATACCTTTTATAAAGAATTTTAATAAATTGTTTGTGATACATGGTATACAGCCAGCTACAGGAACTTCAGAATATCCAGAACTCCAGAAAGTGATAAGGAAGCAATCAACTGATCAAAACTTAATTAGAAAATTAAGTTAGAAATTAAAATTAAGTCAGTAGTGTCGAAGTGACATATAGAAATAACAACGAGTTTAAGGAAAGGAGATGTACTATGTACTGAGATATTCAAATCGGCTCTTGCATGAATCATAAGTTTACCAGATAACCCGGGTGGAACTCTGTTAGTAACTTAGCTTATGCATAAGAAAATTTGCAAGATCAATACTATATTTGTAAGAGTTCTATAGAGCTCTGGAACGCAATGCCCGTGAGGCAGGATTGAGAGTTTTCAGACAAAAAACCCAATTCATCCTCATGTCAAGCAACCAAGTGAAAGCACTTGGATTTTCGAGCATCAAGCACCAAGAGAAATTAGGAACTGTAGCTTCTGTATGGAAAACCAGACTTGGTTACTGAAATCAATCAAGAGCAATTTAAGGTCATGTACAGAAAGCAGGGAGTAAAGAACCATCAAGAAAGTGTTTCTGGGACTAGAGAAGTTTGAAAAATGTTGAGAGAAATAATCATCATCATTGGTGCTACAGCTCTATAAAAGAGCCCCGACCTTACCAAGTCTATTACGCCAGTCATTTCTATCCATTGCCAACTGTTGGCAGTTTGCTGCGTTTATTTGTCTACAATCCTCATCTACACCATCCCTCCATTTGAGTTTTGGCCTACTCCTACTTCCCACAGGTTGTGACATAAGAATTCTTCTAGGAGGGTTGTTCTGCTGTGATCTTGCCAGATGTCCTTCCCATCTTAGTCTTCCTATTTTTATAAAGGATACTACGTCTTTACCACCAAATATATGTTTATATCTGTGATATATCTCGTAGTTGTACCTCCTTCTCCAAACACCATTTTCACAGATGCCACCGAATATTCTTCTCAGGATCTTTCGTTCGAATATAAGCAGGAGATTTTCATCTGCCTTGGAAATGGTACATGTCTCCGAACCATATGTCAACACTGGTTATATAAGGGTTTTGTATATGGTTATTTTTGTTTTTTGGCTTAAGTTTCTGCTTCCCATATGTCTACTCAGTCCAAAATAGCATTTTTTTGCTAGGATTATTCTTCGCTTGATTTCTTCCGTCATGACGTTCTCCTTGGTGATCAGGGAGCCTAAGTATGTGAATTAGTCCACCACTTCAAAGGTAGAGTTATCAACCGTGAATTGGTGGCCGATGTTTCTGGCTTTTATTGTGTGGTGTTGATGCCATTATCTTAGTTTTCTCCTCATTTACTTGCAGGCCCATATTTTTTGAGGCGTTTGACAAGGTGGTATACATTTCTTCTAGCTTGTGTGTTGTGCGGGCAACTAGGCCAACATCATCTGCATATGCCAACATTTGAGATGATTTATTAAAAATGTTCGCCATGTATTTCGACTTTGCAAACAACTTTACGCATTGTAGCCTTAACCAATCTAGAAATAATAGGGCATTAAATAATCATTTCAAAGTGTAGTTATTATTGTGGAAGCCACCAAAATAAAGCAAACGCATTACACGTGCATATAATACGAATGTTAGGAATAAATAAAGTCTCATACAAGAGTCTTGTCTCTCCCTCAATAATCCTTAAGATATATCTGAAAAATATACTAAAGAAATGTACTGAATTAGTAAAACCAATAAAACTGAAGGCATGAAAGATGGATGACATCAAACAACTGACATAGTTTGGCAAAGTGGAAGTAATAGAAACAAAATACCATAATACAGGTCAAGAAGAATAGAATACTGCTGCACCTATAGGCGATGAAGAAGTGATCAACATACAGAAATCCATTAATTATAACTATAATTGTACAATTTGAGTTAAATTTTTATTATCCATCCAGAATTGAGCACATAAGTGATTATTTTTAAAATGAGAGCTAATCCATTTGTGTGCCATGGTTGTTACTAGGGATTCTCAAACACCCACCCATTTAGCAAGTAAATAAAATAGATTTAATGATAAAAACGTTTATTTGGCTCCTGTTAGTACAGCTTAACTGTTAACATCTGTGTAGTTTAATTTTAACTTTAAATGCCAATACAAAAAATCCGAAAATTCACATGGTTAAGAAAATATCAAGCTTTGGTATATTAGTGAAAACTACTAGTCACAAAAGATTTCCTAAATTCACTTACTAGAATTAATTAGGTACTTATCAAATAAATAAGTAGGTGTAAAAATAACACGATATTTTAATAATATCCAACCGTCGCGTCAGTTGGGGTTAAGAACAGCCGATAATTTCCAGAAACAGGATCACGTTTTAAAACAACCACCTGCACTACTACAACATGTTCAAGTAACTATAATTTCTATAAAATATTCTCTCAGAGGTCACTTTCAAATCAAATTATAATTGAGATATTTAAAAACATGAAATCTCGCACAATTTATTAGATAATCTACTTGATATAAAACCGATAAAAATTTCTTTACAAAACAATATACGTATTCAAAAGAGTTGGGACAGTGTATAGTATGTTGCTAGACATAGGTACTTTTCATATTAAAAAAAGTGTTAAAATTAATTTACAATGTTCCATTGATACTATTACATTGATTAAAACTACAACAAAACCACCGAAAACCAATCTTCCCATTGAGATAATTATTATCAATGATGAAATAAAGAAAAAATCAGATAATCTGCCTGGTGGGCCTCCAACAACCGTTTGAAAATCATAAACATAAAGAAAATACACTTTTTACTTCATGTATCGACTTCGACATACGTTTTTTGAAAACCATTACCAATATGGAAGCCTAAACGTCCAGTAAAGAGTTTAATTTGAAGAAAATATATCTTAATATGTTGGAAATATATCTATATAAATGGTGTTGTAACACCATTCATGATGATGGTGCTACCAAAAGTGCTTAAAAAATTTATGGAAAGCTGCTAGAAAATTTGATTTCGCTGGTGAGGTATGAACAATAGAAGATATGGTAAATATTTATTTATGGGTTTGTTAAATAGTATTCGGGAGGATTCAAATACAAAACGGACAGGCTTGGGCACCAGATCTTGTTCCATCTAGTCAAATGACCTTCTCCAAGGCTGACCAGACCTTCTTCGCTCATCTCGCTATTGTCTGTAAGCATTCTTCAACGCGCGTACATTCAAAATGCGTCTAGGTCTTTTTACTTCCGATACAAGGGAAAATCATTATATTTTCGCATTTTCCTTCTTTTCCACATTCAATTTTCAAAATGCCACAGTCCTGACAGTTTATTTTTCAAGTGATAATAGCTTTAAAGTAATCGAAAATGTCTACTTTCCCATACTTGTATTACCTGCCTACGTATTGGGTCACTACCAGAATAGGGAAATCAATGTATTAGAGAGAGAAGTACCTTTTGGATAAGTAAGAATGAGAAAGATATATGTTGACGTCACACATTACGCCGAAGCAATCTACATTACTGACTGTCATAGTTCAACTATTATCCTCTAATCAACGCAGTAATTCGCCATTTTTTAATCTAAATTAATTTATATTTGACATTTGGCATAAAACATGACATATGTGACATTTGACGTTTGACAAAAAACGTTGAGTATTTTTACGTAACGTGTGTCATTAAATTTAGTAACTAAGTAATGGCTCCTTCCAATCCTTATAAATATGGTTCTGAGACTTTTTTTCTTGTACTATTGATATATTATCTATTATATTGAATGGGAATAAATATTTTAATTGAAAATGCGTTTTAAATTAAAATTTTGGCTTATTCTCATTAAATTTAATAGTTAATCAAGTCCATTCTGCTATCGATATATTTTCCAAACTAACAGAACTGTCTTTTGGGAAGCGTTCATTTCTGTTGAGATCACTTACATATTTCAAGCCTAGTACTCAAGCCACCTAGTACAAAGAAAACAATTTGTAACGTTAAAGTATTTTATACCCAATTTCTAATAGATTGTGTTAATTTGTATACTTCTGTGTTGACTTACAAACTTTTCGTTAAATCTTTGTATACGTCTTAACTATTTAGCGTTGACAGTTGTCACTCGTACAATTGTCAAATGTCACTTTGGTAATCACCTTAGTGGAAACTTACTGTTGCAGCAGTTTAAAAAGTTACGTGAACATCCCTATGAATAGGGAAGCTAAAAAACAGTCTTACTGAACTTACACTAAGAGATCAACCACAGAATACATTTTTTATTAACAAAAACTTGGTTCTTCCATGGAATTCCTTAATTATCCTTATGAAAATAATAGATCGCAAAAAAGTAGATTAAGGTACTATTACCGTCTAGAATGCTAAAAAATGACACATATCCTGCTTAAACTTTGAAATGAAATCTGGATTTTACAAACAAAAACAAGAATTTTGGCGCCAATTTCTGGCTCAAAATTTTACTGAACAATATTCACCTATTAAGTATCTTCATTTTAAGTCAATTATAACAATTTATGATTGTTTTGTATACTCTAGTGCTTAAAATCGACACCGAAGGTGCCTTTTATACGTAAATGGTCACGTTATAGACATGGACATAACCTCAAATGTCTTTAATAAGACCAAAAACAATATTCTTTTAGATACACGCTTAAATATCACTTTGTTCTATAAAAATCTACGCCTACAATCGTCATTCCTTAATTTGGACAATGTTAACTGTCAAAATAACTTGATTTAAAATTGACCTCTTCACAATAGAATTCAAAAATGAAACAAGGGATGTTAAAAAAATATTCAATGATTTCTAACTATTTTCAAAAATAGCTCATAGAATAAAAAACAGTATGTACACTGGCAAATATCTCTATTTATACATGTATAGATTTCTTTGGTTTTTCTATAGCATAAACACACGAAATGAATTTCTACAAAAATATACAATTACACACACCTGCTGTCACAATGAAACTATCAAGAAAAATTAAAAGGTGCTACACCCTACCCTGTACGAGGGTTGACAACGATTTAGAAAAAAGTATAGATTTCAGACTCAATAATTTAGAAAATCAATATGTACATCATATAAAATTAATTACAACACATAATTATGGCAGACTAAATGTATGCTAAAGAAAATTAACATTCACAGGGTGAATTAACTCCGCTGTCTCTGTAACTCTGTAGGACACCCCGCATCTGAAATGTATGGCGTATGGTAATCAATATATTAATCAGGATATAGTGGAAAATATTCAAAAATCACACTCAAAAATGTCTGTTTTTCTATCATATTGAGTTTAGCCTGACCTGCATTCCCAAACCTTCCTTACAGGTTCGACTTGTACCACAATACAATGACCAGAAATAGTCTTTCTGTGTGCTGATTCTAAAGTTAAGTTTTTCTTTTATACAATTTAAAATCTCTAAATATTATCTCTATATCTAACGATATTGTAATCCTAAACATTTAAATCATTATATTGCAATAGAAATATGATTATTACCTCAATTTAAAATTTCTGGTATAGTACGCCTGCTTACAAGATTACAAAACATACGTAGGGATATATTGAGAGGAAATCAGGAGCAGAGGAGCAGATTTTAACTCCACAATCAGCACAACATAAAGCAGATGTAAAAGACCTTCTAAATCACAATTTACAGTTTTAAAATAATTTCAAGACCTTTTTGAAATCGTTTTTACTTCTCCACTACACATTAAATAAATTACACTGAAAGAAATATACAATTATATACAAATAAAATTAAAAATTAAATACATTTACATAATTCTTGGTATCATTGGTAAACTGCTTACACATTTTTTTAAAATTTAAAATGCGTACTTTTAATATTAAAAATTCATAAGTATTTAGGGTACATTCATATTCCAGACATCGATATAACATTCTTCTATTTCTTTTTTATAATGTTGCTATAATTTAATGAAGACACGCTAGCACAAAGGTTGTGATAAACAATATGCACCAAAGTCTCTACAAAATTTCTTCAATAATACTGTTTCTGTGCGGTATCTCAGATTATTCATACAATTTGACAGAATTGAATTGTTACAGATCAGCCATTTAATAATCTAAATTAGAGGAAACTCTTTTTAAAAACGTAGTTCCAGGGGCTTCAAATGAAGAAAATGTACTTGTCCAAGAAGAAACAAGACTACAGGATTGTCCAAATGCCCTAGTATCGAGCTTAAATAAGATACAAGATATTAAACGATTGAGGAATACATGACCAAGTGATCTATATAAAACAGATCTTTAAAAAAGTAGCCCCAGCAGCTTAACATGAAGAAAATATACTGGCACAACAAGAAAGAAGACTACAGGATTGTCCAAATGCCCTAGTATCGAGCTTAAATAACATACAAGATATTAAACAATTGAGGAAAATATGACCAAGTGATCTAAATAAAACAGATCTTTACAAAAGTAGCCCCAGCAGCTTAACATGAAGAAAATATATTGGTCCAACAAGAAAGAAGACTACAAACAGGATTGTGTAAATTTCTGGTGCTTAAAATGACGAAAATGTACTGGTAAAACAAGAAAAGAGACTACAGAACTGTCTAAATGACCTACCATCGAATCTAAATAGCATAAAAGACCTGAAACATTTGTGAAGAATTTTGATAAGTGATCTAAATCATGCAGAGGAATCTCTTTTAAATAAAGCAGTTCCAGAAGCGCAGAAAAATACTGACAACACCATTTTTAAATATTTTATTTTAAAATTTAAAATAAAATATTTAAAATTAAAATTTCAAAATATAATAAAAAACTGAGTTACAAAAACTGCTATAGAAGATAGCAATAAAATAAGGAAATAAGCTGAATTTAAGTGGTTTAGGAAAAATGTTTAAATAAACTCATCAATATTGTAAAAAATCTTAAAATAAATGATTCAGCTATAATAATACTGTGCAAATAAATCGTTCTGTTAATTAATCAAAAATAACTGCCGTGTTGAAAATACCAAATGTTTAGCACTTTTATTTTGAGTTAATACTGATAAACACTGATTCTTCAATAGGTTTTGAAACTTTGGATGCGTATTGTGTACCACAGGTAATTTAAAGGACAGCCGAACTACATTAGGACAATAATATAAAGGAAATATATAATCTATGATGGGCGGAAATGACTTTGGACGTTTCCAAATGCAGACAAAAAAGATTAAAAACAAGAAGCCAAGCGAACTTTGAGTGTTGCTATACTAACTAAAAATTTCAAAACTCGCTGACAATTTGTTCTCCCTTTCCCTTCTTTACAAATACACTTTGCTGAAATATTTTTATACTTAGAATACGATTTAAGACATCATTAGTTCGGAAATTATTCTAACATTAATCACAGCTCACAATATGCTCTACTTACAAATTACTCTACAGGGCGATTATTTCAAACGCAAAATAGACATTATGTACATTGTGGAATGTTTGAAAATCAGGTTTCTAATATTGCAAAATTTGCAACATAGCATTAAAAATTGCGCAGAAATAATATAGGTATAGGAACCATAATCTGCAGAGAAAATCCATACATTTAATTTGGTATCATTTTCCTTTACACGTGAAAATAAGGAAAAAACTGTTATTATTTGTTATTAAGCAAAGAAATATGTTGTTTACACATATTTACTTCCAGTAATAAGTATTCTATATATTATTGGAGGAAGATACACTTCCATGATATTAAATAAGAGTCAGAACTAAACAGGAAGATAAATTGCGGTGTAATTGGGGGTACATTCTTAGAAAGTTTCAAATTTGATATAAAATCCACAAATTGTAGATAAATATCAAATTTATATAGGAAACATCAAAATATATAAGACTCTGTGGCATCAACAATGTTATCTACCATATTTGATGGGAATTAATCACAATTTCAATTAAAGATACGTTGATTTCGAAGTTTGAATTTCCACTTTGGAAATCTTTCTCAAAATTTCCTAAGTAGAAATATAATCATCAAAATAAACGTAATAATTGGTAGATTCGCCTTAAATATTAGACTTTTGGCAGAAAAGAAAGTACTTAATAAACTGTTTACATTTACATATCTCAATCGCCAGTTAAATAAATATTTAGCAACAGACGTGTTGAATACGAAGCTGATTAATAAATAAATCGTAAAATAATCGCCCTGTAATTCATTATTTGGCACAAGTCAGCCAAATTCTACATGACTACGAATAAAATACAGCTGAAAAAGCTCTGACAATTGGATGTCTTGTGAGAACTGAATGTCAACTTCTGTCTTATTTTGGAAACGTCAAGTTGATGTGTATTAAACAACGCTTGTTGCGAGGTAAGTTGGTCTGGCAACGTCGCTTGGTGTCTTCGCACATCGCGTATCCAATCAATTTTCCCTTTTCAACATTCTGGGGAAAACTTTTCAAAAAGACGATCCATTTATCAGAATATAGGATATTCTCCTCGCTATAGACCATTTACATCAAGAATATATTTAATACATTATTACACTGATTATATATTAATCGGGCAGCATGTGTACGAAGCTGATAGGAAACATTCCTGTTCTATCTGGTTCATTTTCCACCATTCCTTCCATCCAGTTATCATCGTCTGTGTGCTCATTGATGACTATAATTATTTCCCCTTCCTGGAATGACAGTTCGTCATCATTATCAGCTGCGCAGTCGTACAAAGCTTTGCATCTTCGGAGTCCAGTGTTGCCATTTGAAGCGTACGACAGTCTCCCGCTGGGAATAGACCTCGGCGAGCACAAGGAACTGGTTGATATTGGACTAGATGAAATTCTATGCGGTGGAGAATCAGATGCCTAGAAATTAATCACTATGTTATTACATACAAAAATATTCGGTATTAAAACTAATAAAAATGAAAATGAAATGATTTGATCGTAGAATCCCAATGTAAATCTCTTTAGTAACTTGTTATATAGTTCGTACTTTTTACTACCTATTTCTTACATAACTAGGAATTTAGAGTGATTAGGTATTGAATAGAACAAATCTAAATCTGGTGACTGAAGTTTTTGGGGTAACACCAGACTCACGAGGCTTACTTGAAATAAGCCGATAGAACGGATAACCAAGGGAAGGTCACTGCTTTAATGATACCTAGACGCACTCATGGAAAAATGTGGGTTTAAAACCAGACAAACCAACAATAATGTATGTTGGTTTGTATGCATCAGTGATATGGTGGCCAAAAGTGAAGAAAAAAGTTCATTTCTCAAATTAAGAAACGTGCAAAGTCTTGCCTTAGAATTACAGGAGCCCTGAGAGGTCTTAGAGAGGAGAGGATAGGATATTATAGATTCAGAAAATCAGCACAGAACATCTTCCTTACTGGACTGTGGCATAAAACTTAAAAAAGGTCAACCATATCTTCGATGATGGCGAGGGACTAGATGACAGACGGCAAACACTTTTTGAAGATAAATATTTATAGACGGTTGCATTTGGATTTAATCCGTGTCACTTCTCATTCTGTTACATGTGTTTCAAGGTCTACCCATCATCAGAAAGACTTGCTATATGGCCATTATAAAAAAAGTAATTACCAAAGTATGCATTTAGCGACCTCTAACGAGAAAAGATGTCTAAACTGTATACCCAAGCTTAATCAAACCATTTAGAGCGATGTTAGGAATATTTATATTCCTAATATAATATATTTATATTTTGAAAACTCCTAAGTGATTTCAAATACATATGGTACCCATCCACTAGACCTGTAAAAGCTGAATAGGGTTTAGAGAATTCTGGAATGGGTATTATAATTAAATGATAGACGGTTTAGAATTTCTGTGACAAAAATTAATGGTTAAGATTAGTAACAAAGTACAAAAAAAATTCAAAGAATAAATGGGGGAAACTTGACAGAACAAGTGCATGAGAACAGGAAGAAAATAAAGTAGGTGTTTAAAAAGAAAACCGCCCAACCAAAAAATAAAAGTGAATGACTAATGAACTATTCGATCTTATGGAAGAACGAAGACAATTTGAGAAATAAGAAATAGTAAACAGTAAATAAGAAGTAAAATACAAAGAGTAAGGGCAGAATGAAGATATTTTTTATGATTTGTAGATTTCTTGAAGGCGTTTGACAAAGTTAGACATGTGGAAAAGTAGAATTTGTACCGGGGAAAAATATTCAGAAGAAGACGTCCAGGTCGAAGAACAAAATGGTTTAATAAACTTGAGATATTAGTAACAACAAATAATTAAGTGGATAAATGCAGGATAAGGTTGTAGTAAGCACATGAGAGAGCGATTCCATTTTTGAATATATTTTATGTCTAATTACTAATAAAAATCGAACGAGCCGAAGTATTATTACATTGGAAATCACTTTAGTGACTTTGCAGGAGCAACTATCAAGGAATTATCAGGTAATAGTTGTACATACAACTGAGCTAACATTAAAAGCTTGTCAAAACTAAAACTATAATTAAACATAAGATTTGAATAAAGTTGTTTAAAGAGAAGTACATTTTAAACTTAAAAAATCGCTAAAGCTGAAACTAAAGATTGATCTGCAAAAAACTGAAAGTAACGCTATATTTTGAAATGCATACGACACTGAAATCTTGTTGAATGACAAATAAACTGTATTTAAAGTGATGAAATCCATACCCTTAATATAAAATTATTAAAAACGCTCTTAAATTACTCTGAAGATATCTAGTCTCCTTCAGTTAGATGCCATTTAACTGTAGCATTTATTTGTATAGTTTGTGTCCAATGTTTAAATTTATATTATTTCATTAACGAACATCAAGTTTAAAAATGAATATAGGAATAGAAAATGTAATGAAATAGATTCGATACTAAATAAGTCAACATAGGATAACAATGAAATACTCTCAAAACTTCTTTCTCTCTACTTTAAGATATGCTTTGGCTCAGATCATTATGGCGTACACTGCAGAAACAAGGCCACAAGTAGAACAAATGAAATAATAGAAGAAGCAGATATTAAAATAGCCAACACTTTGTATAGAAAGAAAAAATGTAAGCAAAGGGAGAACATTTTTATGAAAGAAATTGTGTGTGCATTTTTATCACCAGCAAAACTTTATATGCTGAGGAAAGAAGGAAAAACATTGGAAGAAAACATTAAAAACAAAAATAGAATGATATTGATAGAATGGCAGCTGTTCAACTGCTTAGAAGCTACCGAAGACTGAACATGCACTTTGCAAATTAAGCAGAATCAAAAAGAAGTTTTGGGAGGAAAAATTTTATTTATTTATTTATATTTCGTTATATTTTTTAAATTCATTCTGTTGACTGTTTACTTTAGAAGACTTCTTGTAGTCATAATTTTGCATTTAATTTTATATTGAGGGTATAGTTTTTATACATTTAAATATATATAAAAAATGGTTCTATTGTGATAAAAAAATAAGTTTGCTATCTTTAGAAGAGAGCGGTAACAAAATGGAAACAAAAAAAAAAGAAAAAAGTATCATTCCTTTAGTTATATTAGTAAGGAAAAAGGATAGAACAATCAAAAAAACACACACAAAGCTAGAAAATTAATAAAGGTGTTAAACCCCAGTGATACAAAAAGCATTTTACCAGACTAGAAACATCATTATCTTCAGTAAGACTTTCCACATGACACTTGCGTTTCTGCAAACCATACAGGCACAAGATACAAAAAAGATGATAATTTAAAATTAGAATTTGATGGAGGTGAGTGATAAAACTGTAATGAAGGGTGAAAAATATGACACATATCTTTAGGTTTTTAAAAGAAACTCGTTTTAATTTCACTACGGGTGTATTTCAACATAAGCATTGTTTAGGATATTATTTCAGTTAATATGGTATTTTTTTAAAATATTACGTAAGTGGTAGATTTTTAAACTTTTGACAAATATAACTTGAATTGAGAGATACAGGAAACTAAATAAAAAGATCGTTTTGGGTAATAAGAAAAGGAAACACAAAGTTGAAAGAACTAGATACTAGATATACAGAAACTTGGTCTATCCTATCCGTCTATCGTTCTCCACTTTGATTGCCTTAGTGTCCAAAATTCGCAACCATATGTCAGCAGAAAAAATATTAAAGAGTTCATCTATCTCATTTTTAGAGTTTTTGAAATATTCGTGTCTTCCCATATTTTGGCCATGGGAGTTTTATCTCCTCCTGGAGTGTCCCTGTGTTTGTGATCAATGATTCAATTTTGGGTATATGTGGATCATTGTTGTGTTGCATATCCACTATCATTTTGGTCTAATTAAAATAAAAAAAAAATTTGATTAGTAACTCGACCATCTGAGCTGCGCATTGTGTATATTCTTCGTGGATGGTGTTTACAGAGAGTATTGATAATGGTTAAATTGTATTGCATGCAGAAATCTAAAAGACAGTCTCCCTTTTCGTGACTTTGTCCCAGTCTAAAATTTCCATTATCGTTCGCAGTACTTTTATCAGATTTTCATACTTTGGCATTAAAATCTCCCAAGGTGACGACTAAATCTTGATTTACAATGCAGTTAATGTGTTCTTCTAGATGTACATAGAATCTGTCGACATCTCCATCTTGTGTAACTGAGATCTGAGCGTATACCTAAGTAATAAGTAAAACAGCTGTAGATCATGGCAATTTCAAATATGTATATTAATATCTCATTAACTTTATTGTATCCAATTAATGATTCACTTAATTTTGGAGGAACAATTATTGCAAATTGCAATTCAAACCACGCCTTGCTGGTGTGCTTCAGATACTTGTGGCGGTGGACATCTACAGCATACTGACTGACTCTTGACATCTGACTTTCTAATTCCGAACTAACCCGTTTGTGACTGTGGAGTTCGACTCTAGTTATTCACAGATAGTGTTTTATTCCTATTTATTGGTGGTTCAGATCCACATCTATCCTTATTTTTGATCCAATTTTTCCCAACTTACAGGCAATAATGAGGGGTGAAGTGGTTTTTAGTATAGATATTCCTGATTGCTGATAGAACTTGTCCTTAACAAGTTCTGTTTTCTCCTGGCTTACCATTTACAATTCCTATGCACCGGGTTGTGAATAGTGGGGAATGTCATTATCAAGGGTTCACATGGGATTGTAAATAGTGAAAAACGGCATTATCAAGAGCGACTGCAGGAAGTAATGGCAAGAACGTGGCACGATTCACCATCCACCAGAGCAGTAATGGCTGAATGCTGTGGACATCTCAACAGTGATACACTTTCCCCAATACCGGAACTCTTCAAACTCTCAGAGACAAAAATTACATTGAGCTTTTCGGTCTTCAAATAATATATAAGCAAAAAATCACCTAGAATAAACCATGAAGACAAAAAAACATGGAACAAATGCATAAAATGGAATAGGTTTATTAAAATCTGGACTGTCGTGTTAGATGTTCATATTGTTCTAATATGCATTATTTCCAATTATTCTTTTATTACAACATGTATCAATTCTGTTAACTCAAGACAATATTTAACAGAAATGATTACTTACCCTTCTAGGTGGTGGCACGGGATTATGGATCATTCCAGAAACATCGACATCTGAAACCATCGACGATATACTCTCAGTAGACCTACCGTTGGAGAGTCTACTGGAAGAGGGATTGGGCGCAGGCGGAGGAGGGTTCTGTGGCCTTCGTACGCCGAATTTATCAGAATTCTTATCTGTCATGACTAGTTTGGTTCCTAGAATAAAAAATAAAATTGAAAAGATGTAAACAGCATTTGAAATAAAGCAAAGTGAATATATAAACGGTTGCATTCTTATTCAATTCGAGTCTCACTATTCTTTTACACGTATTTCCAGATTTACGTTTCATCAGGCAGACTTGTGAAGACTGAAATGAACTGCAACCCAGTGTCTAGCTGGCAATTATAGTTACATAATATACCAACGACCATTTTTATTTTTTTTTGGATCCTCAAGAGGATAATTTTGCACCTGTATTTTAACTTATAGGTAGGAAGAAGCTTTATCTCATCTTTTACTTTCTCTCGCACGTTTGCCAATTAAATATATAGTAGTAATTAAATAATGAAGTTTTTACTTCATGAAAACAGAGTGATACTGACGTTAGTTAGTTATCAAACTCACATTGTTACATACATTTAAAATTAAGAGAATACATTGATAATAATAGGTTGCCAGTCAAAAAATGGCCGCAAATATTTTTAATTAAATTAATAGTAATTAATGTTTGAACAACAATATCTTCCCATTATTTTTGAACGTGGAAACAAATAAATAACTTCAGGAGTTTCACTTGTAGTACTTGTACAATAATGTACCGTACAACACTTGTGATGTCATTGCGGTCACACGAGAAGTATGCGTGTTTTGGCGCGAAATTTTAAACGAAATATAAAATACATAATTTTTAAACTATAAAGTTGTATTAAAAAATAATATTGAACATATTTTGCCAAAAATAGTCAACATCCCTATTGTGGTAAACTCAGAGATGTTTGAGGTTAAATACTGAAACTATTAGCAAGTAGGATAAAGGTGAGTTTTGTTAATATTGAAGAATATGTTGTTTGTTTAGATTAAAAATTAAAATTATAATTTTTGTTTGGCTCTGTTAAGTATTTCAGCATGAACTTACCTATGGGTATCACAGATCTACCGGAACTGCTATCACTACTTGGTGATCGCTTGTGGGTATGACTTAGGGTGTGGTAGCCAGCAGCGATGGGATCAGAAGGTGTCCTACTGTGGCTACTTGGTAGCGTTCCGTACTGAATGGAACAGTTAGGAGGAGGCAGAGGTGCTGTCCGTTTCTTCAAATGGGCCATAGCTATTAAAAATCATGAAAAATAGAAACCAAGAATGTTTCACTAACATTACAGTGATGCATGCTACTTAAATTGTTATTTTTTGATGACTAGAGCCATGACTTTGAAACTTCTTTAATAAATTTCAATGAGAGGAAGAGCAAATATTTGGAAAAAAATCATAATGGTATGATGGATCCATGGTATAGAAGATATAGATCCACCGTGCTGTAAAAACCACGAGTTGTTTCCTTGTAGACTGTACTCCAGGCTGAAGTTTTTCATTAATCAGTGCTTTCATGCAAGAATGTCATTAAGGCAACCAAGAGATTAGGCATACAAGTGTCTAGGTAGTCTTGTAATCCTTGTAAAAACCTTTAAAGATGCAGTGGAACTGTGGATTCTTGAGACATTGTGAAAAATATAACTGAACTAAAGGTGTCCTACATAAAAAGCTTAAGAAACTTTCTTAAAAGCTCCAGCAGAGCCTCACCAACATATTAAAACAGAATCTGGTATAGATTCAGACTGTTTTAGTGAATTAATTGTTCAAAATGGAGGACGGAAACCATTTTAAATAGGATTATATGGTAATAAATACCTCCGATGCCATATTCAATGGTAGCAGAAAATTAATTTAATCAGTATGTGGGAAATTCTATCAATGATTTTCATAAAAGATGAAAACTGCCACACTATTGAGGGTAGCAGTTTAAGATTTTACACTGTCGCCATTCATTATGGAATGGTCGCCATTTTGAAACTTTGCGACATAATCATCTAAATATCTGAACATATTAAGTGATACAAGAGTTTTCTGATGATTTATCACTTGCCATATATTCATCACAATTGGTGCTACAGCCCTATAAAAGAGCCTCGACCTTCCCAAGTCTATTACGCCAGTCAGTTCTATCCATTGCCAACTGTTGCCAGTTTGCTGCGCCTATTTTTCTACCATCCTCATCTACACCATCCCTCCATCTGAGTTTTGGCCTACCCCTACTTCTACTTCCCACAGGATGTGACATAAGGATTCTTCTAGGAGGGTTGTTCCGCCGTGATCTTGCCAGATGTCCTGCCCATCTTAGTCTTCCTATTTTTATAAGGGATACTACGTCCTTTACCACCAAATATATGTTTATATCTGTGATATATCTCGTAGTTGTACCTCCTTCTCCAAACACCATTTTCACAGATACCACCGAATATTCTTCTCAGGATCCTTCGTTCAAATATAAGCAGGAGGTTTGCCATATATTATTATTCAATAAAAATGTCGATGACGTCAACAAAAAAAGAAATGAATTCTATCGAAATATGAGAAATTAGAAATTACATTGACTTGTACACTATTGCGAATGATTGTCATATTTTTGACAGATGTCAATAAAAAAAAAGTTAATTCTGTCAAAATGTGTGAAATTCGAAAGGCTTGTTCCAGTGATTTCCATAAAAACTCGACACTGCCAGACTATTGGGAGTAGTTCATACTTAGTAGTCACTCAGATATAATAAAAGCAGTATACGCGGTTTTATAGTTAAAAAATTATTGAGGGGAATGGATTTTATAAACGCACTGTATAAGGTATGCATTTTCAGAGCAGACCCGGTGTGTCGACTATGGGAAAAGCGTATTACAAAGTTGCTATAAGTATATAAGTAAAAATAACAATATTAGATAAACAGTATGCAAGATTAAGCATGCAAAAATTTATTAATTGTCAAGAATACAAAAATATCTATTAATTATCAACAATCGAAAATCTATTAAATAATATTTTGATACAACTGAAATAGAAAATATAATTATATCCTTGACAGCTTATAAAAGTAGAAGGGCATGCATCACACTTAAAATTTTATATTAAAGTTATATGTATGAGGCAACTTAATTTGTTATATAATTAATTAATAACTCAAGTAGGAAAATACCATATCCTTCTTCTTACAACACCCTCTTCACTTATAAAATTTAACGACAATATTGGTAAATTTTTATGTTCGATTCAAACCAACATATACTTCATCTAATTTACATACCGTTGCACGTCATCCGCGTCATCGCCCGTGAGGTCACATGATACCAACACAAAATATTTAGGCGGTAGGTGTGTTCTTTTTTAGAATCACTCTGCCGAGTACACTGCCATTACAGCCACTAGACATATTTTATTATAGACGCGTAGAAATAATATTTAAAGATTTCTATTAATATTAACTTAAAGAAATACACAATAATATTTTTCATTTAATTTGTATAAATGCATTATAAAGCGATTTTATGAAGAACATTTGTTCGGAACACACTGTAACTGTAATCGAACGACGGTGATATTTTGGAATAAATTGGTAACACTTATTTGACAGTTGCGGTGTTGACTAATGTTAATAAGTAATGAAAAAAAGTGTTGTTTTTGTTTAAGTATTCCATTTTACATCTTTATACGACGCATACAAGCGGCTCAAATTGTTTTTAACAAGATTATTTTTTAACTCTTGTTTTGTTTCTATTTATTTACATTAAACATTAATTTGTTTGGTTGTATAATCCACTTTTGCAATAATTATGTGACCTATTTGATTTAAAATGGATTCAGGATTTTTTTATACTTTGGCAACTATGTCAACTTCGATCTCTGTCAATGATAATGACGTGCAACGGTAAGTAAATTAGATGGACTGTAAATATATACCACGTGACAGCTGCCAGTCAGATGATTGTAAGTGAGCACAGTGTTGCCAAATTAATCATACAAATATCATTTACTTTAAAAACTGTTTTTAGTTCCAGTATTTTCTTTGCAGGGCATTGGTTTTCCTTCTAGACTGGCAAAAGTGAGTAAATTTTTATTAAATTTGGACGTTGACATTTTAGCACTGTTGCCGTATTGTCGAAATTGTAGCGAATGTAGGGAATTATGAAGTGATACAGTTTAAGGTTATTATTATACATTCATTATTACACTTGCAGCTGTTCTGAGTTGTTTTGGCACTTCTTTTCTCAATCTTTTCAATCAATCAATTAATTGTTTGGTACTGTCGAACCTATTATTGTTATTAGTTCCTTTTTTTGAAACTTTCGTGTTGATTACCTCTTCTGTGGATTCATTAGTACCTACTTGGTTAATTTTTATCAACAATATTGTTCAGTCATTTTCCTGAGTTGATTGTCTATTTTTATATTTTCTGTTCGAGCCCTTCCTCTATCTATGCACTTGGAAGTCTGTAGATATTGTTCGCAAAAGCAATCACCATCGATTTAAACGAAAAAAATTACCTTAGCAGCCATTCTAAATACGATGAGAAATGGTTTGAACGAATTAATGAAAATGTTGCTAATAAGCAAGTATGTAATATTCTAACTACTTATCCCAAAGAAGCCACCACCAACATGATAAAAACAAAATGCCCCGTCCCTTACCTTCTTGTAGAAAGGCTCTTCAACACTAACTCCATATAGTTTAACACAACTATAATAATACTCACAAAAATCATCAAGAAAAAATAGTTTTCAAATGGAACTTTGAGTCAGTGGTATGTTTACTAGAAAGTAAACATACTTAAATCAAAAATCTCCCAGTTTCATAAAACATTAGAACAGTAGCTTAACGCCAATAAAAATTGTAATGAAAATCATTGCTATACGGTAAGTAAACAAAAACCAAACTGAGAAGTATCAGAACTTGACAACATTTTGTTAAAATTTAAAGAAAAGCATTTCTAGATGTAGAAAAAATGGACCTGATAGAGAAAAGTGTACCAATTTGGATATAAAAGAATAAATCGTTATTTAAAACATTGGAAAGGGGTCAAATAGTACATACAGGGTGACAAAACAAAAACGAAACTGAGAATTATCAGAACTTCACAACACTTTAGTCAAAATATAAAGAAAATCATTGCTAGATGAAGCAAAATTCGACCTGAGAGAGAAAAGTGCTAAGTCCAGTTATGGGTCTAAAAGGCTTAAGTCAGCACTACACAATTAGGAAACTGAGAAGAAGAAAAAAATCGTAATTAAAGGATAAATAAAGACCACACAGCTACCTAATATTAAAAAAAATTGCAGTACATAGATAGCTGCACACTAATGGTTTTCAACATAAGAAAAATTCGGAGTTTTAGTTTGAAGTTATTTTATGGATGCTTTATATACATATTTCGAACTTTGTAAACAATTTATTTAAGTTTGTAGAAGTTTTTACGAAAACATTCAAGCCACTCAATGTTTTACCTGGTTTTTTTGACTGTGTGGAAGAGGGATGAGGCATTTGTCTGTTAATAAGATTAAAACTAGATCCTAGTTGTAAACTATCGCAAGTTGATGAGCGAGAACGTAAAATAATAGGAGAGTCCCCACCTGTATAACTCGGCGGCCTTGAACGATTCTTCTTCTCAGGAGTTGGAGATCCGTTCTGAAAAAAAAACACAAAGATAGCACAAGGAGCGATGAGGGTTTTGTAATAATGCAATGTTTTCCGGGTTTATAGGTCCTGGTTTGGTATTATTTCTTCCTCTTACGAAACATCAGGTACAAATAATTATAAATCATGGCCTGTAAGTCCGGAAAACCGATCTAATTCTAGAAAAACCAGATTTTACTTACTCTGTCTTCGATGATAGTTTCATCGTCAGAGAAATCCGTGGATCCATCATCATGTAGCAAGTTCCAATCGATATTAATATTATCAAAATAATTTTTCAATCGATTAGCAGCGTTTTGTAACTAAAAAATTACAGAGACATTTAGATACAGAAGGATGGCAAAACAGAAAAATTGTTATCTACTAGATTTAATGGAAATAAAACACTATAAAGTACTTTATAAAGTATTTTAAATCAAAATGTTGCTTTATTAGGCCAATCAAGTTAGTTAAAAATAAGCCTTTTTTCGTCACAACTGTATAAAAGGGTCACAATCCCGGCCCCTTCCAAATCGCTTCCGTAACTGGAAACACGCCAAGATAATTCCACTACTAAAACCAAGGAAAAATGGAAGAAGACCGGAAAGCTACAGACCAATATCACTACTAGAAACAATTGGAAAAATCCTGGAAAAAATCATCTATAGCCTAATGACTATAACATGCAGAAAGAAGAAGAATCATCCAAGAGGAACAATTCGGTTCGTCTTGGATGATTCTAAAATATATTATTAAGAAGTCTCGACTCACTTAAGAGGTCATCTTTTGATTTTGTTTTTGTTGTTTTTTCTTTATCAAAAACTGGATAAGATTATCCGAGTTTTCTCTTTTAAGAAGGGGCATTGTAGCATAATAAATTCCTTAACTATATATTACGTCTTAGTTCTACAATTTTAAAAGCAAGCAATGATTCAAGGTCAAGCGCCTTTGAAAAGAATTTTTGGTTGGCCCGTTGCGAAGACTGGTAGGCGTTGAAGGAAAACGGTAGAAGACGGGTACAAAGATCGAGGTAGAAGGAAGTCAGGTTTGGGAGAATCTTTGAAAAGAGAACACGCGGTGTATTTAGTCGGAAAAAACCGGCAAATTTGTTGAAAAAAAGTGATTTATACTCAATGTAATGTGTCAGTTCAGATAAGAGTAATCACTGTTTTTGTTTTATGTCATCTCTCACCTAAGAAATTTGTATCTAAGAGATTTGCGGCGTTTCCAACAAATTTAAAAAATACCCACATGGTTCCAGTTTTTTAAGAAGCAGAGCTTCAAATTTTGCGTCCAGTGTCCAACTTTTAGCCTCAATTTTCGCAGTTTGGTGAGGCGGTGAATCTAACTCCAGTTTCACCCTCCCAGAAATCTTTGTAAGTCCAGTTCCTAACCCCAGAAATATTAGTGAAACCCAGGTAACTTTTTTTGTTTGAACTTTTAAAGTAAAAATAGACATTTTTTCATTAATAATTGCCCTCATACAGGTTAACAAATTGTAATAATTAAAACTGTATGAGCACACGCATCGGAAAAGCTAGATCCACCTTCAATCGGATGGGGGCCTTCTTCAAGAGTCACAACCTCTCTCTTGATATAAAAGTAAAAATGCTGCGATGCTACGTTTTCTCTGTCCTTTTTTATGGTGTTGAATCGTGGACCTTGAACGAAGATATGTGCAGAAAACTGGAAGCATTTGAGATGTGGCTATATCGGAGAATGCTTAAGATCCCGTGGACTGACAGAGTCACAAATGAGGAGATCCTCAGAAGAATGAATAAGAACCGAGATGTTCTTCGGACATATTATGGGAAATGAATCCAGATATGCTCTCCTTCAAGCCATCCTGCAAGGAAAAATATTTGGAAAACGAGGTCCAGGAAGAAGAAGAACATCTTGGTTAAATAACCTCAGATTCTGGTTCAATACAACATCTGTGCAGCTTTTCCGCGTTGCTGCAGATAAGATAAAGATTGCCATGATGATCGCCAACATTCGTAACGGATAAGCACATCAAGAAGAAGAAGAAGACACATTCCAACTGTCAAACACGTCTATACAGTTGTGTCGAGTCAAAAAACCAACTGAATTGACCTATATTCTTATTAAATATACTAGATATTAGAAATGGCACAAGGAAACACTTTCAGAAGCATCTTGAGAAAATTGATGTAATAAATATATAATAAACTAGCGGACCAACTCGACATCGAGTTTTTTAAATGAAATTTTTATTTTGCGAGAAAAATTAAGAGATCAATACAAACAATATAAGCAAGAATATACATAACATTCATCAATAATAATGCAAGTAAAAAAGCAAGTGATTATGGAAGTCGACCTCAAAACCGGAATGCAATTTTTAGTTCATCAAATGTCGACATGGATATCATTTAGCAGTTAATTTTGCATGCTGATCACGAATCCGGTGTCAGATTTGCTCTATCTTGACGTTTTATGCGCGTTTCGGGTCACTTCCGGTGTCGGATCGCAACCGGAAGTACATATTTAGATTCGTCTCGACGAGACCTTTCGATCCATATATACATTGTGGGGTCTAAAACTTAAAGTAAATTTTAACTTCTGGTCATCTCAAAACCGGAAGTGAATTTTTGTACCAAAAGTATATCTTGACAATCTCATACGTAAAACTAATAATATTACGAAAAAATATTTTAATTATCTAATATGGTTTTTGAGTAAAGTGGTGGACAAGAAAAGGGCTTAGCGTTTTAGTATATAAGATTATGATGGAAATACATATTAAGATAAGTGTATAAGTAACGTTGATGTATAAGGGTCTTACCAGCTCGTGACAAGTATTGTTTCCCAACTGTTGAGCTATATCCATCGCAGTTTTATTCTGAGAATTCCGTAGACTAGCATCGGCTCCGCTCCTTAACAAAAGTTTCATGCACTCAACTTTATCGTATAATGCACAGAGATGCAAAGCTGTGTTGGAACCACTCATTTCTGGAACAGCTATGGGACTAGTGGGTTTATCTATGGCTGAACACGACATGTTCTGAATTAGAAAATCTACGATATGAAGAGTTCGGCCTGACTCGTTCAGTATCGCTCTGTGTAGAGCCGTTTCGCCAATTTTCTAAAAAAAGTATAATAAAAGTTAGTATATTTTAATTGTAGCAGTATAATAAATTCAGCACAAATAACCAAATTCTAACCACTTTATAGACAAGACTACTAGAATGCTACACCTTTTCGGTGGTATTGTATGAAATAGAAGCTTGGACACCGAAGAAAGACGTTATAGACATAAAAAGAATTAAATTTTACTATATATTACAGAATTGTAATTTTTGCATCACTTTCATGGATTGTTGTGTTTTAAGAATAACTAAAATAAAGCTTTCCTTACCGATGAGGGCAAAGGAGTTGCGAAATCTACATTTTCTGCGAAGATCTGCAGCAGCAGTTGTAAGTCACCTCTATTTACGGCTTCTTCTAACTCGAACATTTTCTCCCTTTCAGTTTCGCAAGTTCTCAAAGCGAATCTCTTCTCATCATACTTTGCTCTAATAAAATTAAGCCTTTCTTCCCTGAAACATATCATAAGTTAGGTCAAGGTTGTTTCATGCGTAAATAACTTACATTGAACTTGACTTGACTAACTTCTCATTGGGTGATAGCTGGGCTTCCATAATATCATTAAAAATATTATTTGTCATAAATCTGGCAAGGACTAACTGACTAGTACCAACATTATCTAAAGTTAATGATTGTATTCTGCTTATATGAACTCCTAAATCCCTGTGAATACCTGAACACTCAATACACACTATGATTCCAAAATTCGTTGATAGCCACGTTGCATCTAAAAAAAAAGAATATTTTTGAAGTGAAAACTTCCTTGTGCACTTTTTGCAGATTTTTGCGACTGTCACCACTACGCAAAGTCGCACAGCTCGAGAACGGTTCACGGATCGTGATGTATGAGATCTAGTTGGAAAGGAAAGAGGGTAACTAGTACAATGACGGAAAAACAAACATGGCGGCATTGCCAAAACGGCATCACATCATATCTCCGTTGTTATTGGTCCGATTGGAGAGTGTGATGCAGTAATTGTATTGTATTAAGATATATTAAGAAAGAAAAAACAAACAAGGCGACTACCAAAAAGGCACTACACAACATATTTGTTATTAATGAATGTAGAGTTACATACGAGATATCATAGGGCACTATGGATGAGGATAGAAGGAATATATTAAGATAGAAAAAACAAATAAATTAATACTTATAATTTAAACGCAAGTTAAGAAGTTTTCACTTCTGTCTTCACTCCCCCGAGTGCAATACCTTCTTTTTTTTTAAAGATGTCATAACAAAACAAACAAATGTCAATAAAAGGTAGCATTCTGCTAGAAAATCTACAGCGAGGATATAATCCTAGCAAGTTGGCAGCAATGTTAAAAACAAAAGTAGAGTTACCAGATACTTCTAGACAGCGGCGTAGGTATTATTTGTACTTTAAAAATTAATATTATAATTGTTACCAGGTTTTAATATCGTACAAGACTATATGTTAGTTAACTTGATATAGACAATAAAATACATGATGGTTATTCTATTTAAAATCAGAAAATTGAAAACTTGATTGGCAGTTCCATCAACAATAAGTGAACTTATATAATAATAGTCTCCCGTTTTATACCGCTGTCGCGGCTTTGGGAGTATAGCAGGGTAGTCTGCTATATCTAGGGCCTACGGTATACAAGGAAGGTAACATGGCCAGTGCTACGCTTCAACCGTCTATTATTACCCCTGGTTTTACCCAAGGTACTCATTTTTATTCAGGCTGAGTCGACCTGGGGCCTATAGACATTTTTAAAATGTCTAGATGTTCTTGCCGGCGGTGGGATTCGAACCCCGGACCACCGGCTTGCGAGTCAAGCATCCTACCGCTTGCGCTACGCAGGCCCATATAAGTGAACTTACTAACAAGAAATATACAAAGGGTTTCGTACTATAATGAGATGTGATACCAACTAGAACAAAGAAAAACATTTATTCCAAAGGAATCAGGGCTATTCTCATAAAAATAGAAAGTTAGGATATACATACAGCAGTAAATGTGAGTACCTGACGGTAAAACTACATCAAAGGCTCCTGTCAGCAATTGAAACTAAAAATATTAGTAGTCAACTACAAGGTAGTGTATTTCGACCAGTACTGTATCTACGATATGAAGTGACACTTTTGATGACAAGTACAGTACATTGAACCAACTTACACCTATAAACGATTAACGGAATTCGCATAAAACCTTTGGTTGTAGTAAAAGGCAACTGCACTGGTGTTCTCCATAATGTTTAACACTTTGCTAAATTTTAACATGAGTTAAAAAAGTACCTATTTAAAGATATTATGTGATCTTTTAATTTTTAAAGACTGTAGTATCTATTTATTTCTTTATACTTACCATTTTGAGAGTTACAATCACAACACCTATCGTTTCCGGGTATTTTTTGTATATACTTTATGATTGCTTGTTGAAGCTCCATAAAACTATGATTAACTTTATCACTACCAGTCTTACTACTATCGTCGAAAGCTTTCATTAGTGCCATCTCTTTACAGTTGACTAATACTGACATCCACGCTCTCTGGTCAGTTTCATCTTCTGCTTGAAAGTGGTACGTTCTATTATCTAAAAAAGAGAATAATACTAAATACCTACAAGTTCATAACTGACTTATATAACAACATCTTAATCCTTATTTTGGGCACCTCACGGACGCGATTGTGAAAAAATCTCATTGGAATATTTTTCCCAACGAAGTTTTTACCTTGTCGATATAGCACAACTATGTTATGAAATAGATACTTAAGACACGGAAGAAATACATTACAGATACAAAAATGATGAAATTAAGGGAGATACCAACAAAGAACAAATATTGTATGTTGCAGAAATGAAAAGATCCATGGAGGGAGTAAAAGAGACTGGATAGGAGACAGTTAGATTAACACATCTGTGAACAGAATATTTTGGAATGAAAAAGCATAAAATTATCACTAAATTAATTGGACAAACCGACTCCGTTAAGAGCAGAGAATTTTTAATTCCCTGCTTACAGAAGAGATAAAATTTAAAAAAAAATTATATAAAACAAACACTTACATGATATCAAATCGAAACCTCTTTTATCATCAGGGACCAATTTGATTTGACAAGTAAGTAGATTCACCCTAGTCGGTGGTTTACTTTCGTCTGCGTGACATATTTCTAAATATCCTTCGGCTTGTACCCTACACTTTCGTTTTTGCCACACCCGCCTCATTTTTCCTTCTGATTTTTTAAGTAAATGGCCTGTTCTGGTAACCCCGTGGTGTTTATCTCCTTGAAGCTGGTGCAAAGAGTACCCTGCTGCGCCTTTATCTACTTGAGGACCAACCTAAAAAAGTTTGGATAATTCAACGCATTCTTGTGTGAACTACTGTAAATTTGTGACGTTCGGAGCTAAATTTACCTCTTTTTCAATACTAGGGGTTGATTTTATTAAATTTCTTAGTTCACATAGTTTTCTCTTTTCCTCATCTTGAGCTTGTCTAATTTTTTGTAACCTAATGCTTAAATCCGCTACGTAATTACCGAAATGTTCTATTGTCTTCAGTCCATCTTGAAAATAACTAAAAACAAATATATTACTTTCATAATAATTGTTACAACAAAGAATGTTTTCTTACTTAGTTTGAGCATGGTAATATTCCACCAGACTTTGAAGAAGATCTATACCCTTTTTTGTTTTAATTTCATTATATTTAATTAGGTACTGTAAAAAAGAAGAAATTTTTAATTTCCGCCACACACCTAGACTTAGATCTACTTACTTCACACATTTGTAATTGGAATAATCTCCTTTCCTTCTCCATTTCATCTGCGATTTCCGGAGCAGTAACTTCCGACCTAATCAACCCCGCATCTTTAGCTTGCTGTTTCTTCTCCTTCTCGATCTTCGCGTACTTGTTTTCGTAGTCCTTCCAGGCCTTATCGAATGGTCTTTTTAGGTCACCTTTCACTCCTCTTAGGTCCCCTTTCAGTAGGCTATCTAGGGGAAACATCACTATATTGTTTAGGTTCTGCATAAGGGTTTTCATTAAAGCCGATAGTTCTTGGGTGACGACTGCAAATTTTAGAAAAGCGTTGCCGATGATTTCCTCGTGCTCCTTGGACATAGCATTTTGGCCGATCTTTTCTAAGGCCTTTACTAGGTAAGACTCATTGTCTACATGGCCTAAAAATAAACATTACTATAATAATTATACAAAAGATTTAAAATAAAGAAAACTTACAAGATGATAAAAATAAAAAGAATAAAGTAAGTCAAACTATACATCCAAAGGTTCAGAAGAACTACTGAAACGTAGCCTTGACAACTACGATGAAGTCCAGCAAGGACTGTAAGCTTGGAACACGCCATTTGTCTCGCTACGCTCTCGATATCAGTATTAGTCAGCAAGTCAAATTCAAATTCACATATCTTGGATCGCTAGTAAACGCAACAAACACGACAAGCGACGAAATAAAAAAACGAATAGCAATAGTAAACAGTACTGTTCACGGTCTCCAGAAACATTTAAAAAATAAAAATATAAAACGTGCAGTAAAGCTCAATATATCCTCCTTGCTTGCTTTGTTTAGGAATTTTTTCTGGGATGTCAGTTTAGGTTGGTAGCCTTGAAAAGTAGTTCACTGGAAAGCCAATACGTAGCATCACCTGCTAGAGTGAGTTTTTAGTTCATTCATTTGCATTTGACGACTATGAAGGAGAAGCAAAAATGACGGACTGTCCCGACCGGCCAATTCCATGTTCAAGTTTCTGTAAGTATTTTTTCTTTTTTTTACTTAGCATAAAATTCTCATTCAATGATTGAACACTTATGTAAGATGGTGTAAAATAGAAGAGAGGTTCATGGAACATTTCAACAGGCCTCTGATAGTTAAGGTTTACAATGCCGATATGGGGGGCATTGACTTCTTAGATCGAATGATAAGTTATTACAGGACTTCTGCACGATCTAGGAAATGGACAGTCAGAGTTATCATGCATGTTTGACTTCGCAATTTCAGCATCATGGATCGAATACCGACGAGATCAGCGACTTTTAGGGACCCACAGAAAAGATATTATGGATCTCTTCAGTTTTAAAGAAGAGTATGCATATTTCCTAGCCCATGGTCATCAGCAGAGCTCGGAGGATAGTGATCCAGATTATGAGTGGTCCTTGCCCCCTCCTCGGAAGCAACCCAGGGTATCTCACCCTCCAGACTTTCTCCGTAAAAAGAATACTTTGAATTTACCAGAAATCTCAACCTCAGCCAAGAAGAATAGATGCCGAATGCCAGGATGTTCAGCCAACTCAGCCAGAATCAGGTGGTCTACATGTCAGGTATTCCTCTGCATCCAAGAAAACAGAAACTGCTTCAAGCTGTACAACGAACTATGGCCAGTGCGTCAACTCAGCCAGAATCTATCTTATACATGTCAGGTGTTCCTCTGCCTCCAGGAAAACCAAAACAGCATAAAGGTTGTGAATGAACTGACACCAGTGCATTATCTACCAGTTATTTTTTATCATATTTTATTACTTAATAAATGATATGACTAATGTTGTGTATTTATTTTCGATGGATTCATAAAAAATCATGGCTATGTTACTCATAAAACACAAATTGCTTTTGAGAATTTTTGATTATCTTGAAACCCAATGTCGCCCATAGGAGACATTGGATTTTAAAGATGGATGCCATAAAAAAAAATTATTTTTTTTCATATCTTGATAACACACCGAAATATAGGAAATTAAAAAACAAAAAATTTCCTGGGACTGAGGAGGATATACAAGACCTTAGTAAGTCCGGTTTTGATATATGGGGCTGAAACGTGGACCTTATCTCAAAATGATGAAAGACTTCTTGGTATTTTTGAGGTCTTTCAGAGGGCACAAAAGTAGAGGACAACCACGAAGGAGATGGATTGATGATGTGGAATAAGATCTACAGATTCTATGAGTCAGAAGATGGAGGGAAAATGCAAGGAATCAACAGCAGTGGCGACTTCTTTGTGAGCAGGCCAAGATCCACAATGGATTGTCGAGCCACTTATGATGATATTCCCTTTTGTTTTTAATATTATCATTTTTCCTGCGTTATTACTAACTTTGCAATTTTCCTTTTGACTATGAAAAAAACTAAATTATTATAAACATAAATCTATATCTATTAGTTAATTTAACTGTAACGCTTATTAGGGCTCTGTGTTCTGCCAAATTTTTGGGTGTTTTGTCAAAAAATTTTCCCCACGAAATGTTTTAAGTGGACGCTTGTGTTCACTTAACTAAATTGCACTTGAATGTTACGTGCAGAAAAATAAACATATCATTGAGCATTCAAGGAGAGTTTACATATCCATCTAAATAAAAATATTAATAACAATAACGACGTAATTCATTAGGGTAATAACACCAAAGGACTACATACGTATACGTATCACTCCGCACGATCAAATCTAATAAATAATAATATTAGAGTGCCAGTACATTACTAAAAATAATCTATAGAGAAATAAAATAAAATATTCAATAACAACTATACATGCAAAATTAAATAACATATTATAATATATATATATATATATATATATATATATATATATATATATATATATATATATATATATATATATATATATATATACAGATTGAACGAATTTAAAACGGAACATACAATTTAATATATGTCTGTTTGAACTGCATTTGAAATAGTGGACCAATATAAAACTTGGACAAAAATAAATCCATACCCAGTGATAGACATTGTATAAAATATCGTTCAACTATCTGCCTCCTTTAAAGGAAAGAGGAGCTTGCCTAATAGTCGGAGAGATAGAGCCGAGATTTTGGAATGATCAGTAATATGACATTTCTCTATTGGAATATATTCATTGTAACTGGGTTAAGACTTTGCCTTACAGGCGGACGCCCCTCGTGGTACAGGGGGTGGCTATACAGGGATGAAGTTATAATTTTTTTCGGAAAAATTAACGATCGATAATATGGCTGAAAATTTGCCCAGTGTAAGATCTAAGTATAACTAGACGAAATCCCAAAGGACGCGAGAGTGGATACATAAGGGGTGGCGGACAGGGGTGAAATTGCAATTTTTTGGGGAAAAATTAACGATAAGTAATATGTCCGCCATTTTTATGGCTCATTATTTAGCCCCTAAAAACTCTAAATCTAAAAGAGCGGACAGCTGGGTTGGTACAGAGAGCCATAAAACAGGGTCAAATGTACCACTTGCCTGCGCATTTTAGGTCTCGGTAACAATTTTCAAACTGATTTTATTATGATATTTTTATACCGATTGATTTGAAAATTTGTATGCTCACTTCTGTTACTATTCTGAAAAGCGTCAAGTAGAGTTTTCCTCAAAATTTTCCAAAAAAATTTCCGTAATTTTTTGAGGTAAAATCCAATTTGTAGGATCCTTTCGATTTTCTGTCAGTTATACCATGATTTTTTTCCAAAAATTTTCAAACGATTTTTCCGATAAGAAAAAAAAAATTAGAAAAACTTTAAAAATTTCGTCATTTTTCTCACTCTCATTGATGTCATCACATTCATCATCTTCGTCACTTTCAATAATATCACATTCATTATCTGCTTCATTTTCAATCACTACTTCTCGAACTGATTCTGGCATCTGAGGTCCACTAAACCATTTGAATTTATATGTTTCATCTTAAAACTCCCAACCATGTTCTTCAACAATCAATTCTATTGGTACTTTTTTATGAGCATTTGTCCAAATATTTGAAATATAATGGGCTCGCACTAGATGTTGGTGTAATTCATCTTGACATGGTGGTAAGCTTGAAGCATCGAAATTTTTTAGTTTTTTTTTTAAAGGCTCGTTTACATCATGCAACTTATACTGCCGGTTAAATAGTGAAAATCTGACATCGTTTACATTTCTTTTTGGAATTGTTCTCGTCAGTCCTGTTCCATATAAGTGACATATGAAAGTTTCTAAGGTTTCAAAAACTTCATTACAATCGAAGTCAGTTTCACCAAGTTGGATAAAAGCATCTTGATACTTATTACATTTAGCGCATGCGTCTAGAATTACTGGTCTAAATGGAACGCGCATCATTATTATTTTAATATTTTAAAATAATAATGATGCAAAATTAATGTCCAAACAGAATTTGTAAAATTATAATTAACTAATGAAAAAAAAAAATTCAATCAATTTAAAAGTTAAAAAAAATATTGAAAATATCTACAAAGTAAATTTCAAAACTTAAAAAATTGATAATTCCACTATTAAATGGATTTTTATTAATAATTATTTGTAAAATGTTAAAGGAATTCTACAAATTGAATTTTACCTATTGATAAATAGAAATAATATATTTTGTATTTGATTATTAATGTAATAATAAATCAAATTTTTCTTATATCTGAACAACCATTATTTATGCAATATAAATTTAAAAACCTTTTTATTGTAATAAAAAATAAGTAAAATTACTTTGATTTAATAAAATATCAAATATCAAACATTTATTCAATTAAAAATTAATTCGTAAAATATTTATATTTAAGAAAAAAATGTGATTTGTAAAGTAAATATGACTTTAGTTTGAAAAAAAAAACATTATCACCATGAAAATGGCGGACATATTACTTATCGTTAATTTTTCCCCAAAAAATTGCAACTTCACCCCTGTCCGCCATCCCTTATGTATCCACTCTCGCGTCCGCCCTTTGGGATTTCGTCTAGTTATACCAAGATCTTACTCTGGGCAAATTTTCAGCCATATCATCGATCGTTAATTTTTCCGAAAAAAATGACAACTTCATCCCTGTATAGCCACCCCCTGTACCACGAGGGGGTCCGCCTGTAAGGCAAAGTCTTAACCCAGTTACAATGAATATATTCCAATAGAGAAATGTCATATTACTGATCAGTTCAAAATTTCGGCTCTATCTCTTGGACTATAAGGAAGCGATAAGTGGTTTGACAGCATAATAACTGCTTGTGTAGTCTAGTTTTTTCAGTGATTCTAGGCAACCTATTTGGGTGGAGTTTTGATTTGTTCTTGAATGAATTCAGAATTTCGATTTTTATAATATAATTATTTGACAACCTTTTGTTGGCCAACCACCTAGAGCGGAGTTGAGCCGAAATACATTGATTTCGTATGTTCCGTTTTAAATTCGTTCAATCTGTATATATATATATATATATATATATATATATATATATATATATATATATATTTATATATATATATATATATATATATAATAATAATAATAATAATAATATTAATAGTGGAATAGTAGAAGTGCAGTAGAAAGAACGACATTACCGCGGTATTTAGGAGGACGAGGACTTATGGATATAAGTGAGCAACTAGAAAAACAAATTACTAATTTAAGAACTTATTTTCAGGTGCAGGCTGAGACATCTACTCTACATCGCGCGATTTGCGCAGTAGATGATACAACACCGATCAAACTGAGGGAACCAGAAATGCGCATAAACCATCTTACTAAGGACGAAAAAATGCGCACCTGGAAGGGTAAACCTCTGCACGGGCGACATCCCCATGAGGTCAGTCAAGACCATGTCGACAATATAGCGTCGAACTATTGGCTGACATCAGGAAAGATGTTCCCTGAAACAGAAGGTTCACTACTGGCCATTCAGGATCAGGTTATACCAACAAAAAATTACCTGAAATATATCGTCAAAGACCCTCAGGTCCAAAACGACAAATGCCGATATGGATGTCAAGCCCAAGAAACCATCCAACATCTTACCGGGGGCTGCCAGGCATTTGCTGCAACTGACTATAAGGAACGGCATGACTCAGTAGGAAAGATCCTCCATCAAGAGATAGCTTTTAAACTGGGACTTCTACAAACAAACCATCTCCCATATTATCAATACGTTCCTGAGAGTATGCTTGAGAATGACAACTACAAGCTATACTGGGATCGCACTGTGCTCACAGACCAAACTGTAGCACATAACAGACCAGATCTCGTGCTAGTTAATAAACTTACAAGACAAACAACACTAATCGATGTGGCGATACCTAACAACAATAATCTGCGTGTTAAGTACAACGAAAAGATCGCCAAGTACAGAGATCTGGAAATACAAATAAGGAGACAATGGAGAATGGAAAGTACCCAGACGATACCTATTATTCTTTCTACCACTGGAGTCATCCCGAAGAACCTTCTAGAAAACATAAGAAAGCTGGGTCTAAATGAACATCTATATAAGATCATGCAGAAAGCTGTGCTACTTTCGACGTCCAGATGCGTTCGAAAATTTTTGGGAGATACACCGATGTACCAAGTCACCTAGGACTCGATAACATGGAAAGAGTCCCACCAGAGCTCAATCCTTTTGATACCGTAGGTATCTGGGATGAGTGAATTTTCCCCTTAGAGGGAGTGTGAGCCGTATGGCTAAATCTGGATATTAATAATAAATTCAGATACTTCGACACTATAAAATGACCCACATGTTGCTCTTGTTAAGGTGTTTTTTCACGTAGAATGGTAAAAAGGGATTAAATAGGAAAGTAAAATGAAACTTTTTTGAAAATATATGTTCTTATAACATTTTTATTGTATTTCAATCATGAATCGGAAGTATAACGAACTATGAAAATCGTTTTTACTCTTTTAATTCATTTTCTTTTCTCAATTCCAACATTCTATAGCACTGGTTTTACAAAAATCTCATTCTCATTATGAATTACAGCCTTTTTAGAATCGATTTAATTATTTATATGAATTATTCCAGCGGAAGTTGGAAATCATTAATCACGATTTTTCAGTTCACTTGTTGCGTAGTACAGATCCGGACTAAAAAATAATAAATAAATAAAATTATTATAAGATTATTAACCTTTTCATTCATACATGTATATAGGGATTGCAATCCAGCTGGATCCAGCGCGAATCCAGCAAAATGTGGAATCAAAATAAAAACACGATTTTAATGTTTTTTTTTTGTTCATTTATTACTTAACCTTTTTAATACAAACTAATAAAATAAAAACTCAAAATAAAAATTATTTTAGGTGTATATAATCAAATAAGGACGTATAATCACTGGCAATTCGCAATCAATCTTACCTCTCTTTAACTTAAAATGGCTAACAATTATCATAAGATTTAAAAAAAAAACTCGTACTCAGTAAGGCGTGGAAGTGAAACATAGGGCTTTGCTTGTGTCGGCTGAGAATTGTCACGAATAAAATTTTATCCAAACGAACTTATCTGTTTAAGAGTAGTTCATTTGAAGCAAATTTTATTGATGGCAATTTTGAGCTGATACAAGTTAAGTAATATTAGGCTTACTGAGGACGAGTTCTTTTTTGGATATCATGATAAAAATCAGTCTGTATTCTAAATTTCTAAACAATAGAAACATGAATTATTTAGTTTTTTGGAAGTGAGACCCCTATCGTCTTATCGCCCAACCTACTTCGCACAGATCTGCACATTTAGCCGGTTGCGAAGAAAGACCTTTCGGCCTCTACACTGGTCGGTTTTAAGGTCATCGAATAGTCATAAACCGTGGATAAATGATCGCCTTTCACTCCTTCGGTCTTATAAACGGTCATTTCCTTTTTCAAAATCTTTTCGTAATCTTTTTGTAGAACCAGTTTTTTTTGTTATAAAAGTTTTCTCTCTCTCGTTTCAGTTCAATCTCAAGTTCTTGTTCTAAAGTAAAATTCACGGGCTCCGGATTAGCTATAGTTTATTTTTATGAACGAGAGAGTAATTAGCATAATTTTAACTGGTACCTCCGACCACTCCATGGGCGTGCTCAAGATTAATTGAAAAATTACTTTGAATAATTGTAAAAAATAAATGAATTATTTCAGTGTTATAAAGTGTTATGTGTATGTAAACAAAAGTGACCTCTTTTATCACACACTATATTAGAACTGACTGGCCAACATTAAAAAGGGTTTTAAAAAATTCACATTTTTTTTAATTTTTAAAAATTACAAAAGAGAAAAAGAGTTTTTAAAACCGTCTAAGGTATGTTAAATAGATGAATAAAAATATTAATATAAAACTTACAGCTACTTGTTACAAATCCAAATCAGATTCAGAAGATGAACTTTCAGAACCAAGATTTATAATAACTGGCTCGATCATTTTATCAGTAATATTGTCCAGCTTCCACATTTTTTCCTCTTCTTTAATAGTGTGATTTACTGCCTTTTCCCAGTTTTTAGGTTTTACATAATTTACGGCCTCCAAAAACAACTGTTTAACATCATGAATTTTAAAAGTGGTCTTTTTTCTTGAAACTTCACTCTTTATCTGTGCCCATACCAGTTCAATCGGGTTTAATTCACAATGATATGGTGGGGATCTAAGTACTGTCATTCCACGATTTTTGACAATTTCATCAATTTCGTATTTTTTAAATTTTTGTTTATGAAGGGCACACAACGAATAAAGTTCCTTTCTTATAGATCCGGGATGGTACGTAATATTTTTTGAACTCAGCCAATTCTGCAAGTCTTTTTTTAACCACTTGGTTGTGGGCAGTCCTTCTATAAGTCTGGAGTGATAACTTGCATTATCCATTACTATTACACAGTTCTTAGGAAGAAGATCTATCATTTGTTCGAACCATTCTTGAAAGACATCAGCGTTCATGTCTTCATGGTAGTCACCGGTACGAGTTGATTCAAAAGTTAATAAACCACCTTCAACAAAACCGTCTGAACTGCCAATGTGTACTATTATCAGCCTGCGTCCCTTTCCTGATGGTGGGTTTAAACCAGTAGATAAGTTATTTACAAAAGCGTGCCTTTGACTTGTAACAGTTTCATCCTGCCAAAATTTATTTGGTGTATGACCCTCGTTGATCCATGTTTCATCAAGATAAAATATTTTTCTTTTTTGGTTTCTCATTTCCTTTATGGTTCTTAGAAAATGTCTTCTCCATATGACAATATCGCTTCTTTCTAATAAAATAGACTTTCTGGGATTCTTTTTCCAGCGGAAGCCTATTTCTTTTAAAAGTTTCCATAACGTACTTTGACTCCTTTCTGGGTAATCCTTATCATCTCGAACTGAGACAAGAACTTTATCCAATGTTGGAAATTCTTGTCTAAAGAAGAATTCATGCACTTTCCGTCGAAGTCCTTCTTTAAAATGATATTCTATTTGAAATTTTGGTTTCCCTGGAGCATTACGTGGCATTTGAAAACTACCACATTTCTCTTCTTTAATAACTCTGTAAATCGTAGATTTCCCAACACCAAGTGTACTGCTAACTAACTCAACGGTCTCATCAACACTTTCACATAAACGTTTGTCTGTAAATGATTTAAAACAATTAAATATTAATGTTTTTTCATTAACTGTTAAAGGACCAATTTTTCGGCGTTTACACGGCACTTCCAAATTTTCCATAACACTAGTATACACAATAAACTGCACCTTGCAACTGAAGTACCTACTTTTAGTGAACTGTTAGGAATTTTGAATACGCCACTTGGACCTTCCTACAAAATGGAAAAACCCACTATCACATTTTCTGTGGAATAAGTTTAGAAGGTAATTATCTAGTCAATTACTGTCGTAGATTCCTGGAATTAAAGAATTAAATGTTTGATTGTTGAAACCCTTACTTCGTGGAATGCACTCATTTCAGATAAAATAAAACGTTTTATTTTATCTAAAGAATTAAACTTTATTTTGCAAATAGGTAGGTACTTATTAAACTTTTATTGGTTATATATAACCAATAAAATAAACATCTTACATTTCTTGCAAATTCATTAGTACCTGTTAACCTCCATCACTCCGACACTGGCAACCTTATTTAGGGATTAGTAACTCTCACAACTATTGTATTCTATTCTGCTCCAACCTTTATACCTGGTGGTCATACTCAATTTAAAATTGTTTTCCTATATACTTCTGTAAACTTGTTGACAAATATCTGTTTTTCATTGAGTCACCCGTATCAACAGTTTAGGGATTTGCATACATAATTTATTGTTTTATTACTCTCTCATACATAAAAATACACTATAGCATATCTTCTACTTCCATTTTGTCCTCTTGCACTGTTTCCACAATCACTTGTTTATTTATACCACTTAACAAATTTTTCATCTCTTGTCGCATTGCATTTTTTTTTCGGCATGGGGAAATAACCACGATTGTTTAGCCCTTCGTCATAGTTTTTTGGATTTTGTAGTGGTTCCGATAGCTCGGCACTAGGGCTAGAGTCCTGGCTATTTAGTTTGTCTAAGACAAATTTCAAGGTTGTGTCGGCCGTTATCAAAGTGGACTCTCTTCTGTAAAGAGTTTCTACAGCCAGTTTCACCGGTTGAAGAAGATCAACTCATTGATTATTGACCACTCGCCAGCAGAGAATTTTATCGCAGAATCAATGTTTATCAATGCTTTATCGATGCAAACTTTTAGGCTGTCGAAACGTTCCAGCATACTGAGCAAACTGTTCCACCTGGTGCGGCAGTCAAGAATCAAACTTAATTCCTTGCCTTTCTCTTCCTTGACATATTTTTGCAAGAACATGTCGTCTTTGGTAGGTGATTTTTAGAACGTTTTAACAACTTTTCGTGAGTGGATCGCTGTAACGGGGGAATCAACTCAACAAGACTCGCCGATGTTGGTTCGATTGTTACTGCCAATCCTTCATTCATCTCTGTCTCCATATCTTCATTTTCGTCTTCATATTCATCAGTGGCGTCTATTCCTGCTTGTTCTACTTCTCTTTGAGGTTTCTTTTTATACAGCACGTCTACTACAGCCAAATTAATTCCATGTGCATAGCACAGTTGTTGATAGCAAGGCATGAGCTTGCCAACTTTCACCATAATGGACGCGCCGTCGGTTGTGATACCAATGGTGTCGGATTCAATCATTAAACCAAAAATTTTATACCCAGCATATAAAAAAACGCTGGATCCAGCTGGATTGCTGGATACTGGATCCAGTAATTGCAATCTCTACATGTATATCTCTTGAAGTTATAAAAGTGGAGTGAAAGATAGCATTTTTATTAGGTTTTTTCGACGTTTCGACAGGATATCCACGCCTTTTTCAAGAAATAATATTGACAAAAAACATTTTATCAAAAGACATAATAAGGTTTAAAATGAGAAAATTTTGACTTACCAAGCATTTAAAAGTTGGTTGCTAACGAGTATACAATTAAATATCACAATTAAAATAATAATAAAAGCATAGGAAAAACTCACTAAGTCACTACATGTAAAATGTATTTTAAAATTTAATAGGTTTTTTGTTCATATTGGTTTATCATTTAATGAATCAGTTGTTTTAACATTAAATTAAATTAATATGCTTTTGCGATAAACCTTTTATATAGGGGAGAGACATATAGATTTTCTTTACCATGTTAGTTTTGTTGTTACTCTTGTTATTGTAAAATGTATGCAGGCGCAATTTAAAAGTGTTTTAGTGACAGATAAGGAAGTGTGGGTATGAATTAGGTGATAGTGCTGTTTTTGCTTTTTTATTGCATGAGGTCTCTTGATAGGATCGAATAATCTGATAGCTCTGTCTGCGAGGCAGATAACTACATATTTCTTTTGAAACAAGGGATGATGGGAGTTGAAATTCAGATATCTCTACAACGAGGTTTTTTATGGGGTACCTTGAAGTAGTTATAGTACTATTTTCTCTATGTAAAGTCATGTCCAGAAAATTGATTTGACGATTTTTTTCAACTTCTAATGTGTAATTAAGTGTTTGGTGAAAGTGATCTATGGATCAGTTAAAACTCACCATAAAAAGATGTCACAAACGAAGTTTTACTATCATTAACTAAATTTTAAAATGTATTTTGTTCATTATTTTATATGTTATATTTTATATGTGTGTTATTAATGTTGAGTGTCATAGCTTTATATAAATAATCTCAACGATTAGTAAATTGCACAAACAATTTGTGATATATTGTAAATATTTACACATTCTTCTAATTACAGTGTCTTGAAGAAGCAGTAAAACAATTCCGAAAGCTAGACCAAAAGTCAAAATAGTGTTTCTGTAACATCCCGGCCAAACTTTCTGACTGCAGCCCTAATAAACTGTTGTTTGTTTATATCGACAGTCAATAATATCCAGTATTTCTTGTGTGTGTATAAATATACAAACAACACAGAAAATTGGCCGGGATGTTAATGAAACACTCTTTTGAGTTTTTGTCTAGCTTTCGGAATGGTTTTATTCCTTTTTCAAGACACTGTAATAAGAAAAATATGTAAATATTTATAACACACATATTTTTCTTATTACAGTGTCTTGAAAAAGGAATAAAACCATTTCGAAAGCTAGACAAAAAGTAAAAAGTGTTTCATTAACAACCCTAATAAACTGTGTTGTTTGTTTATATCGATAGTCACTAATATCCAGTATTTCTTATATATATATATATATATATATATATATATATATATATATATATATATATATATATTTAAGGTTAAAATGGGAGATACGTCAGAAAATACAAAATATCTACTTGCTGCGGAATATTGCAATTTTAATTACTTCTAGAATATAGGATCACCCTGTAAGATATATCCTAGTTATTCTCCTTTGGAATATGTAATCGGGCTGCCATGCTGTCAGACGTGCTATAACTTTGTTTAAAGTATATTCTATAGATATTTTGATATTATTGAAATCATTCTCGGTATGTAGCGTCGACAATAAACTGGAAAATAGTACTCGCCTATTTATAATCATCGACCAGCCAGCGTTTGATCGCTGATTTTGGCGAGACGATTACAATATAAACAGTCTATAGTAGTGCGTTCAGCATCGATGATTGCGTTTCAATAAAACTGCATTGTTGTAACCTACCAGAAAGGCTAGTTCTGGTTTTATTTTAGATTTATATCGTTTTATCGTTCAGTAATTGAAAGATGTCAATGCACTTTTTGAATTAGACGCTATATATAAGGACAGGATTGAATTTAGAGATGTTTACGTTTGGCGAACAATATTTTTTTATTATATTGATGTTTTTTAACTATTTTAAAAAGTATCCCTTATTATCCCAGTCTACCTGTGAAAAAATCATCAATTTCAAGTAAAAATCAATGTATCGGTTCTTAAAAGGTTCATAAGGGATAGCTGATCACAAATCTTTGAAGCCGTATAGACGTACAGCTGATTTTGCTTTGTTTTTTTTTTGTTTTTTAAACAAAGAATAAAAAATATTTGTTTGTCTATAAAACGTTGTTTATCCATTTTAGTGAAAAATGGTTGAAAAATATCCATAAGGAAACTAAGTTCCTGTAGCTAGCTGTATACCAATGTATCAGAAATTTTTTTTTTAATCCTTTATAAAAGGTATATAATTAAATTAATTATATACCTTTTATAAACGATTTTTAAATAAATTTTTTGGTTGAAAAATAAGTTATCTGAACAAGTTCTTTAATTTGTGAGTTTCTATATTAAAATACATAATCAATTGACCGAGATAATTGCAAAAAACCCTTTTTTTGCAGTAATTTATTAATGGCATTGACTTTATTTTTTTCATGTATTATAACTACTTAAAATTATGACAAAGCCAACAGAACGTGGTCCGGTGTACGAAAAGCACTTAAGAAATCGGAAAATCCCGTTTTAGAAGATGCTTTGTTTACGTGGTTTTTGCAACAAAGACGATTATATGATCCTGTAAGTGGTGATATGATTTGTAAGAAAGCTCGTGTTTTTCATCGCCAGAATACAAACTCCAATATAGAGTTTAATGCAAGCCCGGGATGGTTAGATAAATTTAAAAAACGCCATGGAATAAGACGTTTAAAAATGGCCGGTGAAAAACTATCCAATGATGAATCCGCTATCGGACCGTTCCAACTAGAGTTACAGACAGTTATTAGAGAAAAAAATTAACAGCGGAACAAGTGTAATGTAAACATAGCAAGGAAATAAAGAAGGAAAAAATAAGGGGTAGTTAGCCTAGAAAAGAGTAATAATTATTTAAGTAATTATTATATATTCCAAATTGAATAAAGAACAAATAATTCATAGCTAGTTACTAACATAGTTAATGTATACATTTTACATTAAACAAAGATTGAAAACTCGACCTAGTTTAAGTGTATTACACGAGTCTCAAATATCAGGTCGCCACGGTTGTTTAAAGGAAAAAAATCACGTTTAAAAACATAGACCTTCGTTGGAAAATAATACAGGGTACGAATTGTTAAACAAGTGATAAGAATTGAGCTGACTAAGAAGTTTTACATGGCGTGATCCAGTTTAACACATGGAATAGATGGCATAATCAGCGAAAACGTAGAAACAAATCTCCACTTCGGACGTGACAAAAGAATCTAAGGTACGAGTTGGCAAGAGATAAAAATAAATAGAAGTTGGTCAAACGAGGAGTAGCGTTCGGGCACCTGAGCCAGAGGATAATGCTGGCGCGTCCGGTGCCAGTGGTACCTCGGCAGTCGGCAGTCAGCGCGGCAAGCGTTAGCTCAATTATCGTGAGATTCGTGTGCGACGGAAGGTAGAGATTCGAAAATACGAATTTTTCGTCTCGCTCAGTACCGCCATAACGTACAGTGAATTCCATCGTTCATCCAGACTATTCCAGAGTTCCAGTTTGGACTACAACGCGTATTCATTAGCTAGTGCCTAAGTACGCTAAGGTAACGAACAATGTTTACTAACCATTTTGGGAACAATTAATAGTAGGTTGTCCGCCTTTTAAATTCCCTTAGTAAAATCTCTTCTCGTCTCCCTTCGCAAACAATAATAACCACTAATAGCTCATTGTACGTTTTGTGTAGTAGTTGTAAAATTACGATTTGTTAATTATACAGTAAGTTGAAAGTGGCTTGTTTTATTTTACCGTTAGATAGAGACAAGAAGGGAACACATTTTTTGCTTTGTACATCTTCCTGGCTTCTAACGCAAGCCTATAGCCTCTGACTCTTTACAGGGCCTGCATCGGAGTACCCTTCAGCCCCTATCCTGTTTGTCTTCCTACCCTCTTGTAAATTCGCGAGGGCGAAATCACGACCTATTCGAACTAGTGGACCAGTATGCCTCAAATTCGCTCGGACAGCTAAATCTCCTTAACCACAGGGGATATTTCAGTGGTGACAGTGCTAAGCCATCCCTTAGCTTCAATCCTATTTTATTACACAAGTATACAATGCTGACGAATCTGGTTTGTACTGGCGATTATTGCCCGATAATACTTTAAGTCGGCTTCCGGAAGGAAAATGACGAAGATGATAATGACATTCATGCCTTGTGCAAATGCGGCTGGAACCCATAAACTTCAATTGCTTGTTGTCGAAAAATAAAAAACCTACGGGCATTTAAATTAACACGTCTTCCTATTTGTTATCGTGTACAAAAATAGCTTGGGTTACGAAAGACTTGTTTCTTGAATAGTTTAAAACGGAATTTGTTCCCGATGTCCGTCGCCATCTTTAGTCTCTTAAATTACTTTTGATTAACTGTCTTGCATTATGGTCTGACAACCTCATCGACACCTTAAAATCGATATTTTAGAAGGACACTGTTTTCTTTTGGCTAATTGCTGGTCCGATGTTAAGGCATCTCTTATTAACAAATCATGCACTCTGAATTTTTTCACTGATAATGATTAACCAGAAGATGATGTTTCCTTAGCCCAGATTTTTATTAGGTTGAGGGGACCCAATGATCCTCAAATAAGTGAGGCAGAAGCTCAAGAATGGACAGCTGGTGGTGCTAAAAGTGAGATACAAAGATATGAAGTGTTAACTGATGAGGAGATTGTGCGAGAGGCTATATGTGAGGACGATGAGGACAATACCGTTGAAGTTCTCGCCTCCGAAAAAGTTGGTATTTCAGAGGTAGTAGGAACTTTCAACACAGCTTTAAAATGGACTGAAGAAAAAGAATTTCATAGCCTCGAAGTTATGTTTCTTTGTCGGCTTTTGAGTGCGCAAAACACATGGTTGTAATTTTGAATATTTGCATTTTTTTATTTATACTGTAATTTAAAAATCGATTAAAGAAACTAAGGTTAAACATGTTTTATTACCATTAAATATGGCAATATATAATCCGGATGCCTCGATAATCTGCAAAGGGGCTTGTTTTTGCCTCTCTGGATTAACGAGGCCTTACGCACTATAAGAGACTTTATTTCAACAGAAATCACAAAAACCAAGTTATTATTACAGAAAAAATATGGGTGAAATATGCTTTTCATAAAAAACATCATTGTTTTTTAATCGCCTTTTCAAATTCCTGGGACTCCATATTTCTATTTATGTGGGGATATGTCAAAAATATGTGAAAAAAAGTTTTCCATTTGAACATTTCACCCCGACTAATATCGATATCGAGAGCGTAGCGGGAGCAATGGTATGTACGGACCGTTAAAATGAACCCCAACTAAATAAAAAGTATTTACTTACAGTTTCCTGAGGTGTGTATGGCCTTTATGGCCTTTTTCATTTTAGTCAGCCCATCTCGGTCGTAGTCCAACGTCTGCAACAAACGAGCGAGATCAATATCATTGAAATGGGACGATTTGTAGTCTAAATCTGTATAAAAACATTTGTTTATAGGATATATAAGCGTACACATAATCACTAAAAACGTACAAATGATAGTACAAGTCGAGAAAGTAGTTGCATATTTTATACATTTGAAATTTGGCAATCTGATAGAGAAATATCTAATTGATATCACTGAAAATAGGCTTGAGTTAATTTATAAAGTTATATTTTGATTTCGAAACATCAGCTACTATTTCAATAACCTCTTGATTTATGTTCGATTTCCTAGCGTTATAGATATTGGTCCGACAATAATTTTATTGTAAAAACAAATTTAATCACTTAATTTAGTTCACCTTCGAACACAACACCATCACCAGCGTACTTGTCTTGATATTTGCAAAATCTCTATTAATACAGTAAGATAACACTTTACTAATTTTTCTAGTATTAGATCTAAACGTGCAAGTCTACATTTTAAATAAATGTAAATAAATGTCGTTTTCATTTTTGTTATAGAACAAAAATTGCATAGCCATAGGTGGCTAAAAGTTGATTTAATGAGTTTCTTGGAAGGTGGGAAGATGTGACTCAACACAATTTCAATGAAAAAACGTGTTACTTTCTTCTTGGAGGTATCTTAATCTATCATACGTTATAGACCGGTCAACGATTGTCTTTCCAATAACATGTACGTTTTGTTTATATTTATGGATTTATTTTTTCGGATAAAATATGAATAGATAAGCGTCGACCATTATAAAGTTTCTTCGGAATTACTAATCCAAAGATGAGTTGATAGATGAACCTCTCCTCTAATAACACGCTCTGAGGCGCACGGTCAGCTCGTAGCGAATACGGGCGCGCGTAAATATTGTATGTATTTTTTTTTCGCTGCGAGCTGACCGTGACTGTTAGAAAAGACATAAGGGATTTTAACACCAAAGAAACAACTAATACCATAGAACAAAATAAAAGACTTAAAGTTCTAAAACGAAAGTTGAAGACAGGAACCAGGAACATTTATAAGCTAAAAAATAGACAAGGACATCATCATCATCATCACGTAGCGCTACAACCCTGGGTGGGTCTTGGCTGACTGTACAACTTTTTTTCAATTTGTTCGGTCTTCCATCAACCTAGGGTTAAATGGAATGTTCATTTTTCGGAGATCTGCTTGGATGTTATCTCTCCATCGCATTCTGGGACGTCCGAGTGGTCTTTTGTCTGTGGGAATCTCTTCCCATACCAGTTTTACAAGTCTCTCGTTATACAGTCTGTGCACATGGCCTGCCCATCTTAGTCGCTGTGATTTAATTTCTTGGACAATATCGGCGTCATTGTAGAGTGCTTTTAATTCGATATTGGTTCTGATCTTATACTGGTTTGTGGTGATGTCATGGTGAGGTCCGAAAATTTTTCTAAGTATTTTTCGTTCAAAGCGTCTGAGCTTTTCTTCGTTTGCTTTGGTCATGCTCCATGTTTCGCATCCGTATGTTATTACAGGTCTGACGATGGATTTATAGATTTTGATCTTTGAACTTCTTGTAAGATTTTTTGATTTTATGAGGTTATCCAGTGCGAATAGACAGCGGTTTGCAGATTGTATTCTGTCTTTTATTTCTTCAGTAACATCGTTGTCAGCTGTGATTACGGCCCCCAGATACTTAAAGCGTTGTACTCTTTCGAAATTGAAGGTGTTGACCGTCACATTTTGTCCTATTCTGCCTCTTCGTGTCGTTCTATTTATACACATATATTTCGTCTTCTCTTCATTAATCTTCAGCCCTAATTCACTTGCTCCTTCCACCTTGTTAAAGATGTCTTTCGTGGATAGGATGGAGTCTCCAACGAGATCTATGTCATCTGCATATGCGAGTAATAGCTTGGGACCTTTAGCAATTTTGTTTTTATTTCGGCCGACCTTATGGCTTTCTCTAATACAAGGTTTAAAAAGTAGTGGAGATAGCGCAATCACCCTGTTTGAGTCCACTGTTGATTTCAAAGCTGCCAGACACGTACTTTAGATATTCCAACCTCCATACAGACTTTGGCCATCCGAATGAGTTTCTTTGGTATTGAGAACTCCGCCATGGCATTCCATACTTGGCTTCTTTATACGCTGTCATATGCCTGTCGAAAGTCTATGAAAAGATTGTGTATGGGTCTGTTATACTCCCATCCCTTTTCTAGAAGTTGTCTCAGCGTGAATAGTTGGTCTATTAACTCTGCCTGGGTTAGGGTGAGGAATGGGTGGATTGAGTAGCTCGGAAATTACCTTACTGCAGCCGGTCCCAAGCCCGGATAAAAGAGGAGGGTTGAGCGGAGGGTTAACTACCTACCCTCGGAAAAAGAAACTAGTTATGAAAACTGCAACTTTGTCTCGGAACCAGACAAGGACATGCTGTATATGAACAACAAGAAATTATGAAAATTATCGAAGAGTACTATAGAACATTATATCGTCGAGATGCTCTCATTCCAGAGGTGGAAATCTCAGCCATACAAAATCAAGGATCAGAGGAACTTGCAGATATAACCGAAGAGGAAATCGAATCAGCATTGAAAGGTATGAATAATAGCAAATCACCTGGAGAAGATGGCATTGTAAGTGAAAGGCATTAGGAGGCGAATGCATCATAAAAGCTTCAAAAACCCTTTATAATGCCTGCCTCTTTGAAAAAGTTACACCAGAAAAATGGAATAGTGCCATTATGATAATATTGCACAAAAAAGGAGATGTAACAGAAATTGGAAACTACAGACCTATCAGCTTGTTATCTCATTTGTATAAGCTCTTTATGAGAATAATTACTAACAGACTGGAACCTAAGCTGGATTTTCACCAAATATTAAAGCAGGCCGGATTTAGGAGTAGCTTTGGAACGAATGACCACCTACAAGTAATAAAATCCTTAATAGAGAAAGTTACAGAATATAACAAGCCATTGATATTAATATTTGTAGAGTTTGAGAAAGCATTTGACTCAGTCCGGCATAGCTCCATGTTAAAAGCTCTTACAGAGTACAGTATTGATCATAGGTACACAACTCTTCTTCGGAATATATATAATAGCGCAACAGCTGCAGTTAGAATGTATTATGGCAACACAAATACATTTCCCTTCGAGAGGGTATTAGCCAAGGAGATACCATCTCTCCTAAGCTATTCACACGCTTTGTTGCAGAGTGCTATGAGAAACAATAATTGGGAGAATATTGGAGTCAACATAAATGGAGAATTTCTGAACAACTTGAGATTTGCAGACGACATAGTCCTTTTTGCAGACCGAGTCGACCATGCCTGCCAGCTTCTTCAAGACCTTCAGAGCTCGTGTACACGAGTTGGACTTAAAATTAATTTCTCCAAAACACAATATATGACCAACCTAGTACTGGCGAAAAACATCTCAACTAACGGCACGCAAATTGAACAGGTGTATCTAAATATCTGGGCCACGAGATTAAATTAGGAAGAGATAATCAAACAACGGAGCTAAACAGGAGAATAGGACTGGCATGGGCGGCTTACGGAAAACTGAGAGAAATCTTTAGATCAGATATTGCCATGTGCTTGAAAAGGAAGGTTTTTGATCAATGTGTACTCCCAGTTCTAACGTATGGAGCAGAAACATTGACCCTAACCAGAAAAGTAATTAATAAAATACAAGTGGCACAGAGAGAGATGGAGAGGTCAATACTGAATATATTCCTCAGAGACAGAGTATCAAATACAATAATTAAGAGAAAAACTGGTGTTACTGACGCAGTTCAAAAGATTACAACATTGAAATGGAACTGGGCGGGGTATGTTACCAGATTAAAAGATGGAAGGTGGACGAAGAAAATTCTTGAATGGAGACCTAGACACAATGCTTATCGTAATCGAGGACGTCCTCCAACTGGATTCAGGGTGCTCAAGATAGAATACATTGGAATTATTTACGGGAGGCCTATGTCCAGCAGTGGACTCAAAACGGCTGATGATGATGAAAATGTACGTTTTGAGTCGGTTTATTACTTCCATTAGCCAAATTTTCCAAACGTATAGTTAATTTTTTTAAACTTCTTATAAACAATTTAGTTCGCAACCGTTTAGTGAACTATTTATTGTTATAACTTTTTTACTACTAAGTATAAAGTAATTTTGGTAGTTTTTTTAAGGCTGAAACAATTACCATTAAAATGAGGGGGTTTTGAAAGTTAACTGCACGTATACAAGCCGAGTTACAATTGGAAAAGCCCATAGCAAGCATGTTTTGCAATTGTTTTTCACGAAATTGTTGTAACTCCGGTTCTAACAATCGGATAAAAGTTAACCAAACGCCATTTTGTTCGTTTCTTCAAAAGGAACAATTTTCAATCAGCTTTCTTTCATTATTGGCTAAGAAACAATACCAGAGCCCAATACTTAATTAGGAGGAACGGCATTAGAGAGTCAGAGTTGTAAGCCTGTCAATTAATTTGTCTCAATTTACGTAGTAATAGGAAACACCTATTGCCCCGCCCCTGTAAAGAGCGCTACTGTCTTTCCATCTTTTAATAACCTTAGCCTGTATGCAAAGTATGACTTTCCGTTGAGGTCGTCGCTATTTAATTTGTTGTTAAAGCATTAAGACTTGTTAAAAGGTTATATCATCAGCTGTCACGCCGAGATTTGAGCAAACGTTAAAAATAAACCATATAAAAAAGTTATTTGTCTACAACCTTAATAACCGAAGAGACATTTTATACGTTTTAAACCGCTCAAGGAAATGGAAGTTGCATATTAGAATACTGCTTCGGCACGTCTTTTTTCTCCATCTCAATTATTTATGACCTTTATTCGTACTTCAGAAAATCTATACAGCGGGCAATTTCTCAGTTCAATATTTCCGTTGAAATGAGAGATTCGGAAAAAACTGTTATGGAAAAATTACAGTACAGTTTAAAATAAAGTACTGAGTTTAAATAAAGAAACAATAATGAACACTGAGATTTACGAGACACGCAGAATTTTTTTTTGTAGATATTGTTGTGAATTTATTAAAAGGTTCAATATTTATAACACTTACGGATTTAATTTATTTCTTTATTTATATTAACTTATCTGACAATAATTTATTATATCCGTACGTACAAATTCGCGAGCGCGGGTCTTGAGTATTAACTAACTCTCCATATAAAAATGTTGTATTTATATACGAAATCCTGATATACTGGAATAGTCGAGAACATCAAGTTGGAGAATTCACCATAATTTGAATCTAGACTTCCACCGAAATTTCTACAATAAAACAGAATAATTAGTCATAAAAGTTAGGCCAGTATATTTATCGTAACATTGCCCCCCTCTTAAAAGATGGTTCCTCCTGGAACCTTGTCGGGACTGGAACCGGAACTGTATGCTGGTATCGGCAACTGGACCCTCTTTTACAACTTCCAGTTGTATAAAAATGACAAGGGACGGTTTTCTCTCCGCACCAGTAACTATGCGGATTGCAACAGACTAACACCTGGACTTCGGTGTCTTTAAAGATCTCCTCCACCATATTTCGGATAACCCTCCAATCTAATTGGCGGCACTCCAACTTTGGCATGGCTAACTTTTGCACGTCGGACTCTAGTACGTGCTCTCTCAATTGAAGTAAGGCTTCCCATACATCTCGGTAGGTAGGTTGGTCACGGGCAGTGTCTTTTGTTACCAGGTAGAAAAGGTAACGTGATGCATCTTGGAGTTTCAAGGTTTTACCGGGAGCTGGCACCTGGCATTGAAGTTCTGCAACTCGACCAAACTTCCTTCGAAAGACGGATGCCAACCCTGGTGCGTCTTTGATACTGGCCGGGATGGAGAGGGCCAACGAGTAGTCATCGGGGAGCGCGAGTAGATCTTGCTTTTCTTCAGTGGTAACACCATGTCTCGCTTTACCGGTACCTCCATAGGCACCCATGAATTCCTCAAACGTGAGGTCAGACACATCGTGGACTTGGTTTACTTCCACTTCTTCATCTACGTCGTGGTCACCTTCGAAAGACGCCAGCCGGTTATGGTGTACTATCATCGGCTTTCCCTTCGGAATCTTGCTTATTCGGTAGATGACATCGTTGATCTTCTCCATAATGAGGTATGGACCTTCCCAAAACTGCTGCAATTTGGGAGAACAACCTTTTCGCTTCTTGGGATTATACAGCCATACTTTGTCGTTCTTCTTAAAGCAACCCTTTTCGGCTTGTGTATCGTACCGTTTCTTCATTCGGTCGCTAGCGATCTGAAGGTGGGAACGGACCAACTCATGTACATCGTCCATTCTTCTTCGTAATTCGATCACATAATCTTCACCTGCTACATCTTCTCCAGGTCGACACCCAAACTCTAGATCACAAGGTAGTCGCATTTCGCGTCCGAATAGGACTTTCGCTGGTGTCTGGCCTGTTGATTCGTTAACAGCAGATCTGTAGGCCATTGTGAAGAAGGGAAGGTATTGGTCCCAGTCTCGCTGATGATCGGACACCATCTTTGTCAAATATTTGCCAACTGTCCTATTCATCCGTTCTACCATACCATCCGATTGCGGATGATACGCGGTAGTTCTTGTTTTCTTCATGCCTAGTCTATCACATATTCCTTGGAATAGATCACTTTCGAAGTTCCTGCCTTGGTCACTATGGATCTCCAAAGGCACTCCAAATCGGCTGATATATTCTTGGATCAACTTATCTGCAACGGTGGCGGCCTTCTGGTCTGGAAGTGCGTAAATCTCGACCCACTTAGTGAAGTAATCCATTACTACCAACATGTACTTGCCCCCATTTTCACTTTCTGGAAATGGCCCTGCAATGTCCAAAGCTATTCTTTCAAACGGGCTTCCAACATTATATTGTCTCATAGGAGCTCTCCTTTTCCGGTGAGGCCCGTTACTCGTAGCACAAATAGTACATTTCTTACACCAGTCTTTCACGTCGTCGGAACTGTTCATCCAATAAAACCGTTCCCGAATTCGCTGAAGGGTTTTCCTTACACCAAAATGCCCTCCCGATGGACTGTCGTGTAACTGACGAAGTACTTCGGCTATTCTGCTCTTTGGAATCACCAACTGTCTTCTTTTCTCTGAACCGTCATCATTTTCCAGGACTCGTTTGAGCAAGCCATCTTCGATGATAAATGAGTCCCACTGGGCCCAATACGTCTTAACTACTGAGCATAGGTTTGATATTTCCTGCCAAGGTGGTCGACGGTTTTCCTCTTTCCATTTTCGGATTTTCTCTATAACTGGATCTCTCTCTTGTTCTTCCCTTATCTTAGTAGGCGTCCAGTCGTCGTTGACAATCGTCGTTCTTAGCACTGCTGCTTCCTTGGATTCCGTTTTGTTGCAGTGGGGACACTCTGCTGGGCATGGCCGTCTGGAAAGAGAATCAGCGTTTCTGTGGCTAACTCCGGCTCGGTGCTCAATCTTAAAATCGTATTCTTGGAGTCGTTCGATCCACCTGGCTATCTGACCCTCTGGATTCTTAAACTGCATCAACCACTTAAGGGCGGCATGGTCGGTTCGGATTAAAAACTTCCTTCCATAGAGGTATTGATAGAAGTGCTCTACTGATTTCACTACTGCCAGAAGTTCTCTTCTCGTGACGCAATAATTCCGCTCAGGTTTTGAAAGAACTTTACTAAAATATCCGAGGACTCGTTCCTGTCCTCCTTGAATCTGAGACAGCACTCCTCCAATTCCCACATTACTTGCATCTGTATCTAAGATGAACTCTCCTTCTGGCAGTGGATACCCTAAAATTGGTGCTGTTATTAAATGCTTTTTCAAGGTCTCAAAGGCATTTTGGCAGTCTGTATCCCAGCGGTAATCTCTTGCTTCCTCCGTAAGTCGCGTTAATGGCTTAGCGATATCTGCAAATTTCTTAATAAACCTCCGGTAGTAAGTACATAGTCCAAGAAAACTTCTCACTTGATGTTTGTCAGTTGGTTTTGGCCATTCCTTAATGGAATCGATTTTTCCCTTATCCACGGCCACTCCTTCTTTACTGACTATATGACCCAGATAATTGACTTTACCTTGAAATAGCTGGCACTTCTTGGGGTTTAACATCAATTGGGCAGCTTTAAGTCGATTAAAAACGTTTTCTAAATTCTTCAGATGTTCTTCGAATGTCTCCCCCAAGACGATTATGTCATCCAAATAAACCAGGCATGTTTTCCAAGATAACCCTCTCAACACATTTTCCATAAGCCTCTCAAATGTCGCAGGAGCATTACAGAGTCCAAATGGCATAACGTTGAATTGCCACAATCCAGATCCTGTGGTGAAGGCTGTCTTTTCTTTATCGTCTGGGTCCATTTCTACCTGCCAGTATCCAGACTTCAAATCTAAAGTAGAAAACAATTTACTTCCAGCCAATGTGTCCAATGTGTCATCGATCCGAGGCAGAGGATAACTATCTTTCTTGGTAACGTTGTTCAGCAAACGGTAATCCACACAGAACCTCGTCGTTCCGTCTTTCTTCTTAACCAGGACCACCGGAGAGACCCATGGGCTCGTAGAAGGTTCTATCACCCCGTCTTTCTTCATTTCCTGAACAATCGTTTCAGCTTCCTCTCTCTTCGCTTGTGGTAATCGTCGAGCTGTTTGACGAATTGGCTTAGCATTACCAGTATCAATTTTATGCTTAACAACGGTAGTTCTTCCCGTCTTTCCTCCTTTCGGTACGAAAATATCACGATACTGCCGCAGAAATTCCCTTAATTTCCTTTTCTCCATCTGATTTAGAGACTGTCCTGCAACTGCAACCATTTGGTCGAATTTGTCGTTGGAATTATCAGATGTTGTCGCCTGACGGATTATGGATGTCACAGGTACACAAGTTCCTACTTTTGTCTCTTTCTTTATGGTCACTGGGTAGTCGTTGACATTGATAAGTCTCACAGGAATTTCTTTAGCCGAAGTCACCAATTCCTTTCCAATTATGATTCCACGGCCAACCTCATCGTCGTGGTTCCAAGGCTCCATCATAACAGGTCTCCCTTCGTCCACAATTCCCTGTAGCCGCGCTACTATGATCGTTTCGCTTCTCGCAGGCACGACTGTATCTTCTGTAATGGCTGCTTGCACAGTGTTGTCATTATGTGGATGGAGAAATACTTCCTCGTTGCCAACTTTGATTACCTTATTCTTAAAATCCAATTGGAATCCATGCATATTCATTACGTCCATTCCTAATATAACATCCTCTTCGATGTCAGCAACTATTACAGTATGGACAAATTTTTCTGCCCCAATTCCCAATTGTACCTGGATTTCTCCATGAATGTTGGCATTTTCACCTGTAGCGGTCCGAAGTCGCAACCTCGTTGGTAACAGTTTCTTACGGCTGTTTATAACTGTCGGGCGTATAATGGTTCTGGTCGCTCCGGTATCCACCAACAACGTATGCTTTTTACCATTTATCTCTCCATCTACATATACGCTATCCTCACGACATTTCACAGAAGCTATTAGTATAAGAGGATCTTTGGAAAAGTTCCGGGTTGAAGCTGCTCCCCTAAAGCCGACTCGTTCTGGTTTTCCTGATGGTGAGTTTCTTGATTTTATAGTCTTCGTTTTCTTGCATGTAATAATTTTCATCATATTAACGAGCTGGTCAAGTTTATCTTCATCTCCTTCCTCTTTTACAGTCCTAACTTTACTGTACCCGCCAGAGGCCTGAGTAGCTGACTCGTATTCGAGGGCGGCGGATAAGACATCAACCAGCGTCTTGTGACGAGCTAATCGCAGTGTTCTCTGCATTTCATGATCACGAAGACCATCAATAAACGTTTGAACGGCCAATTTTTCCATCATGTCTTCGGGAGCTGTTGGATAAGCGTATCGTACTAATCTGGCAATATCTACCTCGTATTCTTGAAGAGCCTCATCTTTCTTCTGTCTACGATTTTTAAGCTGTGACTGATATACATGCTCCAAATGTTCGTGGCCATATCGCATATTTAGCCTCTTCTTGAGTTGTTCGAAATCATCGGTCTCCTCTACGGCTATGGTCTGCAGCACATCTAAGGCATCTCCTCGAAGAGCGATAGTCAGGTTTACAGCCTTTTCTTTTTCAGACCATCCATTTGCTCTTGCAGCTGATTCAAACTGTTTCATGTAGTTGTTCCATGATGATTTTCCGTCGAAAGTTGGGACTTTAACATGAATAGAACCTCCACTTCCTTCAAATTTCGGCCGTATCTCCAACTTACATTTTGTCTCGTCTTCTTTTATCTCCACTGTAATCGGATTGTTACCTCTCTCTCTGCTGTCCCTGTTTCCTCCATCTTCCTTTCCATCTCTTTCCATATCTTTTCTTCGAAGGCCAACATATCGGCAGCAACTTGGTTTTTTAACGAAGACACTCTATCGTCAAGAGCAGATATCTCTGAAGTGACTTTAGAGATGTTAGCAGAAACTTTGCTTTCCAGAGAAGAAATCTCATTAGAAACTTTGCTTTCTAAAGAAGCGATGTCGCCGGATACTTTGTTCTCCAATGATGCGATGTCGCCGGAAACTTTGGCTACATCACCAGAAACTTTGGCTACATCACCAGAAACTTTGGCTACATCACCAGAAACTTTGGCTACATCAGAAGAAACTTTCGAAATATCGTCAGAAACTTTGTTCTCCAATTTCGAAATCGACGAGATGACAGCGTCTTCAAATATATAAGTCTCTGGATCTAGACCTTCTTCTAGCAAAGCGTTCTTTAGTCGTTGGACTAACTCAGCCTTTTTTCCGGTGGAAGCTAATTCTCTGTCTTCAAGATGTCTTCTTAAATTAGTCACTGTCAGCTCATAAATCGTAGCCATTTTCACAATTTATTTTATATTCACTTGTATTATTATTATGTCTAATTTATGTTCGATCTCACTCTGACACCATTTGTTGTGAATTTATTAAAAGGTTCAATATTTATAACACTTACGGATTTAATTTATTTCTTTATTTATATTAACTTATCTGACAATAATTTATTATATCCGTACGTACAAATTCGCGAGCGCGGGTCTTGAGTATTAACTAACTCTCCATATAAAAATGTTGTATTTATATACGAAATCCTGATATACTGGAATAGTCGAGAACATCAAGTTGGAGAATTCACCATAATTTGAATCTAGACTTCCACCGAAATTTCTACAATAAAACAGAATAATTAGTCATAAAAGTTAGGCCAGTATATTTATCGTAACAATATTAATATTACAAAAAGTTCGTTTTGCCTTGTACTGTAGCCTTCATTAATATGATACTAAATTTTTTTTACACCTACGTTAAGCAAAATATGATTTGAAAAAAGGATATAATTTTATTAGTTATGAGCATTAACAAATTCCTGCCAAAAATTCGGACAGTTGTAAAATCTCATGGACCTGAATCCGCCACGAAACCGCCCTTTGATCTATACTATATGGTTTTATTAGTCCCGGGACACGTATTTCTAAATTGTCAATGAATTCAGTTATGAGGGTGTAGGTTTTACTGGAGTATCATTGTCTGCATTTAAGCACAACAATTAACTTGCTCGTCATCATAGTTTGCGACATATATATATATATATATATATATATATATATATATATATATATTCTATTGTTGTAATTTAAATTTAACGTCAAAAAGTATCTTTCCGTTTAATAAATAAATAAATTGAATGGACTGATATTATTACTGCTGGAAATTGAACAATCTTCGGTGAAAATAATACAGAATATTTAACTCAAACAAATATTATTCCTATAGTTAATATGAAAACAGCTATTTTATATACATATCATACGTGCTAGTTGATACATGGTTGGAGTATGTGGCCCAGAAACGAGGCTCCGCTTGCAATAACAGTTAAAAATTGGTTGAATTTACTTCCTAATTCCATTATCGTATTATTAATATGTCCAACATATGGCGACTAGTAGTTAAACAAACTCTACTTAAATTATTTGTTTATGTAGATTTCGTTTGTTGTATTAGGTGTCTAATTTGGCTATAGACGCAACAAAAAATAGTAGTCGCTAACAAAAAGTAGCTCTTAACATAACTGTATACGTAAATATACCTAAATATTATACACTTTTATATAGGACCTCAACGACCTTGATTCAAGGTCGTTAAAGCTTGAGTTTTAGATTGTAAATTTGGTTTTGAGTTATTTGGCCTGTCTTTGATTATTTAGTAGATTTTCATGTATTCTGTTTAGGTTTATGCTGTTTTGTATTTTCTGTCTTTTTGTTTCGTATTTTCTTGTTTCTCATTCATTGAGTAGATATTAGTTCTAGTCTCCAATTATATGTCTATCAAGTTTTTGTAATGCTCTCTTTAAAGAAATCTTTTTTCTCTAGCTTGACTATACAATTATCTTTTTGCTACATTATCCAGCTTCCACATCTACAGGGTGTACAAAAAGTCTAATAAATTTTTTTTTTCTAAATTCAACCGTTTGAACAAAAAACGAAAATACATTTTGGTATGCAAAAAGAACTCTGTCAACTACGTGCAGTACAAAAATCTAAACGTAGACAGCCACAACTTTAGTAAACAGATATTTTGGAACAATCGTGTTTAGTGTCACCGTGAAAATGATTTATATTCGTATCATGATAATATATGAGTGGCTCAGAGGCAAAGGTGCCTAACCCCAAAAATTTCTTTTGCTGGATTTATAATTTCGGTAAAACTCATGTGCAGAATCAGCCTAAACTTAATTTTTACTGGTATGGTGTCCCCATCTATAAATTGGTTTTCGCACTAACAAAATGTCATAGAAAGCTTGCGGCAAAACTGCCTAACCAACAAAAACATAGCGGATGTAAACATGAGCAGTGACGCATCGGAGCCTTTCGGGTCCGATTTCAGCGAATAGATAGCTATAATCCCAGTTCTTCAAATATCGAGTCTTCAGGTAAGACAGTTACAATATTATTAATATTTAAATATAAAACAAGCAAGAAATCCTTAAATACCCATTTATAAACAAATGTGGCTTAGGCTGTTTTGCCGCAAACTTATTTATAATATATTTTTTATTATTCTAGACGAGAATAATGATAATTAGAGTGAAAAAAACTCAATAAATGGGTTGTCGAACACTACGAATCAAGATAATGATGAACCAGAAGGCAAATCGCACCAACATTCCAGAAAGAGAGTAAGAAATCTTGAGAATCATGCAAGGTATAAAAGGAAGATAGCCAAGGAGAATAATATGTCACGGAAGAAGGAAAACGTAAAAATGCTAAAGAACTCGTAGTTGGACCATGTTCGTGCAAAATGAAGTGTCGTATGAAAAATTCTAACGAACGAAAGCAAAGCATCTTTAAAAATAACAAATAAAAGTAGAAGACAAAAAGAGAACTTGTACCCAAAATCAAAATTCACGTAGGTCTAAAACTCGTGTATATATTTTACCGGATGAAAATGGTGGTGACCAAGTGGTATGCAAGAACTTTTTTAAAGACACAGTTTCCATTACAGATGGAAAAATTTCATTGACTTTAGCACGAAAACAAGAACATGGGACACCTCTTCAAGATGCAGGGGACAAACAGCCAACCCATAATAAAACCAATATTGAAGACAAGCAGTATTTACGTGGCTTCATTGGCGCCCCACGTTGGGCGCCAAATTTGTAACGAAATATTGTGTCTAGCACATGGGGTATTTTTGTAAGGGATTTTTGTAAAAAGATTGGGGACAGAAACTATGGGGGTGGAGATAGGGCAAGCAAAATAAACGCTACTTGTGTGAACGGCACTCAGGGTTTGTTAGGAGAGCTGGGGTCGTGGATAAGTAAATGACAAGGGGTTTGGATTGGGGCAACTACAAAAAAATGGAACACAGGGGTACTAACATGAATCTCTTAAGACAAACAAAACAAAACACAGATAGGAAACAGGAAACACCTCTAGTAATTTAAAAAGAACGCCACTTCGAGGTACCTAATTATAACTATTACAACAGCTAGTTGTAACTATCGAAATAATTATTAAAAATGAAAAACATATCTTTTTCAAATGAAACTCAAAAAAGGGTTAGTTAAAAAAATTAGTGTTAGTTAAATATTACAATTTTTAAGTTTTAAAGAAAGCAAAATATTATTTAAAAAAAAATGTCTCTTTACTTTAAATTTAAACACAAAAAAGTTACCTTAATTCACCAAAAAATTGCACTAAAATTTCTGGAACTATAACTGGGGGTAGACATGGGCTTCACTCTCTGTGCAACGAACACACGAACAAATTTATCTCCATACTGCCAAAAAGCGTGGGGTGACAACCAGGGAGAAACAAAACGAGGATGAAAACGACTATTCTTCCAATCCTCACTTGAAAATTTAACTGAACCATTAACTTCACACTGCTACATATTTTCTATGTAAAGGGGCAAAAACAGAAAATTTTAGAAATTCGACGTGAATTTGGACATAACGCTGAGGACGACCACTCTTCGCGGCTCCAACGAAAGTGATCGAATATTCTTTTAAATTAATTCGCTTAACTTAGCATAAACAAAACATATAAACTGGAATATTCATTTGAAACGCAGAATCGGACGGTTTGAACAAAGAAATATCGAGGAACATACGCAGCTGCGAAATAAATAAACAACTCTAAGATGGTTTATATTAACTCGAGCCGACCTAAGAAAGAATTGAAATATATTTTGGGGTATTTTAATTTAAAAGATACGAACTAAGAAACATGGAAAAAATTCTTCGTTATTATAATGCATATATGAGGGGATTTCAATTTAATACATATACGAGGGGATTTCAAGGAATTTACAAATGCTACAAACTGTTCCCAGCATACGAATCCCATTACTCTCGACGAGATAACATAAAAAGGAAATATCTTTCATCAACTTTGAACATGTCGATCATGTATCGAGAGTATGAAAAAAAATGCACAGAAGACTTAAGAAAACCCCTCTCGCTGTTTAAGTTTAATTTGCATTTTCATGCACCACATAAAGATACTTGTCAAAAGTGTGACAGTCTTAACACCGAAATAAAATCATCTGATACTTCAGAACAGCGTAAACAGGATGCAAAAGTTGAATTGGAATTACACCAAAGAAAAGCAGAAGCAGTTAAAGAAAACAGAAAGCAAAATATAATTAAAGCAAAAGAATTACATCAAAAAATATTAGTTTTAGTCTTTGTCTTCAGAAACCGTTTCCTACTCCTGAGTTAAGTACAGGTGTAGTTTATTATAAGAGACAACTGTGGACATATAATTTGGGCATCCATGATGAAGTCACAGAAACAGGACACATGTATGTCTGGCCTGAAAATGTCGCATCCCGAGGAGCTCAAGAGATAGCTTCATGCTTAATAGACCATCTGATTTTGTATAGCGACGCTTGTGGGGGCCAGAATCGGAATATAAAGGTGGCTTTAAGAACGTAGGCGCAAAATTTCGGGCCAATGTTTTTTAAATGCAATCATTTTTTTCGAATCCTGAAAAAACTAATAGATATTTTTGAAAAATTTAAACGCAGAATGAAAGATTACATTATTACCGAGGGCCGAAAGTCCCTTAGAATAAACAAAAAGTTTTTTTAATGAGATATTTGAAATTAAAAATCACACTAAATTTTCTCTTTTTTTTTCACCCCTGTAACTTAATAAAATAAACATTACAGAAGTTTTCAGGGACTTTCGGCCCTCAGTAATAATGTATTCTTTCATTCTGCGTTTAAATTTTTCAAAAATACTTATTAGTTTTTTGAGGATTCGAAAAAAATTAATGCATTTAAAAAGCATTGGCCCGAAATTTTGCGCCTACGCTCTTAATGTTAAACAATTAGCTTCAAAAGTGTGGCTACGACGATTGAAGGTCTTAGTGAAGTAGTCAACTTGTTCAACGATACTTCCCCAAATTATTCTTCTATTTATAAGGCGACTTTGTACAAATGGAATAGATGCATCAAATATATTTACCAACTTTTATTGACTTATTTATTTTTTATCACTTCTAAACACTGTACAAAAAAACATTCACATTTTCTAGACAAGAAACAGTAAAACCTTATTTTTCTGTTATTTTTTTAATACTGACCTAAAAAACCAAGGATTATTCTGTAAAAAATTGACACACTAAGTTTTGTGAGTTAAAAAACTATAAATCATTTGATATTATAAAAGACGTTTAATACCCACTTATTGTATGACTGAAATGATTTATTGCTGCATATGAACTGTTGCTTGAAAATTTTTGTTAACCCCAGGTAGTCTGTTGCACAGGATACCACACCCATAAAATTACAAACAAGTAATAATACTTGTTCTTGAAGATCAATTTGTAAATAACTGCCTCAGGATTATTCAGAAGACAATTTAATTTTTAAATACAATCACCAATGTTTTGAAAATAAACATATTGAAAATAAACATATGAAAATCGAAACGTTAAAATAAACATATTTTCAACTACAATTGTGATTAATTTTCATTAAAGATAGTAAATAATATTGAAATTCCATAAGAAAACAGCCTTCAGAACAATATCTATTGTAAAAAAACACAAATTGTAAAATTTGTTAGGTGGAGTCTCTGCTTGTTCGAATTCTAGTGCGATTCCTTTATAATAGTTTATTTCAACGATTTCTTGTTGTGTTGCTCTCTTGCTTCCTCGCGTTTGATCGTGCTTTCTTCCCTTATAATATTGATCAGAATGTTTTTGATTTGTTCTCATTTTGTTATATTTTTATTTGAAGTAGTTATTTGAGCTATAGTGGTTTTATATTTGATCTGTACCTCTTTTAGTAGACCCATGTTAGGTTTAGTCTTGGGCTTTGCATTTATCACCTTAATTCTTTTTAGTCCAAAGTATCATGGTAAAAATGTATAACTTTCCGATTTTCATCAACACGCATCAATTCTGATGAAATTTTGGAATTAACGTCTATTTGCCCTTTCAAAATGTACCCTATGCCGAAGTGTCCCTTTACCTTTGGGTAAAATCATAAGAAAAATTGAAATTTTTAATCAAGAAAACCTATTTTACAATTTTTAACAATATAATTTATGAATCATTAAATGATTCAATTTGAAAAAGTAAGCCTTTCTCTTCAATTTGGTGCTTTCAGAATTTATGTAGACCTAATAGTTTACGCATAGATAAAAGCTTTCTGGGATAAACAACTTTAGTTTTATATTCGGGGTTTGGACCGTGTCACTTGTGAGTGACCCAAAAGTGGGTTCATCTCGACGTTTCGCTACAATTGTATGTAGCTTCTTCAGGAGAACAAAAAAAGAAAAGAAAACAAAAGACAGGAAGATGGGTAGTTAGCAACGGTAACTCAGTTACTCAACGCAACCAGAGGCGAATACTAACTACCAAGATGGGCATTTGGTCACAGTAACTCAACTACTTAACGCAGCCAGAGGTGAAAATGACACGGTCCAAACCCGGAAGACGAATAAACTATAATTCTGACTCTGGCCGTGGAAGCCTACGATTTCAACTTTAGTTTTGCAATAACTGTCGAGGGACTTTACCAGGAAAAGAAGAATCACGGGTTTAATACCCCAAGGATTCTTAACATGGAACTCACACTTAGATGGTAGAGCTAAAAGAGCATATATTGCCTATGAGCAGTGTCGACGAACGGTCGGACGCAGCTGGGGCCCCACGCCCATGGTGATCGCCTGGGCCTACGCCGCTATCATTAGGCAAATGCTAACTTACGGAGCTATTGCTTGGGTACCAAAAGTGCTACAGGCAACAGCGATTAACAAACTAAACCATATTCAGCGGATGGCTTGCATAAATATAACAGGTGCCATGAAAACAACACCAACTGCTGCAATGGAGTTGATCATTGGCATCACGCCTCTAGATATATATGTCAAAGAGGTGGCGCTAGTGACAATCATGTAACTGCGCTCAGCTAGTGCAAACCTTGATGTAGGAATGGGACAATTGAGAACTCGTTTCTGGCGGGGAGAGCTGCATGCGTTACCACTGCTACAAGCAGGCTGCGACTCAATTGAACCAAAGTTTGTCTTTAACAAACCCTACAAAATTGAAACAAGACAGTATATGGAGACAAATGTGGCAAATGCCTATTGCATATACACCGATGGCTCCAAAATGAAAGAAGGCTCAGGATGCGGGATATACTCCAGATCAGTGAACCTAAGAATAAAGTGGGGTATGGGCAAAAATGCCAGCGTAGTTCAGACAGAACTGACTGGTATCTCCATAGCCGCAAAAAAGATAACCCAAAAAGGTATAGCAGGGAAAACTATAATGATCTGCACAGATAGCAGACAAGCGCTACTAACCTTGAATAGACCACGTGTCACATCAGGTTTAGTAATGGAGTGTCACGAGTCACTAACTCAAGCTTCGGATGGTAATACCATCATCCTGAGGTGGGTTAAAGGACACAATAGGAATAAAGGCAACCGCATTGCTGACCAATTATCTAGGAAGGCGGCAGGCCTAAGACTCTTAGGACCTGGGGATCTTTTTGGTTGGTCAACTACAACAATCGCGGAAATTGTCAAATGTCACTCCCATACGCACACCGTAAAAAGATGGGAAGAAGGGAAAGGATGTAAACTTGCCAGGGTAACACTAAGTAATCTTGAAGAGTCAACATAAAAGAAGTACTTGGGAATGACCAGGAAAAACCTACGTTTGACAGTTGGTTTTTAAACTGGTCATGGTCAACTAAGCAAACACCTATACACACTGGGGCTAGCAGGCACACCTCTATGTGGGAAGTGTGAACGAGAAGACGTAACTGTAGAGCATGTCCTATGTGAATGCCCAGAATTATCGTTAATACGAGAGTACGAGATGTACGAGAGTACGAGATACCTCTCACATAAGAGAGATGTCTCCTGGTGACTTCCTAGAAATGGCAGGATGGACAATGAGCTAAGGGTGACAGCTCTCTGGGAGGATGCACAATGGGTTAATTGTGGCCTAAGTGCTGTGAAACTTAACTCGCCCTCCCTACTCTACAGATACAGAACTGTCGAGGGAAACTTCTTGAAATTTTTATAGCTAAATACATGTGATATTGTCCCTATTGTCACGCAAAATTAAAGTTTTTAATGCCCTTTTACGAAAGTTATTATTGATTTTCAAAAAATCGACTTTTATAGCTGTTTTAGCAATAATTGAGCAAAAAATTAACAAAAAGAACTCTGCAAACTCTCATTTTAAAGGATTTTATACGCTTTTCAATAAAATTGTGTAACTTTGTATTTAAAATTTTTGGTCTATATCTGGTGATCTGCGGTTGGTGCATAAACCTGAATAATATTAACATTCAATTCATTGCATATTATTATTCGTTAAAAACGGGTTAAAAATGCTCATCTATTAAAAAACAATCACATCTCAAATCTATGGCGTCTAATTATTTTAACCATAAATAATAAACTCTGAAAACACCCAAACATTTCATATTGACTCCAAATAACCACGAAATAAATATTGATTGTTGCCAAAAAATTGAATCTTCTAAGTTGACCTACAAAGAAACAAATATTTCCAAGGTTGTGTTACATTGTACGCAAAACATATTCTATATTCAAAACACAAGTAATAATAATACAAAAAACAGCATATTTTATCATATAATTAACAACCGACTCTCCAACTAATACAATTTCCCAAAAGTTTGTTTATTTATGCAAAACATCTGTGACTTATTGTATATCGACTAGTTTTGCACCCATTCAACACTTTGATTCATTAGCATAAAACGAAATTATATATACTGTTATTTTTCAGTCATTTGTTAGTGTCGCCAAAAAATGTGTATAAATATATTTTTAAATTTATTTTAAAATTTTATATTGACGCCGGTTTCTGCTCTGGAAGTTGACTATTATAAGAATAATTATTTTAGCCTTAGTTATGCGTCTATTTAGCTATTCAAAATATTAAAATTTCTTTTATTAATCAATTCAACAAGCTTCTATCTCATCTCCTTTATTCCAGGATTTAGGCATTCATGTTCCTATTCCGACATAAAACTTTGCTCTTTTGTAAAACTCTTTTCCTTGGTCATTGTTCGATAGTTGGGATGGAAGAATACGGACCTTTTATTTTGCGAATTTTACCTCTTTTAAACTTCTTCAGACTTCTTCATGGATGGCTTCATTGGTTATGACATGACCCCCGTGACCCTCCCATTGGATCCGCCACTGGCAGAGTGAAGAAATCGAATAAAACTTACTACGTATACGAACCTTCAAGACTGGCCTAAAATTCTATTGTTTTCTGATAGTTTAAAGAATTTCTCAGGCGTGACAGAATATTTTTGGTAATTACACTTAAGATTGTTTTAATGACGACGCAAGACCGTGTGTGCCTAATTTATACAGTGTATTACGAAACGGTAAGTCCATGAACTTTTTGGCTTGATTTTAGGCCTTCTATTTACAATTACCGTGTGGAGCACACGATGAAATTTTAAATAATAAAGATACAGATTATACTTAAGTGCTACGCAAATATATTCGAGTATCTTTTAAAGATATTTTAGCTAAACAAATTCAGAAGCCGGAATATTCTCATGTGGTTTATTTTTCCATTTTTTCAAAATGACATTTGGGAGTTGCTGCATCTGGTTGAACCATAGAACTACCATTCAAACGTTTTGATCCAGCATATGCATAATTATAACTTCAATTTGAGATTTCTGTAGCAATTCTTAGGTCTTGTAACAAATCCTCGAGTCATCATTTATTAATATAAAATCAGAGCCAATGCAGCATGCAACAGGCACCAATGTTTATCTAGTCACAGATCAACAACCAAATCGACTAAGAGACGGAAAACAACAAAAAACCAGACAGGCTGGAAGACTCCCAAGTGACATTCCCACCTGACTTTCCCTTCTACAGATAACAAAAACCGATCAGATAATGCTTCAAGAAGATAATGCATCGCCTCATTATAATATTCAGGTTCGAGAGTTTTTGAATGAACGTTGTCCTGCATGGTGGATTGATCGGAGAGGTGCAATAGAACGGCCAGCTGGATCTCCAGGTTTCAATACTTTAGATTTTTCCTTTGAGGTCATCTGAAATCAACCGTTCATTTAATTGCTAAAGTTTGGTTTCAATCAAAATTGTATTACTGTATGGAAGATAATATGTTCATTTAAAAATACTTGGGTCCTTATTGTGCATACTTGTTACATAAATGGAGACAGCGGTCGACTCCTCAACGTGACTGTGGGGAAAACCAAGCCATTGACCACATTATTGAAGAGTGTCTCGCTTCATCGTGTTCAACTAACGGAACTTACACTCACAGAAGTTTTGGGGAACCTGACGTTGTAAAATGTATTAAATTAGCACGCCTTCGATGGATAGAACATGTAATTAGGCGAGATGAAGATGCAACGATTAGAAAAAATTTCAACCGAAGAGGACCAGTGGGAAGACGAGCCAGAGGAAGACCAAAACTTTAGGTATCAAGATAACATAGAGGATGATCTAAAATCCATCCGGAGTTAAAGCATGGAGAAGAGTTGCCAGAGACAGGGGCAAATGGAAGATTGTTCTGAAGAAGGCTTTGGCTTATAACGAGCTGTATGATGATGATTTACAACTTACAAACTTACGGTTTATATGGTTCCCGTCCATGCATGATCCGATGTGGCATTTCGATAGCAGGAGCGGACCTTGATTGTATCACTAGGTCTGTCTGTGGTCGGGGCATGAGAATATTAACAGCCATTCGGTATGTTGATGTGGTATCCATCGATTATATTGTAAAAAACTTACTTTTATGATAATGCAAAGCCATATAGTACTAGAATTGTTGAGATTACCTTGCAGAAGTCGAGTTTGAGGTTATGGAGTGGCCATTTTGGACTTATAACCGATCGAGCATTTATAGGATGAACTAAAAAATAAATTACGATCTATAATTTTTGCCTTTTTATAATACCACAGCTCGTTATTGCGGTATAGGAGGAGTGTGGTAACATATTAAAAGAAACAATCTATTATGTCTATGCCTAATCATAGGCAAGCTGTTATTCGAGCAACCCATTATTATTATTAATAGTTTTCGTCTTTTCTTAATCTTCTGAAAATAAAATTTTGTTTTATTACAAAATTGCTCATTCCAAGTTCTATTTTGATTGCACATATACTGTCTAAAAAATAACAATAACATTCGAAATCTCCAATACCAATCTCAAAAGCACTTAACTGTATAAGCTTATTAAAATTATTTGAATTATTGGCGTAGAATGTGTCTTAAAACAGTTATAGATCCTGAAAATAGTGTTTCACTAATTTTATGCAACACTATAAATCCAGAAATTTCAATTATAATTCGAGATTTGCGGAATGTTCGCTTTTCTGAGTAGTTGATTGGTTATGACTTTCGGAAAAAATTTTAATCACAAAAAACTAATCAAAAACAGTTTATATACTATTTATATATACTATATATTATATTTATAATATGAGCGTATACCTTGTATATATATTATAATGATAGAAAAGGCCTCACAGGTTTAGTTGAAATATTGCTATCTGCAGAAGCCGCTAGTACTGGCAGTCTGTAAGATTGCTTACAGGCTGCTGATTGATTAATATAAGACGGACAAATGAAATTGATGACAAAACTAATAGCCTCATGCCACCTTGCACATAGGAAATTCAGGATGCAGTTTGGGCATCAAGAGTCTGAATACCAAAAACATAAAGCAGGGCTGTGTTGTTACCGATAATATACAATATTTACACAGCGGATGCTTCAAACATACAAGGAAACCCCTCTTAATTTATATATTGAGAACATGTCAATAGTAATCAGCAGCATACAACTAGTTATATCTGTTATATATCTACAAAACACACAAACGAGTAAGAAAACTGGTGTATACAGTAGAAAATTGCAGGAAATCCAGAAAAATCCCAAGTATTAACGTTTAAAAAGAAAAACAAGTCTCCAAATAACACAAACAAAATCTTTGACAACTAAATGGGGTGAACAAACGAAGCAAAATATTTAAATTCATACCCCACGTACTAAACACGAAAAACAAAGCATACTTGGAGTATTAATTGGAAGAAGAAACAAACTATCATTTAAAAACGAAACAAGACTAATAAAAATCCTGTACAGGATACAGTTCATGTGGGATAGGACATATTACATATTCAAAGAGCTGGCACACCTTCCAAATAGAATTCTGGAGAAACTCATAGGTTAAGACATAATTGATTAATAAATAGAAGTAATTATATTCTTCTTCTTATAGTGCCGTGCACCTATAGTGCGTTGGCGAATTATCTTAAGGCCATACGTCTGTCTTTTGTAGCATACAAAAGATCGCCAGTATTATTTATGCCTGTGCAGTTCTTTATGTTCCGTAGCCACTACATTTGTGTGCGACCTACTCCACTCTTGCCTTCAATCTTTCCCTGGATGATTAATTGAGGGATTGTGTATTTTTTTTCCTCTCAGAATATGGCCGAGGTATCCAATTTTTCGTACCTTGATCAAATTGAGTAGTTTTCTCTCAATATTTGCCTTTCTTAAGACTTCCTCGTTTCTCACCCTATCTGTCCATGGTATGCGGAACATTCTTCGCAACGTCCACATTTCGAAGGCCTCAAACCTATTAATGTAAGGTACTCTTAACGTCCATGTTTCCATGCCGTATAACAATATGGACCATACATAGCATTTAACCATCCTATAGCGGAGATTGAAGGATAATAGCGGTTTAAATTTGATAAAAGCTTGTCTTGCTTGTTCGGTACGGTATTTTATTTCTTGTTGGGGATCCCATTTGTCATTCATCATCATTCCCAAGTATTTAAATGTTTTCACTTGATCGATTGGAGCATGATCTACTTGCAGTTGTATTCTTAAAAGTGCGTTTTTTCTTATTGCCACGCATTTAGTTTTTCCAGCATTTATCTTCAAGCCAAGTCCGCTCTTGAAACCAAATTGTGTCTCACCGCTTAGATTTTCCAGCTTTCTGAACATTCTTGTGTGAAGGATGCGAAGAAACACCTTAAGCATATGGCTCATTAAACTTATCAGTCTGCGGTCTTTGCATTTTGTCGCTCTTTGTGATTTAGAGATCATTATAAAGGTTGAATAAAGCCAATTCGTTGGAATGTGGCCGGTGTTATATATGGCATCGAAAATTGTTACCAGCATGTCGAAGTTATCATCTTCCAACATTTTTATGGCATCCGTAGTAATTCCATCCGGTCCAGGGGCCTTACCTAGTTTTGCTACTTTTATAGCGTACTCCACCTCGGCGCGAATAATGGGAGGGCCGGATAAATTTTCCGTGGGCAAGTTAGTAGTTGGCAGATTCGGTCTGCCAACAGAAAAATACAGGGAAAAACGAAGTATTGGGAGAAGACGCATCTCCTGGCTCAACAATCTGAGAAAGTGGTATAATTGCAGTTCCGTCGACTTGTTCAGAGCTGCAATCTCAAAAGTGAAAATAGCTGTGATGATTACCAACCTCCTTATAGGAGACGGTACCTAAAGAAGAAGATTCGGTCTAATATCCGCAAAGAGGGACGAAGCATAGTTTGCCCAGATTTTAGCTAGTTCTTCCTGGGTATGAACGTAGTTTCCTTGATCATTCTTCAGGCGAGTCTCATGGTGTTTCTTGTATATACTCGAGATTTCTTTGACCTTTTTATGTAGTCCAAAGCTGTCTCCCTTTTCTTGTAGTGATTCCAATTCTTCACAACGTTCTTTCAACCAGCTTTCCTTTGCGTTTTTAATTCTTGCACTTATCGTACGTTGTATTTCCATTGTATTCCTGTTGATTCTGATGTATTTTATATTGTCTGCGTTGCTCCATTAGATCAAGTATCTCTTCCGTCATCCACTCGTTTTTGTGATTTCTTTTTATTTTACTTGCGACTACTTCGTCAGCCTCGACTATAGCTATTTTTATTTTCTCGCAGGTTTCCTCTATGCAATTTCCTTGTATGTTTCTCAAGTTTTTGTTGATGTGCTTACTGTATGTAGATCTAAGCTCTTCATCTCTCATTAATTCTCTAGTGTTTATGTATTTTTTATTAGATGGCTTTTTAACCTTTGCCAATCGAAACCTTATATTCGCGATTAGGGGGTTGTGGTCAGACGAAATGTCCGCACCAGGGTAAGCGGCCACTCTTTTTATATAGTTGCTGAATCTTTTGTTTATCAAGATGTAATCAATTTGATTTCGTATCATATGACCTGGACGATCTATCCTGGACGTAATTATATTACCTACTGCAAAAACTCCCACCAAAGGACGGCAGGACAACAGCGGAGTCCATAACACACTATCGCCGTACGTCTCGCAGAGGACTTGATCCACAGCGAGGACTCGACGTATTAACGCACATCACGTGACAATATTAAGACAGTACAACAGAAGACAAGGTAAGAAAAACGCCTCCCGCTAATCCATAGAAGAGGGCAGCAGGTGAATGCCCTATTATCCAGGACATTTCCACAAATTCAGTAGTTCCCACATTGAGTTCGGGACCCTTCGACTAGTTGCGATTCCTTCTACATACTACTTCTATGTTATTATTTATCCTTCGAATTAAAAACTCGTAATTTTTCTTTAAACTTTCCTTCATTTTAACACACCTATCCATGGCAGTGGATCTAATCATCTTACCCAATCCCAGATTGTTGTTTTTACTATTTATTAATAAGTGAGGGTAGCGAACTTACGTCACAAGAAGTGACCTGTCGCTAATCTCTTATCTATTACTTATTAAATTCCTTCCGGTCGATATCTCTGACTGTGGATCATATCATCCTACACATTCACGAATTCTACATTTTTCCTACTTACTAATAACCGTGAAGAGCGAAATGCGTAGCCATAGAGACCCTTCGCGTATCTATCGACTTATAGGCCAGGGAAATTTTTCTCAGGATGAGTTTTTCCGTTAATACCTATAGCAAGAAAACATATATGTTTACTGGAAAGATTTCGCTTTCGTCTTTTAATTATAAAAAGCGGTTTTTTCGATTTTTTTCTTAGCATTAAAAATAGGCAATTGAAATAAAATCTTAAAAAAATTATCTTTTAAAACAATGCTTCAAAATGGCGTATTACAGAAGTATTTTATTTGTTCTTACAACATAAATTAAAAAAATTTATTTGTTTTGTGGGAATACATTCCAACCATTGGAATTCACAGTTTACATGAAGAGTCAAACAACAACGGAACTCGACTAATACACTTAGCCTCCTCAATGAACATGGTGATTGCCAGCACATGCTTCAGGCACAAAGATATATATATATATATATATATATATATATATATATATAAAGTCAGGAGAAGTCCAGATGGGAATACAGTAAACCAAATCGGCCACGTGGTGGTTGACGCAAGACACTTCAGCGACGTGATAGACGTACGTGCAAGACGCGGGGCGAACATAGACACGGACCATTACCTACTACAAGCTAAACTAAGAGCTAGAATCTCCAATGCAAAGAAAGGAAAAGGAGTTAACGAGGAAAGGTTTAAAGTAGAAGCGTTGAAGAACCCTGAGATAGCTAAGAGGTTCGAGGAAAGTCTCGAAAGTTGAAGATATTAACAAATATTGGAGGCAGTGTAGAGCCATATTGGAAGAAGTGGCAACTGAAGTTATCGGAAAGCAAAAACGTAAAAAATTAAGGTCAGACTGGTAAGATGAGGAATGCGCACAAGCATCGCAAAGAAAAAATCAGGCATATAGAAGACTCCAAGGGCGAAGAACGAGACAAACAGAGGAATACTTAAAAAAAAAGAAGGAATAGAGAACTATAAGGCACAAGCAGAACCGCGAAAGTTCTACAAGAGAATTAACCAGAACAGGAAAGGCTTCAAACCTAGATTATTAATCGTCAGAAATAGAGCAGGGGAGATCATTGGTGATCAGGACCAGATTCTAGAAAGATGGGCAGAAAACTTCGAGGAAAGGGTAAATACAAGAGGTGAGACAGGGCTCCACGAATCAGAAATCCAACTCGAGGACATTGACGACGAAAGAGAGAAAGATAAGAAAGAAAGAAATAATGATGATGATGATAATCTTTGTTTGGAACATGTAAATCCAATTTGCAATGACTATAACAATATTCCGGCTTAATTTTATTATGTTTTTTGCCATCTCTTATATTTTTTTATGATAAGTCTTAGTGAAATAATGTTTTATTTTTTTTTAAGATAGTTCTTGAAGACTGAGATGGTATGTTGTAATTTTAAATGAACTGTAATTTGTTTAGTAAAAAAGAGAATAAATCAAACTATTACAAAAATTGTGGACTATTTTTTGTGCTACGTAAATAAAAAAAATATGTCAATAATAATAAATAATGTTAAAAAAAACTACAAACAATATATTATTTTATTGAAATTTAAAGAAAATGTATCCAGAGGACTATTTTTATGACGGGGATAGTAGACCGTATGCGACTACTCATACACAAAATTAAACTGAGTCTACTGAAAGGTTAGATGATTATTCCGATTTTGTTTTGACTGAAACGAAAATTTTTAAAAATCTAAGACAATTCAGGTTTTTAAAACCGAACAGTCTGCAAATGCCAGTAAGAAATTTAATGATGAACAATAAAGTCAGGTTATAACGATTAACCGACGTTAACACCGGAAGTCCGGCGTTTACCACGTTTACGCAGTCAACAACTTAATTATTTATTTTACAATCTGTTTTTATTTTTGTTTAGATACATTTACCTTAAGGATTATCTATTATCTCTGAATAATTTGAATTTCCCACTTGAAACGAAATTTAAATTTGGACATAAATAAAGATACTGTATAAAATACATTTTAACCGTATATAATTCGCTAAAAAGAAGACATAAACATATATAGTGACAATTTTAAAACTTCCCATAGTTAACGTCTTCATTTCCGTATAGATGAAAGCCAGAACAATTTTATTTTCAGGGGAAGAATTGCAGTGAATATTTTTTGATATTATTTACACTTACAGGAATGAAGTATCTTCACAGTACAACACAGCGGTAACAGCAGAAGCGTATACAAATCTATATCGACAGATATAGATCGAATGCTTTTTCTTCGGGTGGAGTGACACCTTCCATTTGGATATTACTGCATTTCTACCAAAAGATGCCCAAGCGAGTTTCATTCTTCTGTTGATTTCTGGGAGTAAGAAGTTAGATTTATGTATTAACGTCCCAGGTATACATACTCGTCTACTGTCTCAAGAGCAGCGTTGTTTATTATTACAACTTGAACATCCACTAGCTCGTTGTACATGGTTTTTGTTTTTGTCAAGTTCATTTTTAGGCCATTTTCATTACTAGCTGCATTTAGGACGCTTAAAAGTTCTTGTAGTTCTGCAGCATTATTAGCAATCAGAACGATGTTGTCCGAAAATTTTAGATGACTGAGGTATTCTCCATCAATGGATATTCTTTTGTTCTGGCAGTTCATTTTGCAAAATTTATTTTCTAGAGTTGCAGTGAAGACCTTTGGTGATACTGGTGGTGGGAAATTCTGGAGTGTTTTCATAAATTTTTACCTTTTACCTTTTACAGACAAGCTTCTTCTTGTCTGTATATATTTGCTATTGTTTCTATGTAGGCTTTGTATGCCTTGGTATGATAATTATGAGCAAAGTTAATTTTGTTTAATAAAAGCCTCTTACAGAAATATACCAAATTTCAATACTGATAAATTATGATCGCTTTTCTTCCTTTTTGATAAACATTTATATTTTGCCAACACGACATTTAAATTCTTCAAATAACTTCAAGTAAATATGTACAAAGTTGAAAAATCTAAAATTATATATAGCTAGTGGCAAGCCAGTGATAAAAATTTATCTTATCAGTTTTTATTTTAATAATGCATATACATAGGTTCGTGGCACTGGTATTGTGTTTAATTTTTATAAAAATACGATTCCTACTTTGTTTACGAACAATAAACAATTACTTAATGGTTATATTTTTTGGTGTGCAAATAGACAAAAATAAAAAAAGTTGTATTCAAAAGGTTTTTACTTTTAAACAATAAAATAATATTAATGTAGCACTTGTGTTTTTGATATATAATTTCCGAGAATATCTAAAGTCCAGAGCCGAACCATGAGATGACGACTCAAATGAATTATGCGCATGATGTGCTTGAAGTAATGGTACTTTTGTGATTATAAACAAAGGATTCAAAATAATTTCCTGTGTTGATTTATCACTATTATTTGATGGGAAAAATACTGCCCTAACTCAGCAATCGCTCAAAAAGTGTTGACAGGGACCCTGCTTTAATCGACTATAACCATCAAACGCGGTCTTATCTACACCGAAAAACGCTGAAAATTACTGAGGAAAACCGCAAAGTGAAGTTGCCAGAGATAGTTGAAACTTTAAAGTTATCAAAGAATGGCGTTTTCAGTATCATATACGAAAATTTGGGTATGAGATAGCTGTTTTCCAAATGGGTGCTGCATGTTTTCATACCAGAGCAAAAACAACAACGAATTGATGAGGCTCTGGACATATTTAATCGGATTAAGTCGGAGTTTTTGCGTCGGTATGTCACTGGAGCGTTTAATTGATTGAAACCGTAAAGGAAATATCTCATTTGTTGAAGATAACATAGTTGTTTCATCTAGACAATGCATCGTGACACAAGTTAATGAAAACGATGGCAAAAATATACGAACTGGGCTTTGAATTGCTTCCGCACCCACCGTATAGTCCAGATCTGGCCCCCAGCGATTACCACCTTTTTTTATCTATCTAAAAAATGCTCCGTAGCAAGAGATATCGCTTAGATGAAGCAGAAATCACCGAAATTGAAGCACATTTTGAAGTCAAAAATAAATTGATTTACAAGGGCGGCATCGAAAAATTAGGAAAGTGTTGGAATGAATGTATCGTCGCTAAAGGAGATAATTTTGGTGAATAACGAATAATTTTTGCAAAAGAATGTTTTTTTCGTCTGAAGATAGCACAATACACTTTCGTAGTTCCAGAGACTTTTGGTGTCTGGCTTGAGGTAAGAAGAAGACGATATCCAATTTTTTCCAATGTAAAATATAACCCATATCATATTGTGAAAGATGTAAAGCATAAAACTATTACCAGATACTATATCACTGCCCAAAAAATTAAAATAAATAAAATAATTAATATTATTTAGACGCATTTATTTAAAAAGCTGTTACAAATAATGATTTTGTTGACCTGCGCTAATATTACCAATAATTTCTATATATTTTCTGCACATATTGTATTATATAATGCTCATGGCTATTACCAATAACACATGAATTCTCTGATTGTAACATTCCGTAGTCCATTAGACTCGGTAATTCGATATTATTTTTGTAAAATCGATTTTATAGACAAATAGATAGGTTGATTATGCTCGAAACACACGAAATGGAGGTATTTTTAGAATTCAGGAACGAATTTCATTAAAATCTCACATACAAACGAATTTGAAATTCGACGAGAATTAAAATGGGGTTAGAGAAGTAGACAAATCGATTGACTATTTAATGAACTGAAAGAAATACAAATTATGGAATTTGTTTAAACCTTTTACCAAACATGAAATTCTGTTGAATCGTTTGAACGGCGCCGGCGGTTGCGCCAATTTAAGTTTAATAAAAAAAAGTTCTGAGTTCACAAGTAAACATATAGAGAGAACAAGAAGTAAGGCAGCTAAAGGTCTTTCTCTTGTTCTTTTTCCTACTTGTTCTTGTTGGCTTATTTTGTTTCGTATTTCGCCTTCTTCCATTTTTCCATATGTCCCATCCAACGCTCCATCCTATTTTAATGAATTTTACAATATTCGGATCTTCGGATCTCCGGATCCTCAGGATTTTTTGGCAAATTTAGTTAAGATAGCAGTTTTGTTCACTTGAGCAAGCCCTACAGACTTAGTCAAACATAGATATCATTCCATCACATTAAATAGCTTATATTATGCTACTTTTCCAGAAGTGAAATCTAAAAGGATATGCTGTGCTGTGGTTTTGCGCTCCAAACCTTTTCTCCGTCTTTGGTAGAAGAAAAGGACAGCTTTTATATGACATTCACAAAAGAACACACCACTTTTGTCCTAACTGGCTTTATTCAAATACTACACTTAAAGCTATTTTGGCTATTATCAGGCACAGTAAGAGTTAATCTACATTAACTCCTAATAACTTGAATTTAAATCACCGCACGGTATTTTAATATATTGGGACTGAGGAAGTATTATTATTTAAATGTTAGAAAACTGAACGAGACTCGAAACTTGAATCCCGGAAACTGTATTGTTTGAACCATATTGGTCGAGATTTAATGAGTAAGTCGAATATAAGGGTGGAGACCACGCCTCTTTGATGTATATGAAACATATCATTTTACAAACCGGTCTGTTTTGTGTTGGACTGAAATGTGCCAACGGCAACAATATTATTATCGGTAATGGTCATTTTGGCGAAATCTTTCCTGGAAAACCATAAGTGTCTCGCATATAATTTTTAGGGGCATAATAAAGCAAAATAAAATAAATGATTAAATGAAGTTCCAACAAAAACTTTTGGAAAAAATTAGGATGTCATCTATATAATTAACTGTAAAGTCTGAAAGATTATATTTTCTTAAATGGCTATTTAAAATCCTTTGAAATGTTGCCTGAGCCGTCTTCAAACCAAATGAGAGGCAAGTCTATTGAAAATGGCCCTCTAGTGTTACAAATGCCATTTTTTCCTTATCTTGTATTCTTGCTGGTATTGACCAGAATGCTGAATTTATGTCTAAAGCGGAAAAGTATTTACAATTTCTAGTTTTTACCATCAAGTTATCAATCAATGGAAAAGTGTGTGACTGTGGGATAAGAATTTTATTAAATATTGCAAAAAAATCTTGTCTAAAATCTATGCAGTGTTGTTTTTCTGTCTTCTCCTTTTTTGTATGCAGAGTTACTGGTGCAGCAAATGGACTATATGATTCTTATACTGATTTATATTTATTAATCAATTCCTCAATATCTGATTGTTGATTTAAATCTAAATGATTAATTCTTATTTCAAAATTGTCTGTATTTATACTCTCATTAAAATTTACTTCATATTTGTATACCTCATTATTTTTTTCTTTTGAGGCATTTGAATATATGTCGCTTGGAAACTCAGCAATATTGACATCTATAATTGATGTATTCTCAATTTATTTAGGGTTGTTGTATTGTGTGGTACTTAGATATTCGTTTTGATTTAATCTAGAACTCTTAATTCAATCTAACCCAATTAAAAAATGATAATCAGGTGAAGGTCATCTTTTTTTGGTCTTTTATCTGTAATAGTTTTGCATTGATCAATGACACATTTGCTCCTGAGTCATATATTCCATCGATTTCTCACGTGTCATTTAATAGTAACTTAATTTTTACTAATGGTGGTATTAAAAGATTAAAAGTATAAAATGTTCCATCAGATTTCGGCGGTTAGTACAATTAAACCTAGAGTTAAGATTAATACTATTACAAGAATTAATATTAAATTCAACAGTCTTTCGGGTTGAACCGCGTAGATTATCATTGCGCCGAGCTTTCGACATCCTTTTTGGTGTCTTCTTCAGAGCTTCCGAGGACTTAGTCTCACGAGCCCTAGGAAGAGGACTCTGAAAGAATGCAGGAGACCTATTGGGAGACCGAGAAAGCGATAGGAGGATGATGTGAATGAGGACGCAATAAACCTCCTTGGCAGTCATCGTGGATTTTAAATAAATCGTTTTTATGAATATTACCTTCGATATAATCGATAAAAATTTCTACCAACAGTCCAACTCATACGATAACAACTTATAATACTAGTTTTTTATGCAAATATTTTTGCAAACAAACAATCGTTTGACCCCAAACAAAAGTCTTTTCTTTTAAAAGGTTGTATAATCAGAAACTAATTTAAAACTTTAAACGACAACAATCTGACATTAGTATATAATTAAGTGTTTTTATGTTATTTATTAATTTGTTTAAGTGTTTAATGCTGTATTTTGGGGTGAAATTATAATTACTTTTAATGAGGCTGATGAATAATCTTGAAATTTGAACCAAATGGGGTCGTGATAAGAGATCGTATCATTATGACATGCGAAAAGCAAATAGATACTTAAAATTTTTATTCTATTAAATGTGCATGACCTATTCCTAATAATATCAATGATAATATTAAAAAAAATGTTGGTATTTTGGGGAACATTTTTTTTCAAGGTATTTTGATGCGTTTATATTTTAAAGGACTAAAAGAATTTTAAATGTTATTTCATATACACCTATTTAATGATAACGAGTAAAAACGAACAAATTGAATTTTCTCAGAAACAGTTTGCAAGATTTACATAAATTTTGGTTTGAACCGTTTTGTAATAAAGGCTGCTCTTATTGCAGTATTTACATTGTTGTCTTATTTTCCGTGTTTTTGAAAATATAATGAACTTTGTTATTTCAAACGTATTATCCGGTATATAATTTTCTTTTTTCTGAAATTCTTTTAAAAAAGATTGAATATTTTTTATGTAATACTAAGTAAATAATTTTCCCTATACATCATCATTCTGTTTTTTCTATTTCTCTTGTTCTAAAAATTGTCCTTCGTAAATTTTTTTATAACTCACGTGATCTTATTTGGGGCTAAGAGAACTTCTGGCTCTTTGTAAGCACCCTCATGGATGCTATCAATGTCACCATTGTCTTTGCCTTTTCGCTATGCAGGTCGACTTCCTTAATTACATTTCTCCATCATTTTCTATCTTGGAGTCATACTATATTATCATGTAAAATCTCATTACCAATTTTTGCGAAGAATCTCATTCATTTATCTGGATATTTATCTAGTACTCAAATTTGAATGGTCTTCTATGGCACAAACATCTAAAGATTGGTCTTTAGTTAAGTAATTTAGTTTTTCTGCAAATGCAATCTGCAATTTTCGAAATTATGGCATATAGGTATAGGGATTACACGAAAAATATTCAGTATTTTTTAAGAATTTTTAAAAGAAAAACACATACAGTGTGGATATATTTAAAATAACCAAGTTCATTACATTTCCAGAAAAATGGAAAATATAATAACATTGTAAATATTACCATAAGATCGGCCGTATCAGCAAACCTTTACAAAACAAAAATTTATAAAGATCGTGCAAGCCGTGGCTGAGATAACTGAAGTAGGCATTGCTTCAAAGGATTATTTCAAAACCCTGATAAAAACTTCTCACTTCTCTGGAGTAGTAGTGGACATCCGAAACTGCTACTGCCTCAGATAAGGTCGAAATGTCTACAATTTGGTCTCTCAAATGAGATTTTCAGATTATTTTAACTGGAGAATTAGGAATCAAAAAATACTCAGTGTGTTGGGGTGCCGCTGGCATATTTGGCGATCCCACTAGGTACAGAATGGGCAAGTAAATACGGCCCTGGGATTGGCGATAAATATACCATGGAGATATAATGATTTGGCGCCAAATACAATTTGGCTATACCACAGTAAGTCGTTTCTAGCTTTCTAGAGCATTTGTTTAAAATCTTTTAGTTATACAGTGTTTTACCTAGAATTCAGTGATATGGGTTGGATTTTTTTCAAATATGAGATTTTTTGATAAACTGAGCAATTTGAAGGGAATGCCATGTTCATTGTTTAACAAACTGTCTGATACTAACTCGAGACTTATCATGTGTAATGTGTAATACTGTTTTTTTTAGTTTGACCATTTTGTTATACCGAAAAATATCGAATTTGGGAAAATATAGGTATCTTAACCACTGGAGTTCACGGGAAAACTATATAAGTGTTTTTTTAAGTTAGAAAATAAGTGAAACCAACCCCCTTGGTTCCTAAAAAAAACAATTTCGTCTGGTTAGCAAAATTGAAGAGGACTAGGATATTTTTTAATTTTGACATCCTTAGTTTATTAAAAAAGGAGCAGAGAAATCCCTAGTCTCTGATGCCTACCTACAGTACTGACAGCGCCACACTATGACAATAACAGGAACATATTAAGCACCCCAAGATATATACAGAATAAGAATTTTTGTTGATACTAACTAAGTAGCGAAAGAATAAAACTCAATTAAAATATTCTTTTTAATTATGACCAATTTGAGGTTCGTATTTATTTTCCTATGCCGTACGTTGTGGGATCGGCAAATATGCGTGCCGCTGTTGCCGACACTGATGAAAAAACTGTACTATTTCATTATTTGGTTGTTTGTGACCACCTTTTAGAACCTCTTTTTTTATAAAAATTACTCTTGAAACGGAGAACTTTTCAAAAAATGAACAATAAACCGGTAAGTTTTCAAACAGTGAGAACAATTAACTCACCACCAAAGTACACAAAAAAATGCTTTGGCATCAAAAGTTAGGACGGCTGTATTTTGGCAAACCTTGGTCTACTACCTGGAGGAAAACAAGGAGTGGCGAGTATGATGCCAATGTTACAACAACTTTTGGACAAAATAAAAGAAAAACAGTCACATCACAAAGATAATAGAAGACTAAGAATGCAATCTTTACTTGTCGCATTTGCTAATTATGCAACTGATTCTCTAATCGTTGTGGTTGTCCTCGTCAATTTCAAAAATAATTTTTATGTACCGATGGAATTGTTATTCGAATATGAGCAGATAAGCACATGAAGTGTTTTTTTACAAGCTTTAAAATGCAAAAATCATTACCGTGAAATTTATGAATATGAAACCGAAATAATAAAAGCGGTTTACGACTTCGGTGTTTCGTCAATTATGACCAACAGAAATAGAATTTATGTATGTGTTGTTGTTTTAAAAGTTGATTTCAGATAATCCAATCTGCTATTTTTAAAGAAAGTTACGTTGACATCATTTTAAAGAAAATTAAAATGTCTTCAGGTGGATTGCGCATCCAAAAGTATTCCCTCATAATTAATTTTCTTTATTGTACCAAGTGTTCAACCTGTTTTGACTTTTTTAATATTAAGATGATGAATGGTCTTCCCCTGACCTTGCACAGACTGCTTTTGCAGAAGAATTAGTGCTATATACATTTTTTAATCCTTCTATAGGCGGGATTTCGGTCACAATGCTCCAAAATTTATTTATTTCTAATTAAATTACTACATAAATAATAAACATAATAAAATTTTCTGGGGGCAATTGAGTGCTAACTAATAATCGAAAAAAATCAGTGATAAAGAGGTTCTGAAACTCTTGGTAGCATGTTTGAGTTAAATATTGTGTTTATACAGTATACAGTGTGTTTCAACGAAAATTTGACCGCCCCCCCCCCCTCCAGAAACTCAGAAACCAAGAGTTCCTTCATGATTTAAGAAAACACGTCACTTTGTATTGGAATGGGGACGACTTTTCATGCAAAATTCTTGCCTTCAAATGTAATCCTCTACTACCCCGCATCAACCCCCAGTTTTTTTATAAATAGCAAGTGTTCAATGAGTGCCACATCATTTGAAAGTTAATTTTTTTTCTCTACACGACACATTTCTTTTTAATTTACGTAATAACTTAGAAAATAATAATTCTAATAATTTAGAATTTTGGAAATGTCACAATGTGTACTCCTGATTTTCATATTTTGTTGTAATGCAAAATTTATTACCAGCGTGTCATTTTCATTTGAAGTTTCGTGTTTATGTAAGCTTTAAATATAAGTAATTCATTATAATCTGTGTGAAAGTCAAATTTCCCCCAACCAGTTCGGGTTCACAAATGCTGTTGGTACTTTCTAGTATCTATACTTTCTAGGCTTTGTTCTCAGTACAAGTCTTATTCATTCCAGAGATGCAGATACTTCAACTGCGACGTATACGCATGTCTGGTTGATTCCGTGAAAGCGTTTGATCTAGTACAGCACGCCAAGATGATGCAAATACTAAAAGAAGCAGGAATTAACAACCAAGATCTGACAATAATTAGAAATCTTTACTGCAATCAGACAGCAAATCTCAGAGTTGCGTGGAGTGGGGCAAGGCTGTATTTTGTCTCCTCTAATTTTCAATCTGTACTCTGAAAGAATATTTATCGAAGCTTTGCACGAAACTGAAAAAGGTATTCTACTAAATGGTTGCCGGCTAAACAACATCAGATATGCAAATGACATCATTGTATTTGCAGACAACTTAGAAGACCTACAAGTTCTTATGAACAAAATCACGTATCACAGTCAACAATATGGACTCAATATAAACGTTAAGAAGACAAAGCTTATGATAATTAGCAAGAAAAGGATAACAGAAGGTCAACTCTACGTCAACCAATCCCCTGTAGAAAGAATGACGCACTACAACTACCTCGGCACCATAATAAATGAAGAATGGACCAACAACCAGGAGATTAGAGCACGCATCGGAAAAGCTAGATCCACCTTCAATCAAATGGGGGCCTTCTTCAAGAGTCACAACCTCTCTCTTGATACAAAAGTAAGAATGCTGCGATGCTACGTCTTCTCTGTCCTTTTTTATGGTGTCAGAGTCACAAATGAGGAGCTCCTCAGAAGAATGAATAAGAAGGGAGAGGTACTGACCAACATCAAATCTCGAACGTTACAGTTCTTCGGACATATTATGCGAAATGAATCCAGATATACTCTCCTTCAATCGATCCTGCAAAATATTTGGAAAACGAGGTCCAGGAAGAAGAAGAAGAAGATTGTAAGTTCTGTACACTTCTACACAAGGTTATACCACAGATTCGTTTATTGGATACTTTTTGTTTTATTATCTTGTTAACAAGTTTGTCCGCCATGTAAATCATTTCCGATTTGGCTAATAAACTTTTCTTGTATTTTGGCTATTCCCCATCGAATTTATTAACACAAAAAAATATTTATTAGAAAAATGAACTTTTGTATGGAGAGTACGTTGTGTCTAAATTTGCATGTCAATATTTTTCAATTTCCACATACTTTGTGTACGCTATAATTGAAAATTTGTAACAGTTGCCAATAATTGTTTATTTAAATATAATGTGCATAACGTTGTAAACATTTATGATGACAAACGAAAAACAATGTGTCAACTGTTTTTGTCACCCAGATTTTACTACCTTTTAAAACTCTGTAACCTTTCAACATACCTTTCTTTAAATAAATATTAGCCGATCCCAGTCCTTTGCAATAACATTTGAAAGTATTACTATATACGTGAATTAAAGACGAATACAATATTATAAATGAGTTATGTAATAGTAAAACCCACATATCCTGCAAATGATATACAGTTTTGGTAGGTGTCCGCAGATTTGTTTCCCAAGATTCTTCGTCGGCGTTATGGGAGGAACCAAAATAGTCATTAAGGTCAGCTGGAATTGCCATTTTCTATTGCCAAATAAATAATGACAGTTTATTAATGTATTTGGTAAAAGATACATTTTATCGTATAAATACACTGCTTGGCGTATCTCTTTTTCTTTTTTCCTTCGAGTATTTTAATGTTAGTTAACGTTATTTTGCATACGTATTGTAATTTTAAATTTACGAAATATTGCGCCTACCACACTCACATATTAAGGAATAGTTACTCCATTGCTTGTTTTACTAACTTTCTTCAGGTTCTTCATATCGTGCTTTGTGTTTGCAAGTTTCAATGTTTTGAAGTCTTCAACCTCTCCATCCATCTTTTACATGATCTTCACTTGCGGTTTTTTCAATACGTTTTCTATTTACCACCATTTTGCCACATTGTTATTTTAGATTCAGTATATATTGTTCTCGTCTCTTTATGCCACATTGTTATTTAAGATTCAGTATATATTGTTCTCGTCTTTTTATTTGTTCTTCTTTTCCATCCTTTCATCTTATTCGGTTCGTTAAAATTTTTCTTCCTCATCACTCCAGTCGGTAGCAACTTTTGGAATCATATATATCTTTTTTTTCCATATCCGTATTGTTCTCACGAGTTGAAACTAAACACAAAGAATGTTTAATTATAAACAAATCTTTTAATTTAACGACATCGTTACACGCTCTTAGTAAAAAAGTGATCACTGACTTAATGATACTTTTGTTATATTTTACTACCTACAAATTGGCCATTATATTCAATTTTATTCCACAATTACTTACCATAATATTCTCACAATCTCATACTAGAGCTCTAACGTCTTGTTTTAAAAAGAGATTAGCACAAAATTCAACTAACAGGCACCAAATTCAAGGTGCTCGTGGCTTGTGTTCTGTGTAATGAAACAGGTGGTCCAACATTGATTCAGGGCCAGATTGCAAAGCGAAACCAAACAGGTCCGTACTTTTGTAAAGTAGACTTTATATATATATATATATATATATATATATATATATATATATATATATATATATATATATATATATACAAGGTATACGCTCCCGAAGAAGCTGAAGCTGTTTTCACTTGAAGATCCTTTTTGTGTGGAGAGATCATCCCATTCTAGGTTTGGTTTTACAGTTTCTGGTGTGACTTGTAAATCGATGGAAATTAATAAATTAAAAAATACAGACACAATTCTGAATAACCAACTTGAGACAAAGAGCTCTCCTCTCCTCAACTTATTCAGCTAGATTATTAGTGTAGACGCATAGTAAAAATATATCACTTGTATACTTCATCAAGTAACGAATCGAATCCATCATTTATATATTTTGTAGTCTACCTGAAAACATTTTTAAACAAAATATTCCATTTTGGTGGATGACTCCAAGAATTTGATCATCCACTATATGTGCTAATACCGCTTATTCCCTTATGCCCTTGCAAAAATCGGATTCTAATTCTGAATCGCATAACAATAGCGATACAGCAATTCTCATTTGCATTCTTTAACGAGACTTGAAGATCTCCCCCTAAAATTTAACATTATCTAGGTCAATTTAGACCAAGGCGAGGTAGAGAATATTTATTATTCACTTATACTCTAAGGTAATCGTAAAAGGAGCTTCAATTACCCATAAATTTCGATGAGTCGAATATCCTGAACCAAAAGTGGATCGATAAAATCTTGTAAGAGATGTAAGACAGAAACGTGTCCATGCTATAGAAAATAATTATTGTATGGTGTTTTTAAAGAGGATAATTATATAAGATAATTATCGCCGAATCGCGAAAAATAAGGAAAAAATTTGTAAAAATGTACAATCAAGCCCGGCCCTTAATTGGCGCATCTGCTCTAGGTCACTGCAAATAGATCTTATTGTGCAGTTCTATTTAGGGGAACTTTTTTCCTATATTTTTGTATACTGAGAGTAACGTCCCATGAGAATGGCAACATCATATGGGAATTTTATTATTGAAACGAGGTGATGTGACATTACAAGGACGAAATTGAATTCTTACGGAGCGTGTAACCGTTGTCTAACATGAGCGACAACCTTATACGTTATTGCGGCTTGAAATATATTTGGTAACAACGTTCGCAGATTTGTTCAAGCTGCGTTCATCCTCTTACGAGGAGACGTTATATTCTCGTATTCGTATACTCACTATCGTCATTTATATACACGATATGTAAAAAAATGAGGGGGATCTTTTACCCATATTTTTTTATTCAATAAGCACATACATTTACGTACTACATACGTAAATGTAAATGCTAGATGACTATTGATTTACAGCGGGGTTGAGAAAGAAACCATAGCCAAAGAAGGAGTAGACAAAATTTTTTTACACCAAGTACAAGAATGTAAATATACCTCGGAAAAAATAGTAAGTGTAAAAGATAAACTTTATGTCAAACCTCTGAACGTGATAGTAGTCTATGGACCAGAGAACAACAGATACCACCACAAGAGGAAACTTCTACGAACAAATTCAGACTGTAATAAACGAGACTCCAAATGATGAATATATAATCATTATGGGTGATTTTAACGCCCATGTTGGCAATTATTTAGTTCCAGGAATAAAACAGCGACATAATGAAAATATCAGAAATGACAACGGAGGCTTTCTGACGGACCTCTGCAGCATAAACGAGATACGTATTAATAATACATTTTTCCCTCACACAGAACAATACAAATACACTTTTGAAAATAGTAGAGGACAAAGATCTATGATAGACTATATTCTGTCGAATATAGAGGTAGAGCTCTCTCAAATCTTGGATGTAAGAGCACTAACATCAGCAGAAATAGTGTAACGTTATAAACGTCACATCTCTATTAATTTATATTTAAATAATTATTTCATTTTAATTTCTTTATTAATTTATTAATTTCTTTATCTTCAGTTTAATTTTTACTATTTTTTATTTAAAAAGTAGTTGGCGCCCTCTGTTTTTCTTTTCTTCCTCTGTCTTTATTTTCTCTCTCTTTCTGTCCCGTAGAATAAATATTCGCCCTCTCTCTTTTTGTCCGACATACTATTCTGTTCCGTGTTGACAGACAAGCTAGTTTCATGATATCTATAGCAACATCCTATGACATCTGTGCTAACTTCATTTAGTCTCCCACTTTCTGTCAAAACAACTTTTGTAAGGTGGTGGGATTATTTTTTGCCTCTTTTTGAAATTTATAAAAGAAGGCAAAAATTATTATAATACTCATTTTATGGTCTACAAATTCTCTTGGGGTAAGTACTTTCATTGTGATATTTATTATATAATTCTGACAGCATTTCCAATATTTGTAACCTTACTTTCTTTCGAAAGCACATTTTTAACTAAGTAGTAATAATTATATTTCATTTTATCCTTGTCATCTGCTATTTGTTTAATTGTAATTTTGTCAGATGGCAAGGAAGTTAAACCTTTCTTTTTGATGTGTCTCTAATTGAAGCTGTTCCTTATATTTTAGTTTATTGGCATATCGACAACCTTAGTGGCTTTATTGGACTTAACAATATTGACAACTTTATTGGATTTAACAACCTAATCAGGACATACAACCACATGTGACTGCAGCTTCCCAGAAACCACAACTTTTAATTGGAGGACCTAACAGCTAGAACACACAAGCAGCCCATAGAAGCAATAAGTAGCACTTATTTACTGTTAAGCTTTGGCAGGGTTAATTATTGTTTTTTTATTCTTTTTAATAAATATGTTTGGTTAAAATTTGTCTTATTTGCTATCAACTAAGAACTCAGGTTCAATCCCTAGTTTAAGACAAGACGAACTGACCCTTGAGATACTGAGCTAGGCAAGGTATAGACGATAAGCTCCCATGGTTGATTGAGGTATTATTTTTACAATAGTACTTCAATTCTCTTTGGAATTCTTATCGTTACACATTGGCGCCCAACGTGGGACCTACTAAAATAGAATAGAATTAGAAATAATATGTTTACAGTTTTATGACTCATATTTATGGTAACAATATCATCCGTCAATCTAGTCGGTGATCGTCCTCTGCTTCGATATGCCTCTTGCCTTGGTCGCCATTCTAGAATCTTTCTGGTCCATCTATCATCCGTTAATCTGGCAACATGTCCGGCCCATTTAGCCATGGCAATTTTTTCAACTGCATCTGTGACTCCTGTTCTTCTTCTTATTTCTAAGTTTGGTACTTTATCTCTGATGGTAATAACTAATATTGATCTTTCCATAGCGCGTTGTGTAACTCTTATTTTATCTATTGTTCTTTTTATCAGAGTCAGTGTTTCTGCACCATATGTAAGAACCGGTAAAACGCACTGGTTAAAAACCTTTCTTTTTAAACAAACTGGGATAATAGACTTGAAAATTTTATTCAATCTACCAAAGGCAGCCCATGTGAGACCTATCCTTCTTTGTATTTCAGTTGTCTGATTATCTCGGCCTAAGCGAATCTCATGCCCTAGATATTTGTAAGCTATTACTTGGTCGATGCTATGGCTCTCAATCAGAATTTTACCGCTGACTACAAGGTTGGTCATAAATTTTGTCTTTGAGGTGTTAATTTTAAGACCAATTGTTTTTGACACTTTATAGAGCGTGTGTAGCATTTTTGTAGCTTTATCAACTCTATCAGATATTAAAACGATGTCATCGGCAAATCTTAGGTGGTTCAGATCTTCCCCATTTATATTAATTCCCATATTATCCTCTCGTTCCATTTGCTTGAACATATATTCAAGAACAGCTGTAAACAATTTAGGGGAGATAGTATCACCCTGTCTAATTCCACGTTCTATTCGAAACTTCTTGGTATCTTCATGAAGGCGGACACAAGCTGTACCAGTTTCGTAAATACTTTTAATCAAGGCGATATACCGGTAGTCAATGCGGCAGTCAGCCAATGCTCGAAGCATTTTATGATGATCTATAGTATCAAACGCCTTTTCATAATCTACGAATATAAGAAAGATAGGCTTGTTATACTCTGTACACTTTTCTATTAGCGTTTTTATTACTTGTAGATGATCATTTGTTCCGTATCTGGAGCGGAACCCAGCCTGTTCACAAGGTTGATAACTATCCAGTTTGTTCACAAGCCGTTTTGTTATTATCTTCATGAATATTTTGTATGTATGGGAGAGCAAACTAATAGGTATGTAGTTCTTTAGGTCTGAAATGTCACCTTTTTTGTGCATTATGGTTATTATTGCATTATGCCAATGGGAAGGGGTTACGCCTCTTGTCAAACAATTGAACAAGTAATGGAACGAAAAGTAATGGAATGAAAAGAAGTGAGAGATCAAGTACAAAAAGCAAATAGACTGGCAGGATGCCTTAATAACACTATATGGCGAAACAGACATATTAACACTGAGATGAAGTCAAGAATTCATGAAGTCGGAGACGACCGCGCAAAAGATGGAGTGAGAAACTTCCATAGAGGTATTAATCCGCCAATCAACAAGCAGAATTCCTAATTTCTTCTTCTTCTAAGAAGAAGAAGATCATTGCTTCTAGTCTTTCTTTTATCACATCAAGTTTCCATCATTTTTCTTCCTCTGTTATGCCGTGGTAAACTTTGTGTAATCTTTTATTTTCCAATAAAAGTCAGATATCGAGCACAGTTTTTTAGTAAATCTTGCTCAAGTACTTTCGCTCTCAGAGCATCTTCAGGGACATTTCGTCAAAAATGTTGGCTATCCAGCACGTCAATGAATGCTATACACATTAAATACACTTACACAAAAACTAACACTAGTCAAAGGACAACAGTTTAAAAATTATTTCGATGCTACATTTGTGGGCAACAGCAGGAAGAAGATTCTGATTCTGAATCGGATTCTGAAGCAAAAAAAAGACAACACGTGATTTTCCTTTTTTGTCCCAACCTTTTTCCGCAGGGGTATAGGTATGGGCATTGCTTTACAGAAAAATAAAAACTTCTATCCTTCTTCTCAAACTAGCGTATGGTAGAAGTCTAGGATTTACAGTATCCGAAATAGTTTTCCATTTTTCCTATTTTTTCGCCAAAGTTATAGAACTTTGTTCTATAATGTATGTATATGTATGAAAAGTGCATAAAATTCACCCAAATGCACCCTAGTGCATAAGGACAAATTCATGCCTTTTTCAAAAACGCACCCCTTTAAATGGAAGCACTCCACCGTTTGTTATACATAGGGTCCATATAAAATAACAAAATCCTTTCAACGTTGTAGTTGCCGCCCAAGGATCAAAAATACTATTGGCGTTTGCGGATGACGTGGACACAATTGCACAATCCACCAGAGATGCAAAAGAAGTTTTCACCCTATTCGAAAACGGAGCCAAGGAAGTTGGTCTGAAGGTCAACGAGGACAAGACCAAGTACATGGTGGTTACGAAGAACCCAAGACCAAGGGTTAGACAAAACGTAACAATCAATGAATACAACTTTGAAGCCGTCAAAGAATTCAAGTACCTGGGAGCGATCATAACATCTGAAAATAAATATGAAAAGGCACGATCATTGCAGGAAACAAGGCACATTACTGATTAATGACCGTACTTAAATCAAAAATACTCTCAATACCAGCAAAAATAAGAGTGTAAAAGATAATAATTCGTCCCACAATAACGTATGGAAGAGAGAAATGGACTCTGAACCAGCGGGAAACGACAAAATTACTGGTACTGGAAAGAAAGATACTGCGGACTATCTATGAGCCTTGCAGAGAAGAGACAATAGGAGAATGGAGAAGAAGACACAATGATGAACTCCAGACAGTATATGGAGATGAAAACATAGTACGCTACATTAAAGCAAACCGAATAAGATGGGCGGGCCACGTACTTAGATCGAGTGACGAAAGACTCCTGAACGCCACATTCTGGAAAAGGCCCGATGGCAGAAGGTCAGTTGGTCACCCAAGAAAGAGATAGAAGGAGGCAGTAGCCAGTGATCTACGCAAAATGGGAATACAGCAATGGGAAATAGCTGCTCAGGACCGACAACAATCGAGAAAAATAGTAAACGCGACCAAGACTCACATAGAGTTGTACAGCCAAATGATGATGATGATGAACGTTGTAGTTCCTTTTAGGCAACATAATCAATAGCCTATAATATTGTCATATAAGAAGATTGTGATAGATATGTTAAACACATGTTTCATATATTTTTAAAAACACCCAGATGAGTAGAATTTACTACATTTTCTCGAGTTTTCTTTGTTAATCCCATTTTCAACAACTGGAGCAAAGTATTCAGCTATAAAAAGAATACCCTTTTAACGTTTGAATAAAACATCGACTGCAGTTGTTGAAATTACTTCGAGAACTAAATTTTAACGACACTCACAAATTGCAGAGCTCTGAAAACTTGATCAGAATTTTCAAATACGTCACCCGCTTCAGCAAAATATGTAAAATTATGTGTCAACATGGATCTTTTGCGTCGTCATCTCAGCGGGGTAAACAGATTTTAATTTCTGTTCTCATTTCCGGATCGTTAATTTTGAGGCCGTAGTTCACCGATCTTAACATGTCCGTGTATAAATATAAAAACTAGTTTGAGATTATACCGTATCTATCTCAAAAATAGTAAAAATCAATAAGACCGACTTTCAGTGAATATTTATAGAATCCTATTAGTAAGGGTAAATGTTACTCTTATAATTTGATATAAGAAAATAATATTTGACATGAGACATAAAGCAAAATTAGCTTTGGCAACTGCTTTAACTGTTTGAGAAGACCATCTTTGTTTGGTTGAAGTTCATTATACTACATTTGAAAATTATTGACAGAACAATCATTAACAAGCCCCTAAGATTCTTAAAAGGGATTAAAATTTCCAATCGACATAAAGTTAAACAAATCTGTTGGTTTCGACAACAGAATTGTGGTTCGTGGAATATAAAAAACCAAAATGGAAGGATCTAAAAAAATCGTGTTTTTTTCTCCTTTAGAGTGAAAAATCCTAATGTAGTAGTAATTAGATCGGAATACTGTCAATGGAACTTTTGTAGAGAATCAAAAAACAAACAATTTTCATCATAAAACCTTATCGGTGCATTTTTCGTATAAAAAAGTCGAAAAAATAGCTAAAATCAGCTATCTTTTGAAAAATTCATAACTTAAGTCCTTTTAAAGCATCTAGTGCTTGTTGGTCTTAAAATATCTCTTGCTATTCGAGCTAGTCTCTCTATAGTACATTTGAAAATGATTGATAGCACAAATTGTATTGCACGTGAGATAAAATCCAATATAACATCCTAAAACTTAATCCCATAGAACTAATCTGGGCTCAAACGAAGGGATATTTCGCGAGAAATAATGCAACATTTAAACTTCAAGATATTCGTCAACTATTATCTGACTACATATCAAAAATTCCATCTCGAAATTAGCAAAAAGCCATAAGATGTGTCACAGCAGAGGAAGAATGAAGAAACTGATGATGATGATGTCTCCTTATCGGAAGAAAACTTATGCATTTAGGAATGTAATTATATATTTATTTTACTAATTATAGTTTATATGACGCTAGTACCCGAAAAATATTTATTATTAAATTGGAAGGAAATGTCCTAAACCACTGAGGCGTTCAGTTATTGATTAATTCCTTAAGTTTTGCTCATTTGCATTTTATGATGTATTGTATTTGAGGTTTGCCAGGGTAGTCATATTAAAGTCAAGTGAAAATTCAGATAAGAAGGTAGCAATTGCGCGTCAGCTGCCATATACGATCCTTACGATATATAGAATAATGGTAGAGGTTTTTATATCACCTCAATCAGTTTTCGATAATTTAAAATTTATTTTAAAGGACAAAACCACTCTTTCGCTTAAAATAGAACAGCGATATATCATCACAGGATCTTCCCACACGAAAATAAGTACTGTGTTTTGAATATTTTTTTTTATCGCTAGTTTATCGTTTTTAAAACACTAATTTTCTTGTTTTATTATGTTGAGGACCAAATAAATTCGTTTGAGATCGAACAATTCGACAGGAAATAGCTAGCCTAACCAAAAGAATCTTTTTACGAAAAACCACAACTTTTTTATAGAACCAGGTGTATAGATTCTTGTTGATAAGATAGGTACGTTCAAAAACCCATACGGTATTCCGCGAAATTCAGCGGTCGGCTGATTTCTTGCCTCTCATTATTAGTGCCTAAAACAGAGACGTAGAGGGACTGTTTCCGGTAGAGCCACTGCCGTGAAATTGTCATCCGGAGAAATGATTTCCATTTTTAATGCAAACAGTTATCCTTGTTTTCGAATAGAATCTACAGTGGGCGATAAAAGTATCATTTTACCACGGTTATTGTTAATTTAGTCAGTCATGCGTAAAATATATTTATGTATTTAATTTGTATCATACATTTGGGAGAGATAGTTTAGAGTAAAGCAAATATTAAAGCATTTGAATGTTTTGTATCACACATTTCGGAGAGATAGCTTAGAATAAAGCAAATATTAAAAAATTTGAATGTTATAATATGGCCACTCATCTTTTTTTTCGGCATTGTTAAAATTTATAGAATATTACATATATATATATATATATATATATATATATATATATATATATATATATATATATATATATTAATAAAATATGAATAACCGTATAATTTATTCTATAATTTATTTTTGAACATATTCCAAAGAAACAGCTCCTGTTTAACCAGGTACCTCTATAATTTGACCACTTATTGTAGAACCAGAGGACTGGAAATAAATAGTTAAAAAACCGGGAAGCTATTGAATCACTAACAATGAACAGCAGATGTACACAGTTACCAGTGGCGGGCCTAAAAAATGTAAATAATCATTGACCTACAAAACAAATTGGGTCATTTGCAAATTAGGGAATAGTATATATAACACACACGCGTTATAATTTAAAATAGTGATAATACTATGATAAGAAATATGGAACGTTGTCGAATTGTCCCGTTATAAAAGTAATTACAAAAATTAATTTAAAAATTTAATCTATTTCCTATTCTTTTTCATTTTTCTGATAAGCCTTTTACATATGGTACTGTTGTTTCTTTCCATGTCCTTCTTATGGATCTTAAAATTATTAAATATTGATATGACAAGGGCAATGCAACCGTTATCATTTAAACAAGTCAAATCAGGAGAAAATTGAAGAACTAGTCACGTAAAACAACAAATGCAAGAAGAAATAAACACAGAATTTAACGACATTGCAACACATAATAGGAAAGATGTAGATACAATGTGGAACGAGATCAAAGATGCATTAGTAACAACAACAATAAACAACATCAAACAGGAAAGACAAATAAAACAACCGTGGATGACGCATCAGATTTTAGAGCTTATGGAGCAAAGAAGAGATTTTAAGAATAAAGACGCAGAAAAGTGTAAGGAACACCACAAAAAGGTACTTAAAGGAATAAAATTAGCAAAAGAATCCTGGCTGTTAGAGAAATGCTTAGAAATAGAGATCCTACAGAAAAAACATGATATATTCAATATGCACAGGAAGATCAAAGAAATGGCAGGTATATATATATATATATATATATATAACAACAATGCCCACTGCACTGTTTGATAAAGATGAAAACATACTATTCAATACTCAAGAAAAACTGGACAGATGGCAGGAATATATAGCAGAACTGTTCAGTGACAACCAACATATTGAAGTATATGACAACGTCGAGAGTGGACCAACAATAACAAAATCAGAAGTAAGATCTGCTATCTTCTTCTTCATGTGCCTTGTCCGTTCCGAACGTTGGCAATCAACATGGCTATTCTGACTTTGTTTGCGGCAGATCTGAATAGTTCAGCAGATGACAATCCGAACCATTGCCGCAAGTTTTGGAGCCACGAGTGTCTTCTTCTCCCTGGACCCCTTCTGCTGTCTATTTTCCCTTGGACGATCAGTTGTAGTACTCTATATTTATTATGTCTCATAACGTGACCCAAGTATCAAGATCTGCTATAAGTCGTCTAAACAACAACAAAGCGCCAGGACCTGATGGAATATATGCTGAGGTATTGAAATTGATAGAAGATCATCAACTTTACATTATGACAGAATTATTTAACCGTATGAAACAGGAACTTTACCAAAAGATTGGTACATGGCCATATTTATACCACTGCCAAAAAAAGCAAATACTAAGAAATGTAAAGAATACCGAATCATTAGCCTCATGAACCACTCACTCAAAATATTCTTAAACATCATCCATGCTCGCATATACAAGAAATTGGAGGAGGGTATTGCTAATGTACAATTTGGATTTCGTAGCGGTCTTGGCACAAGAGAAGCACTTTTTAGCATACGTAGCATAAGTATTGATACAACGAGCAAGAGATGTTAATACAGATGTCTTTGCCTGTTGAATTGACTTCGAAAAGGCATTTGACAAAGTACAGCATGAGAGGCATATTGAAACTTTGCGAATCGCAAATATCGATGACAAGCATATAAGAATAATAGCAAATCTCTATAGGAAACAAGTAGCCAAGATTCGAGTAGACAATCAATTATCCGATGAAGTCCCAATACAAAGAGGAGTACGACAAGGTTGCATACTCTCGCCTTTGCTGTTTAATGCGTACTCTGAACATCTATTTCGAGAAGCTTTGGGAGAAACGACTGATGGCGTGATTGTTAACGGTGAAGTAATAAATAATCTAAGATATGCAGACGACAATGTCCTTGTTGCGGATAGTGATGAAGGATTACAAAGACTGATAGATCAAGTAGTTAACATCGGTAGAAAATATGGAATGAAACTTAATAATAAGAAGACGAAAATTATGATCATAAGCAAAAACCAAGATACAGATGCAAAGTTTATGGCAGACAATGAGGTATTGGATAGAACAGAAAAAATAACATACCTAGGATGCAACATCACAGACAGCTGGGATCACTCATACGAGATTAAATGTAGGATCGAAAAAGCAAGGAGTGCCTTCCAACAGATGAAGAAAGTTCTCTGCAATTTAACCTTGAACTTACATCTCCGACTCAAAATCCTTAATTGTTGTATTTTCTGTTCTTATGTATGGAGCAGAGGCATGGACACTCACTGATGCGTCTTGCAGACGGTTGCAGTCTTTCGAGATGTGGTGCTCAGAATATCATATGTACATCATATAAATAACGGCGCAGTAACGCAACGTTTACAAAAAGAACCTGAAGTCTTGAAATCCATTAAAGAAAGAAAGTTAGCATACTTCGGACATATAGTGAGAAACGAAAATAAATACAGAATCCTATTATTGATATTAGAAGGGAAAATAGAAGGAAATAGAGGACCAGGACTCCGCCGAATATCCTGGCTTAAGAATTTGAGAAAGTGGACAGGTATGACCACCATAGACCTATTCAGAACAGCTGATAATAAAATACGATGGGCCATTGTGGTAGCCAACATCCATAGAGGATAGGCACTAGCAGAAGAAGAAGTCACGAATGGGCCTTACAAAAAAACTACAGAAGGCCCAACCAAATCCTTGGAAAATACCAATATAGAGTCGCTGTAACATATATTGTAGAACACTTTAAATGTGGCGACGTTTGATCCATTCTTTTTTACAATCGACGCGGGAAGCAGTTCGTTAGTAAAGTGTGAGTGTTCTCACTGAATACTGAAACACAGTAAGTATATTTCAATGTGTACAAAAATCTACATAAGGCTTCGATGAAAAACTGTTGGTACAAGCAACTTTAAACAGTTCAAAATGAACCCTATTATCGCAAGAGGATGGATCACTCTTACAAAAGAAATCTGGCACCGTGAACTGTTGAATTCCATAATTTTAGCGACGTTTTATTTCATATTTTTTGGGATTGAATTATTTTATAGAAATTAATTCCATCGTAAAAATATGGTTTATGAAAATTATAGTATATTTAAGGATTGTTGTAAAGGTATGATTGTAAAAGGAGTGTAATTATAAAATAATAAAAAACCCTCAAAGAAGAAATATGTGAATATGACATATATATATATATATATATATATATATATATATATATATATATATATATATATATATATATATATATTAGTAACTTAAACAAAGTACGTAAAAGTACTTAGTACTATTAAAGATACTGCAATTAAGAAATAATTAGAAAAAACCCTTAAGAAAGAAATGTGTGAATATGAAGACTACATATTTCAACGAAGTACGTGAAGGTACTTTGGTACCACCTTCTGTCACATAAGTACTACAGCTAATATATTATATACCTTTGTGACATTCGATATTTGTGTGCAGTGTCTTTAATATCTAATAAAAAGAAAGAAATTTATATTTAAATATAGTGAGACAAGTATTAATGTGTTTAAGTATGTTTGCTGTGCTAAAATGAATCTTTATGTAAAACTTTTACAACTTTCTTCAGGTCTCCAATGCCGCTGCCGGTTTTTACGATACATAGCAACCTAGTTTTCGATTTTACGTGTATCTATATATCACTATTCAATCTACTAGTTGATTTATAAAGAATGAGCACTATTTTGACTATTACAGGTTAATTAGGCCTGATAAACAGGTCCTGATAACTTTCACTGGATTCCTGAAACTCACTGATACCGAGGGAATTAATATTATACAATAACTTGCTATTGGACTTCTGATTAACACTCACAAAACTAAAATATATGCCGGTTATATGAATAATACAACAAACTAACTTAAAGGTGCAACATGAAACTACAGAAACGGTGGAAGAATTCAACTATAGTACATTTGAAAATTATTGATTATCTATCTTTAATTTTGTAGTCATTTTAATCAACAATTGATACATGTACGTAATCTCTACAAGTACAAAATATTTGCAATTTCCAAAAAGAAGAGGGTCAATTCATAAGCCCTCAACTTTCTTAGAAAGGATTAAAATTTCCAAGTGACAGAATGTGTTTTGCAGATTGTGAATCATTTTAGTTAAGATTAACAGCTTGTGTTTGCAGAATTGTTAGTTCTATAATCAAAAGCGATATTAATAAGTGAACTTGTGTAGTAAAAATGTCACAAACGTTAATTTTACTCCTGTGAAATTAAAGTGTCATTTAACCGTGTCAATAAAAACTTTAGTATCTCTGTACATGAACATTTTACAAGAACTGTTCGGAGTATAGTTTATAAGTGTTCAGATATGACCGGAGAAGTAACTATTTAGACTTTTAAAACAACGAAAGAGTGAAACTATTACAGAAGCACCTAAAACGTCAACAGGGAAAAACCCATTCATGTAGACGATATCCGGTAACAATAGATTCGAAAAAAAGTTCATTCATGTACTATATTATATACTATAGGGTTCCTGGTGGACTGCAAAAACAACATACAAAGAAGTAAGAAAAAGAATATGCGTCGCTAACTGCTGTTATTTTGACATAGGCCCTCAACTAAGAGCGAGAAGTATGTCAAGAGCAACAAAATGCAAACTTTATACAACAATAACACGCCCAGTAACCAATTAGCGATCGGAAACATAGGCAATTACGACTCGAGACGAAGAGTTACTAGGAATCTTTGAAAGAAAAGTATTCAGGAGCATGGCGGAGTTAACGAACAGGGTCTGTGGAGAAGACGATATAATTTCGAATTCTATAGAGTTTTTGCTCTTGCAGATATCATGAAAACAATCAAAATAAATCGCATACAATGGGTGGGCTATGTTATGGGGACGGATGAAAGAAGAGGACGACCTAAACTCAGATATCTGGACGATGTGCAGGAAGATTTAAGGGATATTGGAGTAAGAGGATGGAGAAGACAGATATTTAACAAGAAAGGATGAAATAATGTTTTGAGGCAGGACAAGGCTCACGAAGGGCTGTAACGCCAATTGATTATAATAACTTTACTTAAATAAAATTTTGTTTCAATTAAAAGAAAAACTTAATAAGATTGGCAAAAAAAGTTTATGGAAAGTCCTACATAGCATAAGTTTCAAATTTAAAAAAGGGGTAACAGAAAAGTTCTCTTGTATACAAGAGAATTGAGTTTCTCAGGAAATATACCAAATTTAAAGAAGAAGGGACAACTTTTATATAATATTTTGAGGAAACATGGATATTTTCTAAGCGAGCAACCAAGAGAATATGGCAAGATATCAACGTAAAATTTATCAAGCGTATTGGAAGACCGGGTTTATGGAGATGCTGATTTAATATTGTCGTTTACATAAAGAAAACAGTCATTATCATGTCAATATGAAAACGGAAATGTTTGTAAAATGGTTGCGTAAAAAATTTCTCCCTCGATTAAGTGAGCCCAGCGTAATTATTTTAGACAGTGCGCCTTACCATATTCAGAAATATTAAACAAAAGTCATGCTAACAATTTTTCGGTAAATTTAATAGACAGACATCAAATATAACTTTTAAAATTACACAATACTTTCAATATATCTTATCGCTATTGTTTTATCGATGCTTATAATAAATATTCGAATGAAACATTTGTTTACGTGGATATTGTTCTGTTATCTTACGCTATAGTAAAATTATTAATGTTTGCATGTGAAATTTAAACTTTTAGGTTTGGATATTACCATAAATTTTCTCTGTTTATTAAATATGTATATATTTTGCCTAATGAAGCTTGGTTTTTATCGAAGAAGCAAAAATAAGTATAAATGCAGATGATTATTTCCTTAAGAATTGTTCATTGACAGCTACTAATACTGTCTGCTATTGGAAAGACACAACTGGTAAATCCCGAATGATATAAAAACCATAGATACTCGAGGAAGCACAACTCACCACCCTTCGTTGTAGAATATTACACATCACGGAAAACCACTGTCAGTTATCCCGCGCCAACGATACCTTTGTTAAAAATGGAATACCAAATCCACCACACGTGCAAACTCCCGATGTGAACTTCGAGACAGTAAATTCGTACTGACCAAAGGAGTAGAGGCAATTTCACACTTTCCACAATCATTTCACAATATATACAAAAATAGAAGTCTCTTACGTCGTCAGAATAGTCTTTTTTTTTTTCACTTTTGATTAATTTGTTGTCTAATTTCTTTATTTATTTATCTATCCATTTTGGTATCTTCCAGAAATCCTTCAAGATAATTTATTTGTCTCGTCTTTTTTCTGTAGTGTCCATGCTTTAGTCACATACGTAATCGATGGAATTATTGCATTAAAAACTCTAAGCTTATCTCTTGCAATTATTTCTTTTTTTCCAAATATTGTTTGATCCAATATGTTTCTAAATATTTGTTAGATCTAAAAAACGCTATTCAAGAAGTTTTTTAAAATAACCACAAAAGTATGGCAGTTTATTTTGACATAACTAAAGCATTTGATACAGTATGGAAGCACCATATATTAAATATTCTAAAAAAATTGGAATATCTAGGAGATATTTTGGGCTACATAAACAGTTTTTTTTAACTCAAAGAACATTTCAAGTTCAAGCGAATGGTGCTATATCCTATCGTAGAGAATAACAAAACGGAATCTGTTCAGGCAAGACTGTATGCTGATGACCTAATTATTTACATCAAAGGCAAGAACCTTAATCGTATGGCGTCAATATTACAAGAACACTTAAATTAACTGGTACATTGGTCCCTAAGTACCGGTTTCAGGTTTTGCTAAATAAAACAAAATGTATAATATTTTCGAAAAGACATATTGAGGATAAACCGAACCTAATGCTTGAAAACCAAAATGTTTCCTATACAAACGACATAAAATTTTTAGAAGTGATACTTGATCAACAGTTAAATTGGAAAAGTCAAATCCAGCAGTTAGTTCTTTCATGTCGAAATTGCAGTAGCTTGTTAAAGTACTTAGCTCACAAAACTTGGGGTGCCGATGGTAAAACACTACTACTCATGTTACACAGATCCTTAATTCGTTCCAAAATTGATTAAGGATGTGTTGCTTATGCATCTGCCAGCACAACAACGTTAAAACCTTTGGATACATTACATAACACCTCCCTATACTTGGAGCATAAGGAACAACTCCGATAAATAGCATACAAGCTGAAATATGTGAACCATCGCTAGAACTTCATAGGCTTACACTTCTAGCATAACTGTAAATAAAAGAATTCCAATAAATAACATTTTAGACATATCCATGGCTAATGACTCTTCAAAGTTCATAGCTAGGTATCGGCTAGTGTTAGTGGTTGCTCTGGAAACCTCATAGTCTTCTAACATTATTGCCACAAATCGGTCGCATTGCTTCTGTAGTAATCCTCTCCCAAGTAAACATGCTCCTTTTCTAGGTAACTTGGTTGCACCGTACTGAAGACGACCAATATTCAGAAATACGTATATACGGTTGCCTTCCATCTTATACACATATTTATTTGTTTTCCTTTGTTGCGAGCTATGCCGATACCTTCTACCTTTATATATATACATATATATATATATATATATATATATATATATATATATATATATATATATATCTGTGTCATCTACGGCTTTAAAGTTAACAAAGAAAAACATTATAAAAATATTAACACATTGCACAATATATGACGAAACTATAGTTTCCATTAAATTCAAAAATAATGATCCATTGTTTTACTATAATTTCATATTTAATAACATGCCTAACTAGGCCAACATTTTATTTCTCTGTACGTATTTATATTTGTATGTACATAGATACTTTGTTTAGTGCTTTGACAAAAATGTTTTAAGTAATGTAGGTTTTTAAGACAAATATCTGTACTTTTCCTGTACTGAATTGCGTGAAAATTGAACGAAGATTTTTAGGCATTAACAGTTAGTTGTCGAAGTATGCATAGTTTTTGCTAACTGCCTTATAACTCATGTAAAAATATTTTAAATCGCCTATTCTGAACTTGGATACACTTTTGTTGTTTAAAAACCTAAAAAAAGATACAGTACCTCATTGTCAATAAATTTTAATAACTATGTATTGTAAACATCGACACACAACCTTGCTACTGCGGAAAAGTTGGCTCACGAGTGATTCATCAAATAATTTAAATGTTATTTAAATTGTTTATTTCAGATATCGCATTAACCTAAGTCAGGAAAATGTTACAATAGATCTAGGACTATCTCACAGTGAAGCAGTAATTTCTATTATCTTAAAAAATCAAAAACAAAAGAGGACAAGTAATTTTAATTCATACATAAGTATGTAATTGGATTATAAAACCAATCTTGTAAGTTCTTTAACAAACATTTATGATATCTTTTAGAGAAACACCTTTTTCATATTTTAACATCTGCCCTAGGTCAATTTTATACCTAAACAGATTATGTAAGTAAAACATTTGAAAAAAGAAAATTTCGAATCATTTTGAAATTCGTTCTGACTGTTTTTTTTTGTGAAACAAAATTGATGGAGTTATAGGCATTTAGTAGTGAGTGAGTTGAGGGAGTGATGGAGTTGAGTGGAACACATAGAAATCGGAATAAGAACAATGTCAAGTTCTCATAATTGTGCACTCGCAGCAGATAACAATCGAATTACTAGAGCGGATAAAATGGCTGCAGATGCAATAAAAAAAGGCAGAGTTTGTCTATGAGTGTGAGTATAAAAAAAAAACTTTTTTTTAAACGCGTTTTTCTCGGAATAATTTTTTTCAAGTCGGTAGTCACTGTATCTCAAAAATTCCATGATCGATTCCAGTCAAATGTTGGACACTTCTTTTATAGATAAATTACCATGTCGCAACGTCGAGATATTGTCCATTTTGTTGTTATAATTAATTTTACAACATCAAATTATTCAAATTTAACAAAAATTATCCGAAAATTACAAAAATTCATTTTTTTACTTCTAAATTTTGGAAAACCTCAAAAATGAACAATATCTCAACGATGCGACCTACGGAAACTCATAATTTAAATTATATAAATTATATAAAATTATATAAATATTAAATAAAAAATTATTTAAATTAAATAAATTTTAAATTATAAATCTTTTTGGTTTTTTGTCAACAGATGATCCAGTTAGAAGTTGCGGTGAACACCGCAAAGTAATTTTTTTTTCATCCTGGAAAATTAGCTGTCATTTTCTTAATTTTTAATATTTTTTTACCACAATTTCAGATAATACGCTTGAAATGTTGTACTATAATATACTAATGTTATAAATTAATTTATATTAAACAATTTTTCAAAAAAAAAATCTTAAAATTATGTTTAAAATATTGAAAATAAACCCTACCCCCCCCCCCTAAGTAACTGCTCTGCTGCTTATAACAATTAGTTTAGCGTAATTATCGCCCTTTGAAAGATACAGAGTGAAGATTTCGTGTGAGATTTTAAAAAAGATTGAATTTTCACGGAGTCTTTAGCGTGGCTTCACTGGTACTTAATTTTATTTTATAGAAAACACTATAAAGTTGAATTTACAATAAAAAATAATAGAACATTAAAAAAAACTCCGATGGCAAGGCAAATCATAAATTAGTTTTTAATTTTATAATAAAACTTCTTTAATTTTAAACATATATGATTAATTCCTTTGAAAGTTATATCATTGGCTGGCTGGTTTCTTTAAATTAAGCAGCAAATAGTCTGTTGTCATTCACGCGTTTATTGAGGATTGTATGGGCTCTAAAAATACAGTAAATAAAGACATCGTTTTCTAAATCTACATAGATTTGTTTTAATATTTCGAAGATATTAGTCCAATTATTACTTCTTCTTAGGAGCAGCTGATTTTCTAGCTTTTGGTGAACTTACGGCAGACTTGTCAGTCTTTGGCTTTGGTTTTTTTCCATAGGACTGCCTTTATTTGATTTCTTGGTTTTGTTTAGTGCTTTTACTTTACTCTAGGGAAGTCGGAACTGCGGTTGAAGATGACGCAGTTATAGGTGGTTGAACTTTTTTCGTCTTGGCCGATTTTTATCTGCCTTTGGTTTTTTTGGCCTTTGTCGCTTTCTTTACATACTTTGCCTTTTCGCCAGTAGCTGAACGTTCCATAGCGACAGTTTTTTCAGTTTAGTTGTTCCTACAGCTTTATTTTTCTCCTGAACTAGATTTTACAGATCCAGAGGACGACGATGAGGCAGACGCTAACTTGAAGCTCCTTTTCCGCTGTTTTTACCAACAATCCAGTAGCAACGGCAGCGCTTAAATATTTTTTTGATGAACGGTGCAACTTTTTTCGTCTAAGAAAAGCCTTCTTTTATTCTATCTATTACTCCCTCCCTTGCTCTCTCTCTCTCTCACTACCAAATAAGGTTTGGAATATACCAAGGCATAGAAACTTACCTGCTGAATTTTATAATTGCGGAGTAAATGCTAATGAGTAACAAAAAATTCATTAAAAATATCAAAAATGGGCAAAACGAACTGCAAATGATAGGTTTCTTTTTTATTGGGCACCGATCCTTGTTATATAAAAGCCGAATACATAGAATTGTGTTGATTGTACAATTGGAATGGAAACATGAAAAAATGCAAAAAAAATTGGAAAAAATGCAAAAAAATGGAAAAAAATAGCTCTAAGTAATTAACTTTATTATACAAAATTCACCAAAATTCATCAGAAGCAATGAACATTGGTATAAAAACTAGAAATTATCATTAGAATATTATATGTATACGAGTATATCACATCCCCTTTAATTGTTTTGGTTTTTAATTTTTAATTCATTTTTTTTCATGGGTTAAGAAGCTTTTCCAAAGTACTTTTCACTTCTTAAGGTGTTTTTATTTAAAAATTCGTCAATGACAGGCAGATGTACGTAATTTTAACAGTATTACAGAAGGTATTCTAATATTATTGACAAAATGATTAAAATATGTGAAACCTTTTCTAAAAAAAGGGAGATAAGTATTTTGTAAAAGATAACAGCAACCACAACATATTATCTACAAAATATTCCAAGATACTAAGTCCAGACGGTGGATGTTGGAAAGAAATGAAAAATATAACTTATGAAGTAAATACTATATAAATATTTTAGACAGAAGACAGCAATATATGTTTTTATATTAATTTTTTAATGTATATCTGCAGGTGGATATATCATTTTCATCCTTTTTTTATCACTTCCTCGTGGAAGTTGGTAATCTTATATCCTGTGATAAAACCAGTGAATTTCCCATTCTAAAAATATGTTAATACAGATATATGTAAACAAATTACAAATAGGAATGTTGCCAAAAGTATGTCAGTTCACTAAAATGCGATTTTTGATCAAATAAACTAGTACAACTACTTCCAAAAGGGAAAGTATATATTGATTATGAATTTACTTACCTCTTCCAATGTTGTAATGGTATTCCTACATTGATGCATTTTGGAGACGAATGTTGAGGTAATGGGTGAATTATAATCATCTCGGGTCTCTTGAACAAAATCAGAAACTGTGATAAAGCTGGGCAATGTGGGCATCATCACAAATTACGTCAAATTAGCATCAGTTTTACACGAAAAAGCTCTTATGAGCCTTCAACAACACTATATTCACATTCACCATCACTTTATTAAAATCCTAATCGAATAGCACTCATTCCGTCGCCCCTATACGATCAAAATAAAACTTTTATTGATGAACTGCATTGTATTTTGTATTGTTTCTGCAAATCCGAGATTGTTGATCACTTTTATTACATTTCTCAGGAATGCCAACACTTTCTGCGAATGTAGAAAATATGACCCAAAACCTAGTGCATTTCTACCCGTCACAAGTAACACTGACTGCAATCATAGAATACTGAAATTTGACTACCTACAATGTGGCTACCCTGTCATTCTGCTCCCAATAACAAAACAGTGGTCTCGAATGTAGGCAACTCATATTACAGATTTGAGGACACAAATATCAATAGTCTTACAATAGAATAAAGTACAATAACATATTGAAACATATATGGAGGCTCAAAGGCTAAAGTATACAGGGAGATGTAATATAAACACAGTTTATAATTCAGCTATGATCATCAATATATAATATAGCTTTAAATGTGAAAATTAACTGATAAAACAGTTGTTTGATAGATTATAATACAAACAGGTAAACAAATTAAAAAGTAACAGACACTAAATACAAATGTTTAGGTAAAAAACTAACCAAAAAATGTATAAAATAAATCGATTAAAGAATCAGAATTGAGAAAAGCATTATCGCGAAGGCGATAGAAAGATTCAATATCCCTATATTAGGAGTCTGCGAAACAAGATGTCCTTTTAAGTCCGAAAGAATGGACTCAAAAATCTTAATACTATCAGGAACACAAACTTACTCTTATAATGAGTGGTTGTAATGACAAAGTTAGATCAGAAGGTACTCTTAAGATGATGAAGGTGCTCTTAAGGGTTGATAAAGAAACCAAATTGATAGCCTCAGCCTCTGAGAGTGCTGTCAACAACTTTTATAAAAACTACGTACTTTACGTAAAAACTTTATATGATGTACTCAACAGGGAGATTCTTTGTAGTGTGTACAATCACCTCATCTCTATTTTATAGATAGAAAGGATGATTCCTTCACTCCAATGTCTTGACGTCGTATCTATTCTCAATACCTTTTTATTTAGCTCATGCATTTTGTCAACAATGTCTTCCCCTCATTGTTTTAAGATATCATCTGGTATGTCAATCTATTCCTGAGGTTTTTTAATTTATTTATAGATTTGATGGCTTCAGCAATATCTTGCAATATCTCTAGTTCTATTCTGAAAGGTCGACTTTGAATATTTCAAAAAAGAAATGGTGATATGAAGAAGATGCAGAGAAAAAGCGTTGGTGAGATGCAGAAACCCTTTTTTAGGCCATTGGTATCCATCAATATCAATCAATAACAATTGATGAAGAATACCTCAGCCATCTAAGATTTAATTGTTCTGTCAATTAGTTCTGACAGAACAATTAACAACATTAATTAATAAAATTATAAAACAATAAAATACCGGAAGAATGGAGAACGAGCGAACTAATTCTACTACTCAAAAAAGGAGATAAAAACAGCCAGAAAACTACGCTACTACTATTATTACTATACTACTATTGTTAAATACTACGCTAAAACTTACAACTAAAATTTTACAAGTGATAATATATCGGAGAATAAATTTAGCAGATTAACAACAGGGTTTTAGTAGTGGAAGATCGTGGACAGATACAATATTCGTTATAAAGCAAATTACTGAGAAATCACTAGAGCATAATAGACCAGCATTTCTGCGTCTGATTGATCTAAAGAAAGCGTTTGACAGAGTAAGATTCAAAGATGTAATCCATCTTCTGTATAATAGAGAAGTTCCCCTAAATATTATAAAAACTATCTAAAACATCTAAATGGACAAAACGACAAAATGGAAGTCAGAATAGATGGACAACTTACAGAACCTATAGAAATAGCTCTTCATGCTCTTAAATTTGATCATGGATGAAATTATCAAAACCGTTAATAAAGGAAAAGGATGCAGAATGGGAAACAAAGAAATCAAAATACTCTGTTACGCAGACGACGAAATATTGATAGCCTAAGATGAAGATAGTCTGCAAAGACTGGTCCACAGATTTAACATAACAGAAAAAGAATTTAATATGACAATTTCATCTCAGAAAACTAAAACAATAGTAGATTGACAAAGAGACCTTGACAAAGAAGTGAGAGATCAAGTACAAAAAGCAAATAGACTGGCAGGGTGCCTTAATAACACTATATGGCGAAACAAACACATTAACACTGAGATGAAGTCAAGAATTTATAAAGCCAGTGTAAGACCAATAATGACATATGCCTCAGAAACAAGACCCGACACAGCCACAACGCAAAGACTACTGGAAACGGCAGACATGAGAGTACTGAGAAAAATTACAGGAAATACGCTGAGAGATCGAAAGAGAAGTGAAGACATTAGAAGAAAATCCCAGACATAAAAAAAATTGAATAACCACATAAGCAGAATGGAGGAGAGCTGTGTCGTCAAAATAGCAAGAGATAAGACACCAATCGGCAGAAGAAGTATCGGACGATCTCGCAATAATGGAGTGGAGATAGAGGTATTAATCCGCCAGTGAACAAGCAGAACTGCTTATAAAGAGGAAGAAGAAGAAGAAGATCTAAGATTTGCAGACGACATCGTTCTGATTGCTACCAATCAAAACCAAACCAAAATACTCGTAATAAGCAAACAACAGCATATAAAACCGTCTATATATGTAAATAATACCAAACTTGAGCAAGTTGATAAAATCGTTTACCTTGGACAGCAATTAAATTGTAACGCAGAAAGTCACGGCGAAATTAGATCTAGGATAGAGCAGGCTAGGGTGGCTTTTAGAAGGATGTCCAAGGTGTTATGTAACAGAGACCTAAAATTGGCATTGAGGATCCACCTACTTCGCTGCTACGTGTTCTCGGTCTTACTTTATGGTGTCGAGTCCTGGACTGTGAATAAAATCGATCTAAATCGCCTTGAGGCTTTCGAAATGTGGTGCTATAGAAGAATTTTAAAAGTTTCCTGGGTGGAGAAGATTTGAAACTCCACAATACTAGAACGTCTTAGCAATACTACTGAGATCATAAAAAGTATCAAGACGATACAGCTGGAGTATTTCGGACATGTAATGAGAGGTACAAAACAAAAGAGGTACATAACCAAATATAGGTTGCTACAAAATAACAAGGAAAAATAGCAGGCAAACGCAGTCCAGGACGAAGAAGAACCTCATGGTTGAAGAACTTGCGAGATTGGTATGGTGTTGATACAAGCATGCTATTTAGAGTGGTAGTGAATAAAATTAGGATAGCTATGATGGTAACCAACGTTCTGAAAGGACATGGTACATGAAGAAGAAGATGATGGTCGCCAACAAACGAAACGAAAAATAGGCTCTACTAGAAGAACCACTTGAGACAGTAGACGAGTATGTACACCTGGGACAATTAATACATAAATATGGCTCCTTATTTCCAGAAATCAACAGAAGAATGAAACTGGCTTGGGCATCTTTTGGTAGAGATGCATTTATATTCAAATCGAAGATGCCAATTCACCTTAGGAAACAAGCATTCGATCAATGTATACTACCAATTATGACATACGGCTGCAACTTGGACACTAAAGAAAGAGATAATATAGAAACTCAGTCACTCAAAGGTCAATGGAGCGATGCATAATAGGTATAACAAAGAGAAATCGAAAAAGAATAGAATGGATCAGACAGAACACCAAGGTTATTAATGTAATCCATAGAATTAAATCTTTAAAATGGCAGTGAGCGGGACATTTAGCGAGAAGAACTGACAATAGGTGGTTTACTAAAATTACACTGTGGTATCCAGGAGGTGCCAAGAAGACGTCTAAATTGAAGATTGGATTATGACATGAGGAAACAAGCCGGTACAACATGGCACAGAAAAGCGAATTATAGACAATCGTGGGCAGAAATGAAGAATGACTATGTAAGGGACGCTGCACCATAATCGGTAGAATATGCTGAGAATGATGATGATGATAATATATTTCATATATAGTTATCCATTTTCAACGAATAAATAGATATTGGAAAGTTACTGACACCGAACCTAGTTAGGTAAAAAGCTATTAAATCAAAATAAAATAATAAAAGGGTAATATAAGTAAAAAAGAGCAGTAAAAATAAAATTTTTAAATATACCAATTGCTCGCACATCATAATTGATACTTTAGAATTATTCTAAGAAATGTGACAGACGTACTTCGTGGCTCACGTTCAACCCGGGTCTATAAAGACCCGGGTCTTAATTTCGAGAACCGGGTGTTTGGGTCAGTATAAAGATCCTTCGTAAACGACCTACCATTACTTTTTATATAGTTGGAAATATTTAATTATTACATTAAATGTGAGACGGTCCTGTGCTATTCTAGCTGTCATACTCACGTGCTAAACGTCAGTGTTGAAAAACAGGTCAGAAATGTGACAAGTATTTACCATGTCTGAGGTAGTTAAGGGTGCGGTTAAAAATACGTTTTTATTTTTTCCTAATTCATTTTATTTGTAGATGTAGGCAAGATTTGGGATAGACTATTTGATCACAGACCTTTTCTAAATGGAGAAATATCATTGATATTACAAGCATTTGAAGTAAGTAAAAAATGTGAGGTTAGGTGTTTTATTTACAATATTTTTTTCTTATCTCATGCTCCTTTTTACTGAGCCACACAATTATTCATTTTATTTTACTACATTTAGTCTGCATACCATTTTTGATATAAAGCTATTCTACTTTATGGATGAAAGCTATTCTACAATTGTCTTGGGTAGATTGACCTCAAAACATTAGTGAGGAAGAATATAGCAAGAAACAGAAAATAATTGAATAAATGACTTTCAATATTGTTACCCATATTGGATGAATGAAGCTGATGAACGTTCTATAAGTATATACTTTTTTCCGTTTTGTCTAAAATGGCTTGCTTCACTCTCCCAATTTTTCTTATCGTTCAAGCTTACTTTTTCTAAATACCTAGTCTCAAATAAGTGCTTTCATTTCATCCTTTTTGATTCAATAATTCCGAATATTTTGTTTCCCATATTCACATTTTTTTTAACCATTATATATACTAAATTACGAAAAAATTTTAGCAACGTCGGAAAGATAAAGAAGTAGATAATTTATTTAAGGCGATAGAAGAAATAACAGAGATAAAAGACACGGAGATTGAGAAGCTCAAGCAAGCTGAAAAACTCACAGATAAAATTAATGGGAATTTAGAGGAAGCACTTCGAATTTGTGATAAATTTTCAGAGTTAGAAGAATCTTACAAACAGGTATGTTACATTTCTTTTCACTTATTGACATTCGCAATTTTAATATGTATCTAATTTACTCAAAATGTATTATGTTTTAAGATTGCCAGAATAATCATTTTGGAACTTTTGCCATTTGTAAAACAATTATTATTAAATCGATGTACTACGAGGAATAAATCACATCTTTTGTTGCTTATTTTTTCATCAAGAATGTAAAAACATAGCCACCAGAAAGTACTGTAAAGTGGCATTTTGTTGAATCATGAAACAGTTTTGTTCGCAGAAAGAACATATTTCTAGTAACAAAACAATTTGTTTATTTGATTACTGTATGTTTTCTATTTATGTATCTTTTTAGAGCACTGCTTTGGAACAGTCGAGGAATCAGAGAAAACTGGTTTGGGATAAATTTATGGGTGGTATCACTACAAAATATTCAGAAATAAACAGCCAATTTGAAAGTAGAGAAGAAGAATTAAAGAAATTTTATGAAGATATAGAAAAGAAGCTGCTCATTTGACTAGTTATTGAAAATGACTCAGACTAATACAGCACCAATTGTAAACCCAGCAATAAGAATCAAACCTTCTAAAAAATTAAAATCCTACATTAAAAACTTGAATAGTTGTAATCACTTGTCAATAGGAATAAATAATCTACATAAAAACAAAACAGAGAAAAATGATAAGCCACCACCAAAAGCATATCACTTAATAGATGAGGATGATGAAATTTATATTAAATCTATTTCTAAAAGAAGTAAAAAGGATGTTTTCACAGAGTGGCCTTTAACCGAAGCTTCTAATGTTAGTAGTACAGAAAAATTACTTAGTTTGGAAGATTTACATTGTCTCCACACACATATTTTGCAAGAAAACCAGACATCAGATAAGAAAGTGTATCTGCATGAGATACTGGAAGGATGTGAGATCATTCTACCTAAAAATGAGGAGATACCAAGGAATGAAGAACTGGATAAGAGGTGTAAACAACTAAAAGCTGAGCAAGAAAACCAGAGCTACTTCAATATGACAAAAAATGTGGACAGCAGGAGAAAAATTTATCCTGAAGACACTATAGGATACCAATGTAAGTAAATTTAATAGCCTTTTATTAAGATGTCATTGTTTTTTGTTTGTATGTATAATCGACCATGAAAAAATATCCTAGTGACTTTTTTGTACTTTATTTTAGAATTTGTGTTTTATTTTTCACCATAGTTGATCTATAAATCCAATTTCCACCACCATCTCCTGGAAGGTGGATTGATTCGATGTTTTCTACTCTGTTATCTCTCATCCATTGTATAATTTGGTCTCTATGTGATTATAACATAATCATTTATGATATATAATGCCACCTTCATTATATTTTGTTTTAAAACTGTGTGTAAAATTTGCTGTTTTGCAAATGTCCCTCTTTTGCACAATTCAACCACTAAGGGGTGGCCAAGAATCTGGAGAAGAAACAAAAATAGAAAACAATTTCATAATAACAGATCTGAAAGTCATTGATAATATATGATGTAATAGAAGAAACAACTAGTTATCAGTAAAATCATTCAGAAGATGCAAAAAGAACAAAATAAAAATTTATATACATATATACTAAATAATATAAGTACTACAAAGATCTTCTTGAAGTTGTGGAAGCAGTGAAGGATAGTCAATGGATATGGAAGCAAAGCAATGAGAGAAATACTTTGAAGAACTGTACCAAGAAACTGATAACTACAAGAAACAGAACATCAAATGCTTTAAAATTGTTAGTATACGATACACTTAAGGATAACACATTCATTACTGGCCAAGTATTTGATTTTATCTTAGATGACTGGTGATAGTTTTTACTGATTACACTTGTGGTTTCTGATGAGTCAATGAGTTTTCTTTGTTTTCAAATAGAATCAAAAACAGTTTGTAATATGATGTTTAATCAAAAAATAAACCTGAATTTTATGTTTTTAGTGAAGCAAATGAATCGTCATTTGGTAGCCATTTTCCAGTTCATTGTGTCCGTTGCTGCTGGCTTCGCTTTTGGTTTTATTGGAGTGGAGATCATAATTGGAAGTTTAGATTTTGGATTCAGGCTTTTGCTAGGCATCATTTGTGCGTTGACGGTGGCTTTAGCGGAACTTTATTTCCTAGCAAAAAAACTCAACGAGGATCTACAATTTGAGTATTCCTTGGAACAACATAATAAGAAGGGAATTAAATTAGATTAGAAATTATCGATTTATTGAATTTTTACTATTATATAATTAAGTGATAATGTACAGATTTTCTGAACAATGAATGCAAATACTTGTTAATGTTGGATTAATTTTATTATTAGGGTCGCTAATTTTACAATTACTTGCTTAGTATTCGAAGTTTTGGGCTGTTTTGATAGAATACTTATTTAAAATACCCAAAGCATTCAATATTTACTGTTTACACAATATAGTTGTACCAGGTATGGTTGTACAACTGATCATCAATTTCAAAGGGCACCAACTTCAATAGCACATTTTTGAATAGTACCCATAGATAATTATCACCCAACTGGAACCAAATTTGGTCCATAATTCAACCGTTCAAAATGGCCTTGAAAATCTTCATAAAATCGAAATTTGCTCTTTGATGTCAACTGGCGTCTTTTCAGCATTTTTTGTCTATAACCAGTATCAATAAATTATTAAAAAAATGGTTGCAGTAGCCATAAGAAAGCCCATTTGTCCGATAAACGGTTTTGCTAAATTTCTAAAACTCATTTGTAGACTACATTATGCCCACTTCTTTAGGTTAATCATTATTTATTTATTTAGCGTATGGACTTTCACAGTACGATAAATATACAAATACAATAATATATACATATATATTAAATATATTATTTAAACACTAAAGATAGAATGAATGACACTAAATATTAATGTCCAATTTACATAGCCATTCAATTGCTTCTGGGGAACATTCCGCAAAGTCCTGGAGGTTTCCACGGTAGGCACGATTTTCTGCACGACCCCACCTGAACAGCGAATCAGCACATTTACCATATCCGGTACGTATACGATTAAGCCTTGCCCAAGTGGACCGGGGCAGATTTGATCCGATGAAACCCTGAGTTGGGGTGGATATCTTAATATAGTCCGATTCTACTGTTGGCATCCATCTTGTTGTCCATTGCCTATGTATATCATAGGAATTTTTCTTTATCGCACTGGTTGCCAGGAGAGCTCAGCGGCTAGTTTGGCGTCCAAAAATTGATAGACCATTTAGCGTCACCCAGGGTGCACCACGTGGAGGCGATCTATCATTACACCCCTAGGTTAATCATAAAGGCTTCAGACTGTTTATGATATTCATAGTTTGCGTATAATCAGTGTTGGTACCATTTTTTATACGTTTTCACTCGCCGATTTACCTATATTCGTCAAATACAGATTTATGCACTTTTCATACCCGAGTTTCATACAGTGAGAGGATAAAATCTTACTCCCTCTATCAACTCGTTTGTTGTCGATCATTTGGTCGAGCTTTCGACATCCTCTCTAATGTCTTCTTCAGGGCTTTCGAGGTCTCAGTCTCCCGAGCCCCCAGACACTACTACACTCACTAGTCACTTCACTACAGTGAATTGGCACACTATATATCGGGGGTAACAGACAGAACTGGACGAATAGTTAAAAAAGCCAATGTAAAGACCATTTTCAAGCCAACAAAGAAAATCAAGGACTGTTTAATATCATCCCAAATATGGAAATATATAAGCATCCAAATAATTTTAATCGGATAGAAGAAGGGCTAAGAATTAACAAAACATGGATGCCGATATTAAAGTCCACAAACACCCTTCCCGCAAATCACGAAAAAAGAAAAGCTACAAAGGATGGCACGCGCCTCACGCCGAAACCAGTGGAGGGGAGACTAGTAGAAAATATAAATATGACCTCAGTAGTACAACGCGGCGTCAGTTTCAGCTTACAAGCGAAGCAGTAACATCTCCGGAAGATGCCAACCCATAGTGTTGGCGAAACATCGAGAACTAATCTCAGAAAACAATGGCCTACCAGCCCGAACAAACAGTTTAACAATTTTTATGACAAAGTCCGTTAAATCTGTAATTATAGGAGATACCAAAAAAAAAGAGTTCATTAATCAACAAAATTGCTATTTTTACTATTCTCTTTAAAAATTCATAATATTTTCAATCAAATTTCTATTCAGCAGCAGTTTTTGTTGGTGTATCTTTTTTAAGCTTGTCAGTTTTCTGTTGCATACACAAGTAGACTCTTCTGCTGTGACTGTATAAATATGAAAATGTTTAACTAATAACTCTTTTTATCGCACTTTAATACAATAGTCGAAGTGATAATTGCAAAAATCTCGCATTGTATTTATAGAAATTATATTTATATGAAATTGTGAAAATATAAATAAATATCATTTGATAGTTAATGTAATTATAACATAAACTAAATAAGATGTTTAAAAATAACAAGTTATATTAAAAAAGTGGAACAGTAGGTGGTATTGTAGATACCAAGTTTTCTGTTTTTTTTTTAAATATAAATAATGCATTTAAAATTAAATAAACTAATTTTATTATTTATTTATTTTTTATATTTTAAAAAAATTCAATAAATTATTATCTTCGCCCCTAATGCCACCTGCTAACGTATTATCATAGCATAAGTTGTTTATTTATGACAAACCTGTCAAATTCAGACCAAATATTATTAGTAAAATATAAATAAATATCATTTGATAGTAAATTTAATTATTATAAACTAAATAATATATTTAAAAATAATAATTATATTTATATGATATTATTTTATAACTAGAATTAATATAATAATTTAAACAGATGATTAAATTTTGTTATTATTTTAATTTTTTACTTTTCATTTAATGTCTATATTTTGTTAGTTATTTTTTAAGCCGTTTTTAATTTAATCCTGCTTAGAGTAAAAATATGATGTCCAGAAACTAATTGATCTAGAGTAGTGAATCAATGTAAGAAACCGCTATTCTATGACGCTACCTGTGACGACGCTATCTTGTGGCGCTAGTTCCTGAAGCTCACCTCAGCATTATACTATAAAGAAAAAAAAATAATACATCGCCAGTATAGAAGCTTAGCTTCAAAAAGTTATATACATAAATAGAAGGTAGCTGTAAGGTTCATATTTGTATACAGGTAACACTAAATGAGACACTATTTACATGGAATTTGACTATAACTGATTAAATACTGTGTATAACGTAAAACAACTTTATATTAATTTAATTTTTTTTATTTTAAAATGCGAAGCTTACTAGTACATCCTATTTTTGAAGTGAACAGATTTTTGCGACCGTCACCGCTACGCAAATTGGTCGCAAAGTCGCACAGCTCGAAAACGGCTCGACGGATCATGAGGTATGAGGTCTCGTTAGAAGAAAAAAAAAACAAACATGATATCATTGCCAAAAGAGCATTACATCATATCTCCGTTGTTATTGGTCCGATTGGAGCGTGTAATTAAGAAAAAACAAACGAGGCGACTACCACAAGGGCACTACATAGTATCTTCGTTATTAATGAACGTGTAGCTACATACGAGATATCAGATGTCACTATGAATGATAATAGATTTACTATAAGACAAATTTTGATTTATCAACTTGAAGAAAGCCTCTGACTGAGTAAAAAATAAACAACTAGCCTAATCGTAGTATATGATATATCAAATGAAACGACGTGAGACGTATAGTACATATAATTAAGAATAATAAATATCTACATGTAATTAGTATTCACAAAAAATTATTAATTTTATTTATCTCAAATTAATACAATTTCAACGCAATTTAAAAAATTTTCACTTCTCTCGGCACTCTTTCGAGTGAAATAACTTGTTTTTTTTTTAAATAACTTTTTTTTATGTTGTTTTGGTTAACAGATATAACGGAGTTTGTCACAAAAGTTTATCACTCTGTATATATATCTTATTAGTTTAATATATTTTTGGGATCGGATTTTTACTATCTTTCACAGGATGTTACATGAACCCCTTCGGCTTTTAGAAAAATTGAGTGAGGTTATCACCTGAAGTCGTTCATCGAAATACCGAAACGTTTATACCATTAGATAATAAAACAATCCAAAACATCGACATGCCCGAGGGATTTTGTTATATCTTTACAATAAACGGGTTGATAGGGTAGTGACTTTACAACTTATCAACTAGACCTTTTTGCTGTGTACATCGTTCTTATTAATTATCTTCTGATATCATTAAATATCCTCTGATCAAATCTAATCTAATGAGTAGAATTGAATTTTAGCTGACATATAGGTCGTAAACTCAACTAAATTTTCTTAATATTTCTATTAATATTTCCATACCAATAAGTAATGTATGGCTAAATATCAATTTTAAATATTCACTGTCAATATTGTACATATTTATTAAACAATTAATCTAAAAAAGCTTGATAAAAGCAATATTTAATGAGAATTTCTATAAATTTATACAATTATTATACTTTATACATATATAAAGAAGAAAAACATCATGTATTATTAATTTTATTATTAAATAGGGAAATACTTACTTACAGATAAGTTTTTAAATTAATGGTTAATATTTTTATACTCTTTTTTTTTTTCTTCCTATAAAAAGGAGTGACATTAAGGCCAAGGATTAGGCGAATTTTTCATAATGATGATTTTAATGCAAGGAGAAGATAGGAATGGGAACTAGTATAACTCAATGTAAGTATATGAGTATAAAACAAATACTGTTGTTACAGTTTATGCTGAGAAAAAACATGAAATAAGAATAATGCTTTTCGGAAATTTGGATATTGTAGGGCTTAAACTTCTATCCAGGAATTTAAGAGTAAAAATACTATTTTTATATTTGTTCTCCATAATTGTTCATTTAGGGGTTAAAAGATTAATTGAACTTGAGTTAATTGCATTAATTTTATTTTTTTTTTTTTGAAAATTGTATAATTGTTTAAAAACAATGTTACACTTTATATCAACGTTTGTCGAAAATTGTCGAAAAAATTACTTTAATAAACATATTTTAAACTCTGTGGTGTACTTTTTCCATAATAATCTATTGAACAACAAATACAAACTCTGAAACATGGATTTCCATTAAAATACAGATTAACAAAAGTTATTATAGTAAGAAACAGCCAGGAAAAACAAAAATAAAAATTGAGGAAGCAACTATGGAACAAATTAGGAATTAACAATACATATGAGTGCCTGTCTTCAGTTCCCTATTTCTTTTTAATACACGTAATTGATAGCGATGTAATAGTAATAAATCTAGAGATCTTTGAGATGGATCCAGTCATGGTAGAAATGGAGTGGGCATAATTTTGAACAACGATTGGAAGGAAACCAAGATAAGGATAACCAGAAGTGATAGAATAATCAGTGTCCAACTGAATACAGGCGATATCAACGTCAGCATCATATGGTTTACATCCCACAGGTAGGGTGTGAGGATAAAAGGAAGACTTTTGGAATGCCCTTAATTGCGAGATGCTCGATATTCCTGTAGACGAAAAGGTGATTTGAATGAACATATTGATAGAGACAAAACGGGAATAAAAAGAGTTCATGGAGGTTGTAAGATGGGAATAAGAAATGGTGTAATTGACTGTAGTGGCATGGGATTTGGGTGTGATTAATAAGTTCTTTATGAAGACTGAAGACTAGTACGTTACCTATAGTAGCGGTGAAAGGGAAAGTCAGATAGATTTTGTGCTGTATAGAAGAAGTCAGCTAAACAAGGTTCTCAACTGTAAACTGATAAAGGGTGAATCTGTAGCCTAGTCAACACACACCGGTGATAGTGGATACCGAGATAAAGGTGAGGCGGAATGGAATGCAAGTAAGACATCAGAAAGTGGTGGAAGTTAAAGGATAAGGATTGGGTAGATTCTTCAGGAGTAAAGTAGAGAGAAAATTATTTAAAAAAAACCTTTGCGTTACGGTTCTTCTATCTAGGAAAGAAAGTAGAATAGAAAGATTTTCTTAATTACCTCGGAAGAAGGTTCCTGTCTGATATAGCTTAGGTTGGCAGCACGAGCAGTGAAGGAGGGATGCCATCAGTCAGTCAACAGGTCGACTAGGTGATTAAAAGATACATGTTGAGAAGGAGCACAAAATAAAATATTAAAACTTATGTGTTTGTCTTTATGTACATTGTTCCCAGTAAACATACATACATGCTGTCAGGTTTATAAGATATCTAAAAATAAGAATCCAGTTGTAGAGAGCCTATGAAATGGAGTCTGTCAAGGCACCAAAAAGCATCGTTTTTGATCAGTATACCAGTCAAAATTATGAATAGTTTCTCAATCTATCTAACGGCAACTGGACTGTGTAACACAAATGTCGAAACTAAAATTGCAATTTTTTTAAATTTAGCCTGCGAGAACGCTCAGAACATTAAAGTTTGTAGGTGGTGAGGGGGAAAAGTATGATAAAGTAATACAGGCGTTTGAAGAGTATTGCAGCTACTTCGAAACGAAACGTATGATACATATAAGTTCTTTAACAGAAGTGAAGATGAAGAATTTGACAGGTTCCTGACAGAGATTAAAATGTTAGCAAAGCTACCTATGTAATTTTGGAATACTAGAAGATTCACTTGTCCCTGATAAAATAGTGAGTAACATTAAAGACCAGACAATGCAAGAGAGAATATTAAGGGGCCCAAATTTGACGTTAAGTCAAACCGAGACTCACTGTGGAACAGCCGAAGCAAGCAAGTTTCAACTGAAAGATCTTAGAAAAGAAATGGAAGTTAACAGCGTAAGAAGCAGAGGAAATAACAGTCTGAATATAGGTGCAGATAATAGTAATACCTCTAACAACATCTCCGGTGTTATTTCTAAGCAATGTGGGAGTGTTTTATAGTAAACTACTTTTTTTATACACAATTTGCATATTTTTTTTTTTATAAATATTGGGATCAAAAATTCGTTACATATCTATACTCTATTTGAAAATGCATGAAAGCACAATTGAAGGTTACAGCAGCGTTTGAGCTATCCTTTTATGATTACCGCCAGGTGTAAGCCATGCCCCCTTACAAGATGGTTGTCTGGCTCCTATTAGGTCATTGACGTCATTTTAAAATTTCCATTGACGTCACGAGGCCAATCCAGTATGGCGACTGTTAGTTGCTGTCAATGTGCAGAGGAGATATATACTTGATTTCTAAAAGAACTTCGAAAACCGATCTTTTTATACTTATCTAACAGTTTTCGATTCACGTAAACAGTTGGTATCGCCAATAGTAGCTCGCTCATTCCTCCAAAGTTCTCTAGAAACCGTACCAGTGCCGCAACATAATCATAGCAAAAAGGAAAAAACGTTAATGGAAACATGGAAATATTATTCCAGCCATCGTCAATACACTGCTGGAAAGAAACCTCTATCGAGCTTTTTTATGTTTTTCTATCTTCTGCGTTTTTTCGGGCAGTTTGTCCCAATTATTTTTCGAATATCATTCATACTCCAAATACAGTAGGTACATTTCTCGAATTTGAGACTAATTTGAAGACTTTTTAAACTATCTAGAAAGTTAATAGCAAATTCTCACAATATTTGAAGTACTGTCGAAGACAAGCAAAAATACGTATTTTACACTAATTTAGAGAAATATACAATTATTAGTGTAAAAATAGAAGAAAACTACAAGTTCTATTATTTGGATTGTAAATGTTGACTGGGTTAATTGCTTCGATGCGATTTTCACGCAACCAATATTCTTCTTTTAACTTTTTACATTTTCGCACACTTTTTTCCCAAATTACAGGAGTAGCAGTAGGTATTCAATGCTTCTTGCCATGTTTCCAAAACTGCTGCGCCACTTTAACCGCTACGTTCAACCTAGTTATCGTAGTAAGTTTTTCATACTCCCAATATGTTCAATGGGATTGAATTCACAATGATAAAGGGGCAATCTTTAGTTCTGTGAACTGCAATGGTAGAGTTTCCGAAGAATTCGAAGTGAAAAAAGATGTTTCCCAAGGTGACCCGTTGTCTATTTTGCTATTCAATATACATCTAGAAAAATTGTAAGGGCTAGTGGGATGAATAGGTCCGTATTCTTTTATACAAAGAGTACCAATGCTTAGCGTCGTTCGCTGATGATGTGGTTCTCATTGCAAGAAATGGAAAAGAACTGGAAAGTATAGCAAAAAGACTGATTCAGGAAAGCTCTAAAATGGGACTGAAAGTTAATATTGATAATTCCAAGTAATTATCCTTTCCTTTAAATTAGAGGTAGAGGATGAATCGGTTGTAGAATTCAAGAAGGTGGATGAATATATGTGCTTAGGTACCTTTATTGATCAGACATAAGGAAGAAATTAAAATCAACCTAAGACTGACCAAGAGCAACATATGTTCTAGGGCTATGGACAAAATAATTAAGGCCAAAGATAGGTATATCTCGTAATACAAGAATAAGAGTAACTATACAAAACTATAATTAGACCCACAATGCTATACGCTGGCGAGACATGGACTATGAACAAAACCATACAGAATAGATTGGAAGCATGGGAAAGAAAGATACTTCTCAGAATGTTTGGTGGAAAAGTAATAGAGGAAGACTGGAGAAGAAGAACTAATGTAGAAGTGTACCAATTGTGTGCTAACCCTCCAATAGCATACGTAGTGAAAAAACGCAGACTAGAATAACTCGGACATCTAGAAAAAATTAAATTAAATATTACATGATTTATATCTAAAACGTGTCTCGCTATTTTCGTTGTCAATATACAAGCAAACTCTTTCCAATCACAAGTACTACTATGACAAACTTATTAGGGTACCATTAATTTGCAACCGGTTCGGGATGGGAGTATCGCAAACGTAAGGTATTAGTTTCTCAGAATGGTCAAAAATGTAAATCACACACGCTGAACAGATTGAGAAGAATATGGACCAAAGCAGCGAAAAATAGAAAGAAATAAAAAGAAACCTACGTTCACCATTATATATATTTATATATATATATATATATATATATATATATATATATATATATATATATATAGGTATATATATGTATATACATATATATACACATATAGTTTTAGATAATATTGTCTTTTAGGATTGCAAGATACAGAAGGTAACAACAATTAGTCACTAAGAAATGTAACCTCCTTTCTTTGGAACTCTTAAATCATATCAACCAATCCACCTTGGCTTGTAATTAAATGCAAATATGTAGATGGTTCCTCAATACACTGCTCTACATAATAACAATCGTAATGGGTACGCTTGGTGCCAAAATACGGTCTAAATAAAATAAATCATATGATACAACCATAATTAAATATAAGAAACGGGTTGTCGTTACTAAAGTTATTATTTGTTTGTATTATCACTGACAATTGTTACCAACATTGCAAATTAAACTAAGGGGGTTTCTTTTCGATTAATATTTCCACCTGCAGCTAAGACTAAAACTTGTAAGATGTTATATACGGTGAATATTACTTTATGGGGTCCAGGCATGAACCCTACAGACTGTGAGATGGGATAAATGTGTTGGGTTATTATCGGCAAATTTTGAAAATAACTTAATAATAAGAATATCGATTGAAGCAGTTGTGAAACGAATCAATAAAGACAAAATTTTATTTGTGATAAAAACAATAAAAATGACTTATTTGGGAAATCTGTTGAGACTCGAAAAATAATACATTCCGCAATTAATTATCTTCGTCTTTAGTCCACCCATCCCTAAGGACATTGGCGATCATCATGGCCCATTTGACTCTATCTGCAGCCGTTCTGAAAAGTTCTATTGACGTTTTCCCACTCCATTGTCTCAGATTCTTCAGTGTCTCACATTTCAAAGTTAATGAGTTTTTTCTCTGTCGCCTCTGTAATCGTCCAGGCCTCAACTCCATACAACAGGACAGAGAACACTTAGCACCTCAATACTTTAGTTCTAATTTCGATGTTGAGTTTTCCATTGCATAATATTGCTTTCATCTTATTAAAAGCACTTCTAGCTATCTCAATACGCCGTTTTATTTCCGTACTTCTATCCCATTCTTCATTTAGTTCGCAACCTAAGTACTGATATCTGTGCACCCTGCCTAAAAGTTTTCCTTTAGCATAAACACTGTCTTCCTCAATCTTGTTCTTGCTTACCACCATGATTTTTGTTTTATTTGTATTCAGTGCCATTCCATACCTTTCGCAGTATTGGGTAATGCGATCAACCAAGATCTGTAGTCCTTCTCTGCTGTCCGCAAGGAGTATTGTGTCATCTGCGTATCTAAGATTATTCAGAAGTGCTCCGTTAATAAATATGCCTTCATTTACGTCTTCTAATGGTTCTTTAAACAATTCTTCTGAATACATATTAAAAAGTAAAGGAGAAAGCACACATCCTTGTCTTACTCCACGATTTATAGGTATTTCTTTCGATTTTTGTTGGTCTATTCATATTATGGCTTTCTGATATCGGTATAGATTGGCAATGATTCTCACGTCTTCGTCACTAATTCTGTATTCTGCAGTACTTTGTCGAAAGCTTTTTTGAAGTCGACTAGACATGTGAATACGTCGCAATTGACATCTCGACATCGTTCGATTATAGTGTATTTTTATGTATGAGAGAGTAATAAAACAATAAATTATGTATGCAAATCCCTAAACTGTTGATACGGGTGACTCAATGAAAAACAGATATTTGTCAACAAGTTTACAGAAGTATATAGGAAAACAATTTTAAATTGAGCATGACCACCAGGTATAAAGGTTGGAGCAGAATAGAATACAATAGTTGTGAGGGTTACTAATCCCTAAATAAGGTTGCCAGTGTCGGAGTGATGGAGGTTAACAGGTACTAATGAATTTGCAAGAAATGTAAGATGTTTATTTTATTGGTTATATATAACCAATAAAAGTTTAATAAGTACCTACCTATTTGCAAAATAAAGTTTAATTCTTTAGATAAAATAAAACGTTTTATTTTATCTATTTGCAAAATAAAGTTTAATTCTTTGCCTATTTGCAAAATAAAGTTTAATTCTTTAGATAAAATAAAACGTTTTATTTTATCTGAAATGAGTGCATTCCACGAAGTAAGGGTTTCAACAATCAAACATTTAATTCTTTAATTCCAGGAATCTACGATAGTAATTGACTAGATAATTACCTTCTAAACTAATTCCACAGAAAATGTGATAGTGGGTTTTTCCATTTTGTATATAGGAAGGTCCAAGTGGCGTATTCAAAATTCTTAACAGTTCACTAAAAGTAGGTACTTCAGTTGCAAGGTGCAGTTTATTGTGTATACTAGTGTTATGGAAAATTTGGAAGTGCCGTGTAAACGCCGAAAAATTGGTCCTCTAACAGTTAATGAAAAAACATTAATATTTAATTGTTTTAAATCATTTACAGACAAACGTTTATGTGAAAGTGTTGATGAGACCGTTGAGTTAATTAGCAGTACACTTGGTGTTGGGAAATCTACGATTTACAGAGTTATTAAAGAAGAGAAATGTGGTAGTTTTCAAATGGCACGTAATGCTCCAGGGAAACCAAAATTTCAAATAGAATATCATTTTAAAGAAGGACTTCGACGGAAAGTGCATGAATTCTTCTTTAGACAAGAATTTCCAACATTGGATAAAGTTCTTGTCTCAGTTCTAGATGATAAGGATTACCCAGAAATGAGTCGAAGTACGTTATGGAAACTTTTAAAAGAAATAGGCTTCCGCTGGAAAAAGAATCCCAGAAAGTCTATTTTATTAGAAAGAAGCGATATCGTCATATGGAGAAGACATTTTCTAAGAACCATAAAGGAAATGAGAAACCAAAAAAGAAAAATATTTTATCTTGATGAAACATGGATCAACGAGGGTCATACACCAAATAAATTTTGGCAGGATGAAACTGTTACAAGTCAAAGGCACGCTTTTGTAAATAACTTATCTACTGGTTTAAACCCACCATCAGGAAAGAGACGCAGGCTGATAATAGTACACATTGGCAGTTCAGACGGTTTTGTTGAAGGTGGTTTATTAACTTTTGAATCAACTCGTACCGGTGACTACCATGAAGACATGAACGCTGATGTCTTTCAAGAATGGTTCGAACAAATGATAGATCTTCTTCCTAAGAACTGTGTAATAGTAATGGATAATGCAAGTTATCACTCCAGACTTATAGAAGGACTGCCCACAACCAAGTGGTTAAAAAAAGACTTGCAGAATTGGCTGAGTTCAAAAAATATTACGTACCATCCCGGATCTAGAAGAAAGGAACTTTATTCGTTGTGTGCCCTTCATAAAGAAAAATTTAAAAAATACGAAATTGATGAAATTGCCAAAAATCGTGGAATGACAGTACTTAGATCCCCACCATATCATTGTGAATTAAACCCGATTGAACTGGTATGGGCACAGATAAAGAGTGAAGTTTCAAGAAAAAATACCACTTTTAAAATTCATGATGTTAAACAGTTGTTTTTGGAGGCCGTAAATAATGTAAAACCTGAAAACTGGGAAAAGGCAGTAAATCACACTATTAAAGAAGAGGAAAAAATGTGGAAGCTGGACAATATTACTGATAAAATGATCGAGCCAGTTATTATAAATCTTGGTTCTGAAAGTTCATCTTCTGAATCTGATTTGGATTTGTAACAAGTAGCTGTAAGTTTTATATTAATATTTTTATTCATCTATTTAACATACCTTAGACGGTTTTAAAAACTCTTTTTCTCTTTTGTAATTTTTAAAAATTAAAAAAAATGTGAATTTTTTAAAACCCTTTTTAATGTAGGCCAGTCAGTTCTAATATAGTGTGTGATAAAAGAGGTCACTTTTGTTTACATACACATAACACTTTATAACACTGAAATAATTCATTTATTTTTTACAATTATTCAAAGTAATTTTTCAATTAATCTTGAGCACGCCCATGGAGTGGTCGGAGCTACCAGTTAAAATTATGCTAATTACTCTCTCGTTCATAAAAATAAACTATAGTTTTTGTACAGTAAATACAGTAACTACATGAACTAAGTACATGAACTATAAGCTGGATGAATTATTAGTTTCGACAATTTCGTAGCCAAAATTTGTAACCGAATCGAATAAGCTTTCCACGTATAAATTGCTTCAATGCGTTATGTCAATATTATTTCACAATTATTTCATTTACTATATTTTTATATTTATTATCCAAAATAATATTCATTAAAGTATTAGTTGCTGTGGAATAATTTCGCCTAAATATGAGAAAATAAAAAACTTTATGCAATCATAACGACTTATGCACATAATTCACATTCAACTGAATACTAAAATGTTGCAAATTTTGATAACGCTAAGTACCAGTGGCCTATTTATAGATTAGTAAAATAAAATTTATAGTGACTATTCAACAATTTATATTTTCGAAATTTATTCATGAATATAGTTTATAATAAACATTACTCAAAAAGAATAATACAGTTATCCATAAAAAGGTTCGATATGAAAATTTTATTACTAAATGTGTAAATCTAAAAGAAGGCAGCATTGGAAATATAATAAAACAAAACAAAAATTATAATTCAGTTTACTAAAGCCTAAAATATCTATGGAAAATAAATTTAAACACATTTTAAGGGACGAAAATAAAATTTTCAGTGATATTATATAAATAGGAGCTAACCTATAACGGGTTGTCAATGCTATCAATAATTTTCAAACGAAGTATACACTTCATTTGGTGACATGAAATAAAATTGTACTTCGTTTATAATAGAAAAAATAAAATAGGTAGTAAAACAGTTAGGATAATAATACAAAATTAAGTGTGATATTGCAACGAAAAAACATTTGCTGATTACAAAAGACAGACTTCTCTTCAAATATTTTTAAAGTCCTCGCAAAAAACATGAAAGTCAATAAAAGGGAATAAAATTATTTAGGAACAATTTTAATCTCACGGCGTTTCTAACCCTAGTGGAATACCATAAATATCAGAAATAAAATATTTGTTGGGAACTATTTTGATAGCATATGTTTATTTTGGCACAAGATTCCAAACTGCAAAACAATTTAGAATTTCGTGACATTTGCCTCCTTTTATTCAAGGTCCGAAATTATGAAATAGCAACAAAGTGAAAGCGGCGTTGCCTGGTGGCTCACACTTATCTCGATTAATTGATGTATTCCTCCAAGGAATACTACAAAATACGCAGACAATCTATAGTGGATGGTCAACTCATTTAATCCGCGTGGGAATTTGTAATAATTATATGCTTAAACTGAATGTATAAGTTCCGAATATATTTATACAAAATTAGAAAAGTTTTCAACGTTTATATCTTCATTCCCGCCAATAATGTAAAAAATCGGAAAGACAGATTAATTGTACTTTCAATTAATATTTTTAGTTTTCCAGCTTCAACCCTTAGCAATGGTAAATGTCTCACATACAATTTTAAATAAAAAGGGCTTTTTATCCGCCTTTTTGGTCGCCTCTTCTCTCGTCCATTAGTTTCAGGATCTCATCTGTCATCCATGATTTTTTCTTCAATAATCTATCTGTGTTTAAGTGTTTATCCGTTACTTTTTGAACTATTTCTGTAATATGTTTGATCGTTTGTTCTTCGTTCGATTCGTCTCTAATTGCAGTCACTTGCTCGTTTAGCGTGGCTTGGACTCTCATCTCTCTCTCAGCTTGAGAGATGGTAATTGGAAGAATGGGTCGGTGACAACTAGTTCTGAGTCTTCTGCGAATTTTTTTAGGAGGTCTCTTGTCTCGTTTCTCACTCCAGGTCTATGTGCTCCAATGTACTGTGTCTTATCTCCAGCTCCAAGCTTGGCATTAAAATCGCCCATAATGATGAGAACTTCCTGTCGAGGAATTTTCTGTATGATATTGTTGATGTTCTGATAGAACTCAATTGCTTCTTCCTCCTCTTTGTCTGCAGTGGGAGCATAGACTTGGATGATGTTTATATTAATAGGGTTGTCTTCTACTTGTAGTAACATCACTCTCTCTGATATTGGTGTAAAGTTAGTAACGCATTTGGCAACCTTGGGTGATACAATTATTCCAACTCCATATTCATGTGATCCATCACTTTTTCCCGAGTAATATACCTTGTGATCTTCTGTTTGTATTTCTCCAGAATCTGGCCATCTAATTTCTGCTATTCCAATGATTTCAATATGCATTCTCTTCATCTCCTAATATTATTCTGAATTGCATATGATACTGCATTGTGGATTTTTCCTGCTTTGTATAAAGTTTTGACATTCTATGTGCAGAACTTGATAATCTTTCTGCACTTCAATTTATTATCTTTTGGTAAACACAAAACTGTCCTTTCCGGAGACCCGATCGGAGGACTTACTTCGGAATTTATTTAAGTATTAAGCATTGCCATGATTGATTGACTAGGGCGTATCGCTGTGCATATTTAATGGAGTGTTTGCCCTACTGGTGCTTCCCCATCTTTATGCAGTTAATCGAATCTTTGGTTCATCCGCCTTTGAGGCCGATTTCACAACCTCGGGACAAAAGGGTGCCCTTTCACTTACCAACTCATCCGCCCGAAGCCGTTGGTCAGTAAGTGGGGATTGCTTATACCTGCAATTGCTCGGTGACTGACTCGTCACACTGAATGACTCGCCACACCGAAGAGTATGAGGTAGAAGGAAATATAGTGATCCGTCTGCCCTCGGAAACCTAATAGCCATTCGGGGTCGGAAGAAAGAAGAGTTAGCCAAGAGAGGCTGATAGGAAAGATTAAAGATATATCACTCAAGACAAGTTGATAAAGAGTAATTTGTGAAGGCCCTTATGGTGCGTTTCATAAGCATATGAGTATTAATACACCTTGTGTTCCCGCTCATACCTCGGGGTGTTGACTACAGAACCCATGGCCTGACTCTCAGGTCATGGGTTCATTTTCTAAGGTGTCCATTTCCCCTTCAGTTTCAGTTATTTCTTCAGTGTTTTCTTCGTTTGAGAATTTCTTTTTCTTTTCCTTTAAATAGTAGTATATATATATACACCGGTATTTAGGCGGTACGCCCTTCCGGTAGGGATCTATGGAGGAGTATCACCGAGCCGCAAGCCCTTATCTCTTGCCGTACTGCTCCACCATAAGCCGATCAGACACCAGCATATTCTAGTCTAAGCCGCAGATTCATTTAGAATTTTAAACTGTTAGCCTTTTTGTTTTCTGTGCACCAAGCTGGGGATCGAACTCACATCCTCTAAATCACTCGCAGTGAAGCGAATGAGAACCGGCCGCCCAGCCCGCTTGGCTATCTGACCGACTACTGAAATAGTAGTAACTTTCTATTTTCTCTGTTTAGTATTGCAATTTGTTTTCTTTGACCATCAATACTTGTTTTTTGTAATTTGTCCATTTTCTTCCTCATATCTGTCATGTTTTATTCCATTTTGCTTTTTTTTTTCTATCTGTTTTTTCTTTTTTACTTCACTGTTTGAATCACTGATTTGTTTCTTCTGTCGATATCACCCTGTTTAAGTTTAGAATTAGTTGGACTTTCAGTTATTTAAAATGTTCTAGACCAGACCTAAACATATTAGGTCATATTTATTATGTTAAGTAAGTGAGATTTTATGGGCTTCCTAAGTTGTATCCTAAATTGATTTGTGAATAAATAATCCAACGCGCGGTCTCGAAAATCAATGTTTAATAAGAGTAACCCTAGCTTTCATTAAATAAATATCTTTAAAAATAAATATACACTGCTTGAAAAAAAGGTCGGACACCTTCATATTTATAATTTGAACTCAAATGTGTTAGTTTTAAATATATTAATATGTTACTTTAAGAATGCAATTATGTTTTTAAATTTGGTATTCATATCTTAATATAAAAGGTAGAAATTAATGCTATTTTGATGAATAATTACTAAATTTTTTAGGGCTGAATTTAAGGCAGTCTATGACTTTTCATGCACTTGATTTCAGAAACGGTAGGTAGTTCATATTATGAGATCAAAACATTCATAAAGTTCTCAATTTTATTACTAATACCATTAACCTATTTTGGTCAAAAGATGATGAAAATATTTGTGTACCCTTTCTAAAGTAATTGTATCTGCTACTGTATTAAGTCTGTAGTAATTCTGTTCAGAGTGTTCTCATAAATGCCCCCAGCATGTAACAATTTCATTTTTGGATTTAAAATGAATTTAGACTGTATTAGAAATTATTTAAGTAAATTCATTTCCAAATTTACTGCTTCGCGACAAACACCAATGGCATGAATGGAATTCTCGTTTCTACGATGGTGGATTGATATAAAACTAGCCTTTGATAGAAAAAACAAGTTTTTTGGAATTAAATCGATTTATTTCTCAACATAGTCCCCTTTTAGCTCGATATACTTAGTAAGACCATGTTCCAATTTTTTTTATCCCATCCGAATAGTACTTTTGCTCGAGCTCTTCAAAATAGGCCGAAGTTTCAGCGACGACTTCATCATTTGTTGCGAAACGGCGTCCTCCGAGCCATTTTTTTAGGTTTGAAAACAGAAAAAAATCGCTGGTGGCAAGATCTGGGGAATACGGTGGGTGTTCAACTAATTCATAGCCCAATTCGTGTAATTTTGGCATGGCGACGGCCGATCGGTGAGCCGGTGCATTGTCTTGGTGAAAGAGCATTTTTTTGCGTTCCAAACCGGGGCATTTTCGACGCAATTTGGCATCGAATCGATCCAATAATGCTGCGTAATACTCACCATTTATTGTTTTTCTTTTTTCCAAGTAGTCGATGTGGATGATGCCCTTCGCATCCCAGAAAACAGTCGCCATCACTTTGCCGACCGAATGTGCACTCTTTGCCTTCTTAGGCGGCCCTTTGCCGCGTTTACGCCACTGTTTTGACTGTTCTTTGGTTTCCCGTGTGTAATAATGCACCCAGGTTTAATCAACGGTGATAAATCGGCGAAAAAAATCCTTTGGATCGCGCCGTATCATTGCCAAAAGCGTCTCCGAAGTGGTCACACGTTTTTGCATTTGATCGATTGTCAACAAACGCGGCACCCATCTGTACCCAGCTTTTTCATGTCCAAATGATGGTGAATGATGTTGTGTACGCGTTCGTAGGAAATGTTTAGGACCTCTATTAACTCGCGGAGCTTAATTCGACGATCTGCCATAATCATGTCATGGACTTGGTTGATCATTTCCGGCGTGGTGACTTCATTTGGCCTCCCGGGACGCTCATCATCAAAAACACTCGTACGACCACGAACAAATTCAGCTTTCCAAATTTTTACTGTTGCTAACGAAAGTACAACCTCACCATAAACTTCGTCCAGGTCGGCTTTGATTTGCACATTCGTTTTACCCTTTTTGTGGAGGAACTTAATCACCGAACGATACTCGACTTTTTCCATTTCTCCGAAAACAAAAAATTTACTTGCTTTTGACGGCTGTAAAAACCAAACTAATTGTTTTTAAATCTATTTTGACAGACGTCATGTCATGAATGGCAAATGTCGACACCGAAACCAATTCGGTATCAAGTAGCGCCATCTATCAAAGGCTAGTTTAATATCAATATATCCTCGTATAGTAGTGGGTGCATGATTCGGACACGCTTATGATGTTTTGAACATCTTAAAACAGATAACAGACAAAAAAAGTTTAACTAAATGACCTTGTTTATAAATTTTATTATAATTCTAACAAATAGATTCCCTGTATATGTTACAAAAGTTAAAAAAGGTCTTAAATTTGTTTTAAACTGATTTAAACTGACAAAAATTAATATGTGTATCTTTATTTGCAATATTTCCCCGTCTGTTGTTAGCTGTTGATGTCGTCATTTTCGATTTTTCGTAATTTATTTGCACTATGTTTTTGAAGTAGTTAAAAAGTAGTTAACATTAACAAAGTCTAAATGATCCGAGTAGTCTGCAATTTGAGAATATTTATTAAAAATGGTTCCCCTGTTATCTAATTTGATGTCTCCTACCACTTTGTCCTTTAAGAGTATGTTAAAAGCAATCTCATCAAAGCATCTCCCTGAAACACTCCTGTATGCGTTTCAAACGTTTGTGAAAAATACGCCACGTACGTGCACTTTGCAGTGCATTATAGACCTCACAAAAATTATTACTTTGTCGAGGATGTTAAATTATTCGATAGCTACATACAATTTACTTCTTGCTACGCTATTTATACACTAATTTAAAATCAATGAAAAGAGGGAAGATGCGGACATTAAATTCATTGAATTTTTCTAATATTTGCCTGTAATCTGTTGTTGATCAAGTATGTCTCAAGCTACTCTGATACTCGTCAAGAACATACTCCGAAAATGCGCTTAAACAATTCTACTTCCTAATTGATGACCCTTTTGGACAAAGGACAAATAATTCCCGCACGTCCCTTTTACATAGTCGAAAACCTACAACAAAAAATTCCGATCTCACACTATCAAATAACAGCTCAAATAAACTTACTATTGCAGACTTCTTTCATTGAAAAAGATGAATTATTATAAATAATTTAATATACTAATAAAAATATTTGTATTATTGGCTGTTTATTTTATTAAATATAGTTCGTTTAAAATATAAATAATTTAAATTAGCTTTAAACTTGTTTATACTTACACATGACAATTTTCAATATTGCCGAATTTTAATGAGCAGAAATTACTATTGGACACACTAACTAGCATAACGCTGTTAATTTTGTACAATAAATAATTTTATTATTTGTTATCACTGCATTATATCGTGTAAATAAATAAATATTGATTGGCGGTAATTAATTTTAAAGTTGTATTTCATTTGTTATTTCATTTCAATTCAAATTCCACCATTTTTCTACACACATGCTTGGAATATCACTGAAAGACAAGATTAGAAACACCGAGATAAGACGTAGAACGAAGATCAGGGATATTGTGGAAGAAATTACAAAAATGAAATGGCGCTAGGTAGCCCTATATAATGACAACAGGTGGACACGGAGAATTCTAGAATGGAGACCAAGGACGACAACAAGAAGCATAGGAAGACCTCAAAAAAGATGGGTAGATGACACAAGAGCAGTGGCAGGCAAACAGTGGATTAGATTGGCGCAAGATAGAGAAAGATGGAAGCAATTGGGAGAGACGTACATTCAGGAGTGGATGGAAAATTGTCGACAAAGAGTTCTCACGTGTTTCCAGTTATTCAATTTTTTCTCATCAGGAATACTTGTGGAAGTTCAAACTGAAATAAAAATGCAGTCTAGATATCGCAATCTCTATATGCTCTATATGTAACCGTATAGATGCCGCTGCTAGCGTACTCAGGCAGTCACTATAACGGCTAAATACTACTTTTACTTTTATTTTTAACGTCTTTTCTCTATGTAATGAGTGAAAAAGATAGTGTTTTCAAGGGTGAACTATAGATGCACGTCGGAGTAAAAGGTTATTCCTAGCGTCGTTCAACAGCCTTCAGTAAACAACTTTGAATTTGCGGTTCACCTAATTCGCTATCGAAGAGAAGTCTCCCGACTTCTTGTTACGTCATACCGAAAGATTTCCGCGGTTAGTACAATTAAACTAAAAATAAGATTAATATTATTCAGTATTATCACTGCGCCGGGCGCACATAACGGAATTGCAACAGAAATAGAAGGACCTCTAATTCCCAGCACAAAAGGTAAACATAGAATAAAATGTAATAGAAATAGATGTTCTAAAACTACTGGATGATAGCAACATAAAACATACAGAATCGTATCTATAAAAAGTGTGAATTAGAAAATTGTTTGCATTTAAAAAGTTCCTTTACAAATTCTGTACTCTGTAGATCTATTGCACAGATTGTACCAATGAGGTGACGTGAGCTAGCGCATTACGTATCTCTTTTCTTCCGAATACGTTCTTACTGAATTTTCTACGCAGATCACAAAATCATCAAGTCTTATTTGCGATACAAGCGATATTTGACGAGTAGTAGTGATCCAGTAATGGAATGCACCCGAAAAAGAGGAAGTATTACCATCCAAAAATTATTTAATGCACATACATACTAATTTTGATGTACTATTTCAAACCATTATGAAAGTGTCCAATGATGCCAGTGAAATCTTAATATTTTCTGTCATATCGATATAGTCTTTGGACGCTCTTAGATTAAATCCACTCCTGAACGATCAAACAATTAACTCGTATGTCCGAAATTGGACGGGTAACTCAGTGTCGTCGTCTATGGTAATTAAAATCACAGTGTCCGCATGGGGGAGTTGTCAATTAATTAAGAAAATCAAATATTGATGCTCTCGGAATATGTTTGATTAGCTAGTTTATTTTGAAGGGCGATAGGTTTTCATCCATATGTCCATGTGTATGTTTGATAGCGTTTAGGGGCAGAGGAGGCGTCTTTCCGGCGGATAGGGTAATTTAGACAATATAATTTCTTGGTCTTAATGTGACGCAACCAAATGTGTTAGTTTTTAGGGAAAACTGATGTGTATAACGTATATAATGTGTATAACGCCTGTGTATAACGTAGTAATTGAACAAATAATAACGAAGATATGATATAGTGTCGTTTTGGCAATGTTGCCATGTTTGATTTTACTGTTGTCATATTCGATATCCCATCCTCTTTCATTTGACGTGTTACACGTTGTAATCTGACTAATAACAACAGAGAAACGATATAGTGCCGTTTTGGCATTGTCGTTGCGGTTGTTTTTTGTCCTTACATATTCGTTATCACCTCCCCTTTCCATTGATACCTTGCACATTGTTGAACGTTGAGCCGTTTAGACGTTACAAGCTTAGTGTCTTTCTGGCAATGTCTTTGTCTTTGTTTCTGTGTCTACGTATTTGATGGCCCCTCCCCTTTCCATCGATACCTTGCATGTTATTATACGTTGAGCCGTTTAGACGTTACAGGCTTAGTGTCCTTTTGGCAATGCCGCCATCTTTGTTTTTTGTGTTAACGTATTCGTTACCTCCTCCCCGTTCCAACGAGCCCTCGTACGTCACGATCCGATAAGCCGTCGCGCATCTACCACAAAAAGATCAAAAAACGAGCAGAATGGACCTTCAAATTTCTTACGGAGATTTACATGGGAAAATGGCCTGTTTTGGCCCCGAACCGGTGCTGCCTATTACAACTAATTGATTCATATTTGAGTGCAGCGGATAAGAAATAGGCCAGCGTCTTGTAAGGAGCTAATTGCAGTGTTCTTTGCATTTCATGATCCCAAAGACCATCAATAAATGTTTAAACAACCAACTTTTTTATCATGTCTTTAGGAGTTGTTGTCTTTCCATTTTTCTTTCGTCGTTTTTTCACTTTTTATTTCAACTACTTCCGTGTAAAGATCCTTTGAAACTGAATCAATTATTCATATTCAGAGCTGAATCCAATCCCATGCGTTTCCGAGATCTGTGCAGTTTACGTGACACACACTGTATTTCAAATATTACTTATTCTTCCAAATGAAATAATTGAAAACAATAGATGATTAGTAACATATTCACTAGCATTTCCGTCTCAATTCGTATAAAAATTGATTGCATTAGTCCAAGCCAGCAGGCTCTCCAATACCGGAAGTTGCGAGTAGATTTTTTCAAGTAATTATAGTGGGTCATAAAAAATAAACGCGCTCAATAGCCTTTGTCGATGGAACAGATCGGTAAATATCAATAGACGTGTACAATAAATGATGTTGTTACTCTTGAAACACAACGCACTTTATTTTTAGGCTCCCAATTGATTATTTCTGGTGCTTCTGATTGCTTTTATACTCTCAACTGCCTTTTAAACACTGATTCATTGGTTGGGAAAATCGATTTGACGTTATAATTCTGCCAGTACCGTAGAAAAATTTGTTTATTCTTTTTAAATTGAACTAGCAAATTATAGGTTTTTTTAGTTTAGCAATAAATTACTCTTGGATAAAATTCTCTCAAAACTTTTTACTGTTACTGTTGTATTTTTACAGTTTCAATTCATGTCGACCCGATATGTCATTATTAAAAACACGTTTTATACGTAACATGTGGTTAAAAGTGTATTTCGATGGCCTGGTTAAAAAAGTGGCTAAGTACAAAATCGTCGTTTTCGATTAACAAAATTTTAAGTTTAACCCTGTCGATTAAATCAGGTCTTTCAAATCGAATTATTGTTTCTCTATAAAATATTAGGTAGTAATACTGACAAACACTTTAGATAAATTAATAATAAATAGTTCTTTAAATTATTCGTCTGGGGAGGGTTTTTCGAAATAAAATGCGCGTAGCTACATTTGGAACTTAACTTTTATTTAAATTGAAAAGTGAATACTGGTTATCTACAATATTACAACTACAGTAAAATTTATAAAATAAGTAATAAATAAAAAACGGTGTAAACTTGTAAAATAAATATTTCAAAAAAAATCTTGCTCTTCCAGTATCCATAAAAGGCTCTGCAATCGTTGGGAAAATTTGCGGCACTACTGATTTCTAGAGCGGGCCATTATACGAACTATTTTGATGAATGGGAATTTGTTTTCAGGTAGATTATCCTCGATGATTTTTTGAGATAGTTTTTTGTCGACGCCGGCAATGACTAAATGAAAGTTTTGTTGATGATTTAGAACGAGTTGCGAATTAGCTGGATTTTTAGATTTGAAACCTGAATTTATCGAAATATCGCTCTCTCCGGTGATTTGTCGAAGTTTTGCCGTGAGATCTTTGAGGTCTAGAAGATTGAGGACCCTTAAGCTAGCGGGGACACATGAGCGGAATCCAATTTAACCTACGTAATATTTTTTCACCAATTTTTCACTAATTTATTACCACCCTAATAATTTTTCACCACCAAACCAACCTTAAGGGGAGCGATTCTGCTGGCTTAAGATTCAAGCTAGCAGAATTCAAAAAAGAAACTTTTTGTTGATGGCATATTTTTTCACCCATTTTTCACTAATTTATTACCACCCTAATAATTTTTCACCACCAAACCACCCTTAATGGGAGCGATTCTGCTGGCTTAAGGTTCAAGCTAGCAGAATAATAAAATAAAAAATCTTTTTGTTAATGGCATATTTTTTCACCAATTTTTCACTAATTTATTACCACCCTAATAATTTTTCACCACCAAACCAACCTTAAGGGGAGCGATTCTGCTGGCTTAAGGTTCAAGCTAGCAGAATTCAAAAAAAAAACTTTTTGTTGATGGCATATTTTTTCACCAATTTTTCACTAATTTATTACCACCCTAATAATTTTTCACCACCAAACCCCCCTTAATGGGAGCGATTCTGCTGGCTTAAGGTTCAAGCTAGCAGAATTCAAAAAAAAACTTTTTGTTGATGACATATTTTTTCACCCATTTTTCACTAATTTATTACCACCCTAATAATTTTTCACCACCAAACCACCCTTAATGGGAGCGATTCTGCTGGCTTAAGGTTTAAGCTAGCAGAATTCAAAAAAAAAACTTTTTGTTGATGGCATATTTTTTCACCAATTTTTCACTAATTTATTACCACCCTAATAATTTTTCACCACCAAACCCCCCTTAATGGGAGCGATTCTGCTGGCTTAAGGTTCAAGCTAGCAGAATTCAAAAAAAAAACTTTTTGTTGATGACATATAGTTTCACCCATTTTTCACTAATTTATTACCACCCTAATAATTTTTCACCACCAAACCACCCTTAATGGGAGCGGTTCTTCTGGCTTAAGGTTCTAAATGGCAGAATTCAAAAAAAAAAAAAATTTGTTGATGGCATATTTTTCACCCATTTTTCACTAATTTATTACCACCCTAATATTGTTTCACCATTAAACCACCCTTAAGGGGAGCCATTCTGCTGGCTTGCGGTTCTGCTGGCTTGCGGTTCAAGCCAGCAGAATTAAAAAACATATTTATAATATACCACAGTGTTTTGCTAGGTTTTTACGAATTTATTACCATTCTAGTAATTTTTCACCCCTTAACTACCCCTTGTGAAAACTCAATAATTGTGTTAGATTAAAATTTAAGGAGAAATTTTTTTTCAAATTTACTGTCCACTACTTATAACTGAAATAAAAAAGTGTTTTGTTAAGTTTATACTAAACTTTGACCATCCTGATAATTTTGCTCCCATAAACCTATTCGAAAACTTTCCTACTAGCTGAATATTTGAACCAGCAAAATAAGAAAAAAACGTATTTTTGAAATACCTCAGTATTCTGCTAAGTTTTTACTAATTTATTACCACCCTAGTAATTTTTCACACCTAAACTACCCCTTGTGATAAGTCAATAATTCTGTTAGGTTAAAATTTAACGTGAAAAAAATCTTTTTTTACAATTTCACTATCCTCTACTTATAACTGACATAAAAAAGTATTTTTACCCTGATAAGTTTCCATCTCTAAACCAATCTGATTTGGAAACATTCCTGCTAGCTTAATATTCGAGCCAGCGTAATTAAAAAAAATTATTTATGATATACCACAGTATTTTGCTAAGTTTTTACGAATTTATTACCAACTTAGTAATTTTTTATCCCTCGACTAACCCTTAGTGGAAGTCAATAGTACTGCTATGTTTAAATTAAAGGTGAAAAAGTTTTGTTTTATAATTTTACTAAATACTATTTATAAGTAAAATAAGAAACTCTCTGGTTAGTTTTTACTAAATGTTAACGAACTTCACCAATTCCACCATCTACACATTTACGCTGGTTGAATGCAAAGCAAATCTTTTCGGAAATATGAGATACTACAGTATTATGCTAGATTTGTACTAATACATTACCATCCTAGTAATTTTTCACCCTTCAACTACCCTCTATGAGGAGTCAATAATTCTACTACCTTAAAATTTAAGGTGATAAAAAATCTATATTTATAATTTTACTGTATTCTACTTGTAACTGAAAATATAAATTGCTTGCCTGGTTTTTACTAAATTTGATCCACCCTTATAATTTTTGACCCCCTAAGCTTCAGATAATGGGAAACATTCAACAAGATACACATTGACGCTAGGTGAATAAAAAATCTTTTTGAAAACACAAGAGTGCTCTGCTAGAATTTTACTATATTTTTACCAGCCTAGTCATGTTTTTCTCAACTACCCTAATTGAAAAACATTTTCAAATGTTATTCTATACTAACTAATATTTATTTTTTCAATGTTTAAATATTAAAAATATGAAAACACTTTATTCCAAAAATTATAAATTTTACCCGTTTTAAAAAATTGACTCTGATTCGAGTCGTATTACATGGCTAAGCGAAATCGAATCGTTAGTCCTTTTTATGAATATAAAATAACTGAAATCAAGTTGAGTTTTAGTAAATACAATGGAATTTTTATATTTCACAGAATAAATTACCAGGTAAGAAATATTCAAATTGAAATAATTTTATTACGTCTATTACATTATTTATCTGATTGTAAAGGAGGGTCGTCGGGATCGTGCGCACCTATTGCACCCTATTGTTAAAAGATTTGCATTCATTAGGTAGATGAAAATTTGAAAAATAATTTAGGTATTTAATATTTTAATAATATTTAAATAAGAAGAGTATTAACTATTGTTCAAAACATAATTTTAAGGTTAGGTGTATAACATAAAGAATTTATATTGCAAAACATTTTAAGTAGGTATATTCAAATGAGACCGAAATTACCGGTTGGTCAGAACAGCTGATATAGATTATTTGCGTAGTAAAATAAATTTATATTAGCAGCATTTTAAAAATTTAAAGATATTTGTATTTTAATTCTTTGTCGATTTTTCATTCATTGTCAGTTGAATATAGGTAAAAATTAAAGGTTATTACAAAAAAATATTAACTTATTTATTTTGTTTATGAAAATGTTTGAAAGAATCGCCCACGGAGAGATCTGGTTTCTCGGCACAATCCACACACTCATAAATTGGGTTTTTTCTTATTTTTAGGATAGGACATACTCTGCATCTTTTCGTTTTCGTTTCGCGTTTGTCCGATTTATTAGCAATTATTTATAGGTAAATGTTCGCGTGCGATATTCCGTCTTTCTTTGCTTTTTTATAAATTAATTTACGAATTAATTTTAACCTTTTATGTCTTTTGTTTAGTATATTGTTTAAAACTAAGTCTAACTTTCCACGGTACCATCGATTCATCTAGCGATAATTATTTTACTGGATAACTGGATAACTGGATAAAAAGTCTATAACTGTTCTTATTCTATAAAACCGATCTTCAGGAATAACATTCGGTCCCATTGGATTATGGATGAAGATTAAGCACCTTAAAATTATAAGAAAAATATCTCTTCCGATGTTCTGCAAAAAAGATTTTAAGCTGAATAGTGGATCTGTTTTCCAATAACCCTCCAATCTTGAAATCCGTATGTGTCAGTGTGGAAGATAATTCCCATAAATACTAGAAATTCAAATAAGGAAAGTAGTTTACATCTTTAAATGCTAGAATTTACACAAACGCCAACTTCACCAACTTTTTTATATGCTAAACATTGCAATATTGTTGTTTTGTACACTAACTATTTTTTAACAAAATTTTACAACTTAAAAAGGAATCATTCCCGTGAGTTGGCTGTATATCATATAGTTAAAAAACTCGAACATTGAAGTAAAACACTGTTGTGATTGGTATATTTAATTAAATTTTAAAAATCCTAAAGTTCAAAACGTTTTCGGACTTATCAGTCCAGTGAAATTTGTAGTACTTTTAGCAAGTAATTAATAAGTAATAGGTAACTAGTAATTTTTAATTAAATATACCAATGATTACAACAGAAGTGTTTTTCACACACACACACACACTCGCACACACACACCGTGTAAATGTATTCAAGTATTTTTGAAAACACAAATTTATTTAATTTTTGTTAAAGGGGTAGTAAGGGGTGAAAAATTACTAAAGTTGTAATAAATTCGTAAAAACCTAGCAGAACACTGTGGTAGATCATAAATATTTTTTTTAATTCTGCTAGCTTGAACCGTAAGCCAGCAGAATCGCTTCCCTTAAGGGCGGTTTGATGGTGAAAAAATATTAGGGTGGTAATAAATTAGTGAAAAATGGGTGAAAAAATATGCCATCAACAAAAAGTTTTTTTTTTTTAATTCTGCTAGCTTAAACCTTAAGCCAGCAAAATCGCTTCCATTAAGGGTGGTTTGGTGGTGAAAAATTATTAGGGTGGTAATAAATTAGTAAAAAATTAGTGAAAAAATATGCCACCAACAAAAAGTTTTTTTTCTGAATTCTGCTAGCTTGAACCTTAAGCCAGCAGAATCGTTCCCATTAAGGGTGGTTTGGTGGTGAAAAAATATTAGGGTGGTAATAAATTAGTGAAAAATGGGTGAAAAAATATGCCATCAACAAAAAGTTTTTTTTTTGAATTCTGCTAGCTTAAACCTTAAGCCAGCAGAATCGCTCCCATTAAGGGTGGTTTGGTGGTGAAAAATTATTAGGGTGGTAATAAATTAGTGAAAAATTGGTGAAAAAATATGCCATCAACAAAAAGTTTTTTTTTTGAATTCTGCTAGCTTGAACCTTAAGCCAGCAGAATCGCTCCCATTAAGGGGGGTTTGGTGGTGAAAAATTATTAGGGTGGTAATAAATTAGTGAAAAATTGGTGAAAAAATATGCCATCAACAAAAAGTTTTTTTTTTGAATTCTGCTAGCTTGAACCTTAAGCCAGCAGAATCGCTCCCCTTAAGGTTGGTTTGGTGGTGAAAAATTATTAGGGTGGTAATAAATTAGTGAAAAATTGGTGAAAAAATATTACGTAGGTTAAATTGGATTCCGCTCATGTGTCCCCGCTAGCTTAAGGGACCTAGAAGATTGGTGGTTCGTACGGAAGCTGTGTTTTGGGTTGTGAAGACTTTTATTGATTCTCTAATTTTGGGTGATGTGTGGTGATTGTTGTGTATTTTGTGTTGTAGGTTGGGTGTTGTTTGTTGTAGTATGGTGAGTGAGTGTATGGGTGATGGTGTTGGTTGAGTGTGTGTTGGTGAGAATGTGTTTTGTGTTTTTAGGGGTGTGTAGGTATGGGGGTTTTAGGGTGGAGGATCGTGGTAATAAGTGGATGGTTTGGATGTGGATGAAAACTATGTAGGACGAAGGATAGAGCTGTTAGAAGTTGATGGAAGGAGAGATAGAGGAAAACCGAGGAGAAGATGGAAGAACTGTGTGGCAGAGGACTTGAAATCCCTGAAAAGGGAAAAGCTGGGGAAGAAGAAGAAGGAAAGGACTTGTAAAGCCTTGCTTCACGTGCCTCTTCAAGGTATGGAGTTTTTGTATATGTTTGGGACGATTTTAGACTTTAGACCGTCGTAGACCATTAAGACCATAAGACGCTTATCGCCGATCGTGTCGATGTTCGGTCCGTCGTGAACCATTTGAGATGGCCTGTTAATAAAAATGCCACATGCATCCAAAAACGGAGCGATTACTTTGAGAATTGTTTGGACATTCTTCAGTAAGAGTTATTTGAGGGAACGTCCTCTGTATGTCTGTAGAGGAAGACCACCAACACGCTGGTTGGACGACATTAGACGAATATCCAAGAAATGGCAACAAAAAGCACAGAACCGTGAAGAGTGGCGAAAAATGGGAGAGACCTATGTCCAGCAGTGGACAGAAGAGGTTGCATGATGATTTGAGGGGACTGACTTTCCAATTTTGGGATATTGGGATATTTTGAAAGATCTCGTTACAGAGATGTTGGTAAGAGTTTTTTCAGGTGAAACCTTGAAAAAGATCATAGACATGAGGTTAATTATCGACTTATGTCCGAGGTAAGTTCGTTTGAGGGAATTTGTCTTGGTAGTGACTGTCTGTGTCTTTTTCTGTGTTATGGGAGCGCGTTTTCTGGCTTGAAATTTGTGTGAATATGCGTTTGCATATTCACACATTGTGTGCGAAATTTGTGTTTGCCGCGGCAGTTTGGACAGGATGGTGCATTTGCCATTCATACGATTTGTGATTTTGTCCTCAGTTTTGACAGATAGTTGATCTTTGTATCGTTGAACTTTACCTACATCGAAAGATGTTCATTTCAAAGTTACATATGGAATTGCGAACTACGTTCATTGTGTACATAGATACTAATGGTTCTATATATTCTGGCGCCAATTTTTAAATTAATGCAATTCGCCACATTTTGAACAAAACTTAAAATAATTATGCGGTAAATATTATACTGTGTAAATAGCTCAAAAATGGAAAAATTGTAGTTAGCCACATTTGGAACCAAGCCATCGATTTATTTTTTATTATTAATGTGGAGTTCATAAAAAGATATTCACTTTAATTTTGTTCATCGTTACTATGACTTTGCAGTCTGTTTCTCTCTGTGCCCTTGAATTATTTTTGCTATTTTTGCTTTTTTTATCATTTTGATATTCTTGTTTCTTTGCTGAATAAGATATACTTAAAGTCTTAGAATTACTATCGTTTGTTTTCCCCTTTTGCCATCCTGGAAGTGGAATTCCATTTGCACTGCCAAGGTTTGTAAACTGTTGTAAAATATTCTCTACTAAAACATACAATATATTTTTATATTGCGACTGAACTTGTATTTTATGATATTTGAGTTTTTATATGCCGTCAACCGTCTGGGGATTTATCACGCAATAAATACATTATGATTAACACATAAACCTTCCAAGTAAATAAGTGTACATAAAATACTACAATTTCTAATTTGATTATTATTTTAATAATTAGAAGCACTAGTTTTTATATGAAATTATTTAAAACTCCAAGGAATACTGTTAATCCTACTAAACTCGATTTGGAAGTGCAGAATACTCAGAATATCATGGGTCAATCATACAAAGTACATTGTAGTTCTCCAAACATAGATCCAAATCGGTTGAAATATTGGGCAAAACCAAGTCAGAAAAAAGAAATCATTGGTTTGATCATGAGTGCGAAATGGCCACAAATAGAAAGAATGCAGCATATCAAAAAACCATCGACGCAGGTTATACAAGGAGAAAAAAAGAAGAGTATAGACGTCTTAGAAGAGAGGAAAAACGTATCCATCGACGTAAGAAGAGGGAATACGAACAGAACACTCTCAATGAGATACAAAGTTTATTCGATAAAAATGAAACCAGGAAATTATACTACAAATCCTTAAATAATAGCCGACGCGAATTTAAACACGATTAAAAATTTGTAAAGACACTAACGGTGAAATTTTACATGATAAAATCTCAGTTCTTAACAGATGGGCACAACATTTCAGCGAACATCTAAATATAAACGATATTGAAGGAGGTTACAGCATAGACAAAATCTACAGGCACGAATCCCATCCTAAAACTCAAAGACAATAAAACCCCAGGAATCGATGAAATCTGTCAGGAAATGTATAAAAAAGGTGATCAAGTGGAGTGTAAGAACTATATAGGCATTACTTTCTTAGCATCTGCGTATAAAATCTTCGGCAATGTATTGTTTGAAAGACTTCTTCAACATTTTTCAAAGGACATTGTTGGTCAATATCAATGCGGAATTACTGCTGGAAAGTCAACTACACATCAAATTCAAGCACATAGACAGATTCTAGAAAAGTCAATAGAATATAACATAGATACACACCAACTCTTGTTGCAAGCAGCCTATGACAGGAATCGACAGGAGTAGCGACTTCTTTGTGAGCAGGCCAAGATCCACAACGGATTGTCGAGCCACTTATGATGATGATTAGGATGCTCGATCTCCATTCTTATGGTATTCTGTTTTGTTAGAAAATTACCAGGAGAGGACAGAATACCGAACGAACTCCTAACGTACGGAGGACCAGATCTGATCAAACCATTATTTATTAAAACCAGAAAAACTAAATAATTAAATATATAAATATGCGCTTAATAAACTCAATAAATTGAACACTTAATATGAATTTGTGGATAAAAATAAACAGATATGAATTTTGATTTTTTTAATTCCTTTTATGTCTGTTTATACAATAAAGAATTAAAAGAATAGAAAATTAAATAATTGTATTGGCAATTTTTGGTTGGATACGTTGCGAAGTGTCGCCGCCAGTAATTTATGAATTAAATAAAAGTGAAAATTTGTCTACCTACACTGATTCTTTTATAATCGTTATTGGTGTGTATACAGGCTCCTTCGGTAGTCTGATGCCAAATTAGTAAAATTCTTCCGATAATTGTGCCTTCAAGTGTGTTTATTACACTAATTTTATCGAAACTCCAACTTTATTGTATTTAGAGCAATACATGCCCAGGGAACACAATGCTTTGTCAGTTTATGTATTTGAAATTCAAATAAAAGTAAAACAAAAATAAAAATATTTATTGCCCTAACTAGTCAAAAATATGTTTTATTCTCTTCTACCACCGACTACACTTTGGGATTGCATCCTTTTCGGGTTCTTGAATTTGCTGCCACTGGGTTCCTGGTCATCTGCGCCCGTGGTACTTTTTTGGCGCTGTAACTACAGCTGTCTTTAACAACCACCTGGCAAGACTCTGATTAGATGGTCTGTTTTTGGTGAGAATATTTTTAATCTTTAGGAGTCTTCGTGTGTCTTGGTGGTAGAATTTTCTGGTCCTCTTCTCGACCACCTTCCTCAATGGTGTGTATTGGAGCCTTTCTTGGATGATTTCATTTGTTATACTGTCCTGCCATTTGATATCAATCAATAACTTTTAGCATGTCTCCTCTGTTCTTTCTGACTTCTTTCATCTGGTATCTGCTGTGGAGTTCCATACTGGGACTACATTTTGAGTTGAATTTCGATTGAATTGAATCAATTCTTGATTCGGTTGAGATGGACTTCCCCAGGTACTTGCCGACATCTTCTCCTTGGATTCTGTTTCCTCTTTGTCTGATTTCTTTCCTGGGGACTTGGTCTGTTAATTAAGAATGATGAATTGGGCCTTCTCCGCGTTGATCTCGATCTTCCATTTATCTGTGTATTCCGCTACTCTCTCAAGGATATTTGAAGTCTCTTGATAAATGTTCGGTTATCTTTTGCATATCTTCTGTGTGGATTACTATGTTATCTGCGTGCCCTGTGGCATTCTTGTTTAAACTACTTGAATTCTAGTCATCTTTTGGTCTGTTCATAGCTGAAAAATTCTGCAAGTTAAGTGGGGGAAAGTCGCCTAATATGGGATACTTTTTTTTAAAATACTATGGACTTTTGGATTAAAACTATTTATATATGAAAATGACATATAAAAATACATCTAACAAAAAGTTATTTCTTCTTAAATGAATTTAAGATCTAGTTATCCAAGAATAACACAAAATAAATCTATTTATCAGAGCAAAAGTCACCAATATACCGGTCTCTTTCACACCTACAACATTCAACCTGAGCCCATTTAAAATAGCACCCATTGTTCGTTTCTAACATCTTCAGAATATGGAGTTTCGCAAAAAATACAAACGGTAACTTCTTCAAAGTTTTCTACCAGGTTTTCTACATTTGAATCTTAATACTCTACTGCAGGGGCTGAATCTAAAGATGAAGAACTGCTGGATTCTCTTTTAAGTTTATTTGGTTCTTATTTCTCCACTAACAGTTTCTTTTTTTGTTGGAAAGGTTTAGTTTTTTTTTGTTAATTGGCTTTTGGATTATTTACCTTTTTTAACGCTAGTTTGTTAAAGGAAATTTTCTTTTTTTCAATACTGCTCTCTAATTCATCTTTGTATATAATGCTTGTTGCAATGGCAGCTTTGCCACTTCTTGTACTCTTTTTTTAGGATATTTTTAGAAGCTGTTGGAACAGGTATCAAATCTGTAGGAGTATCGTGTTTTTTATGGGTTTTTTCTTCTGGTACATTCATATAAAATTGCTTGTCCTTCTATTATTTCTTCATTGACTGTTTTCTCTTCCACTGCTTCTCCATTAACCGTTTGTTCTTCTACCCTTTCTTCAGCGGATTCTTGCATTTTTGCGACAAAATTACATTCTTTGAATACGTTTCTGTTGGAGGGAAACATACCAGTTTTCTTAAACCCATTAATTACTGTATCCATGGCCGCTGCTTTTATACAAGCGTTTCCAAAAAGTTTCCCTACTTGATAGCCTGTTACAACACGTCCTAGATTAAGCCTAAGCCTAATGATCGTGTAATAAGTTTTGAACGATGGCATAAACATGTCTATGTGGAAGCAAATGGATTTCTCGTGCTACACTTATTATCTCCAAATTTTTTGTATGAGAGTAATGACCATCAAGGATCAAAATCACTAGATCATCGGCGCTGGGCTTTTTTATGTTAATAAAATGGCAGAGCCAATCAACAAAAATTTCTTGTTGAATCCAGCCACATACATGACACGCATACTTAGATTCAGGCAGAGTGCCATTCATTAGTTCCATTCTTATATTATTACGAGGAAAATACATAGCTGTCTTTAACAAAGATCTGCGTTCGGCTAAGGTAATTGCGTCAGTTTGTTTTTTTCCGTTTTTCCTCATAATTCTCAGATGTTTATGTTGCACAATGGTGAGACCGGTTTCATCACAATTGAAAATCCTTGCTAGATTGTAATTTATTTTCTCTAAAAGTGGATTATATATATCAAAAAATGCCGTAACGTTTTCTTTGGTGAATGATTAAATACGCGCATAGGATATTCCTTGAGACACTCTTAGTGATAATTCCTTGTGCTTTGCAAGAAATCCGGCAAACTATTTCTTGTCAGCACTTTATTTTCCACGCTGAATGGATTTTTTATATTATTTGCTTTGCAAAACCTATATTCCAATTTACGCATGTCTTTTTGTGTAATTCCAAATAATCTTCTTTCCATTTCTAAGCAGTAATTGGCGAGCGTTGACTCTATACATCACATATATTGATTAGATATGAGGGTAGTCTTGTTTGCTTCATTTTTAAGATAAGATCCTGTCCTTTTTAATACTGCGATGAGTTTTTTTATTCAATTACTGTGCTTGCTGATTCCAAGGTATAATCCTATCATGCTCAGAGCATGCGGGACAGGAGGAAAAGTGGTACATAAGCGATACTCCAGAAAGCTGACGAAAACTGGGAGGAAAATGGGCACGAAAATTATGAAAATCTCTTTTTAAAACCTCTTTATCTTGCATATAATGAAAAATCAGAAATATGAATATAATTACAACGAAAACGCGCAGTAAATGCAAACAGTAAATAATAAAAGTAAACGTGGGCCAGAGTAATCGCTAAGCTTCGATAGAATCCGGTTCTGTAAAAACCGTTTTGATCAGCAGTTAATTTCATCGCCAGTGCATCGAAATGTGTTGAGTTTTATGTATTTGTGTTGTTAATGACAGATTAGCATTATTATTGTCAATTTATTGATCAAATAACTAACGCTATAGAAAAATAATTTATTACAAATAAATTTTAGACGTAATACGAATAGCAAAAATAAAAAAAAGACAATAATATTAAAATGGTTTTTGCAGGTCCCTGTGTAAAGTTAAACGTCCAAATTTGGAAGTTACAGGGAATTACGTCAGAAAGAAGTTGTACAAGGTTTTTATTTAACAAGATAACCCCAGGCCGTAAAGTAGTTATGCTAAAAAGTATGAAAAATGGTAATTTTTAAAGAATCAAATCAATCAGATTGAAATTGACTGTATTTTTATATTCCAGTTTATTAATTTAACAATAAACAAGTTCAATTTAAGTATACAATAAATAATGAACGTTGTTTTTGATTGAAAAATTAATTTTACAGTAAGTACGTTATTTTTGGCTGTAAATTATCAAGTTATATATTTTAGTACAGAAAGATTAATTCAAAACAAATAAACAAATCATAAGAAAAAATTAAAAATGATTCAACTCTTAAAGTAGCTGTCAAAAGGAAATTATTTTTATACGTAAAAAATAAAAAAAATACTTACAATTTCGTTTCAGGCTCTAGAATTTCAGATTATGACAGGGTAGTGCTGGTAGAGAAAATACCTTACCGCATATCCATATAGAGCCTCTTGAGGAAAATATAAATAGAAAGTAGAAAAGAATGGTTGAAGAATACGGATGTAGCCCTTTCCAAAATTATTTTTTAATTATATATCGTGCTATCAATCGTTTAGGGAGCTACGTATTTTTAAAAAGTATGATTTGGCCATTTCAATCCGAGCTCTGCCGTGATTTTATATTTATAAGTCGGGATTGGTGTATAATACTCATAAATCTTTATTTGTCATGAGATATTGCGTCGACAATATCCTAGGCTATGTGCATCCTAGACGAGCCATACTGCCTGTAGTCTATACTCCGACTTTGTGAGAAGAACCTTATGGTGTATTCACCCATTGGTGATTCAAAAGGAGGAACCTATTTTCTTTTTGGTGCAATTCTTGAGTTAAATATCTCTTTGATTTTCAGGTTCTTTATACCCCAAATATTGTATTATAATTGACTAGTACGAACTGTTATTTCTATCCTCTAATAGATTTGAGTCCTTGGTGTCTATTTTTATTTTTCTGTCCTACTGTTGCTTAATCAACTCCACATATATCCAACCTTACATAGCCAAAATAAAAACGTTTCTTTCTCAAATGCAAGGAACTAAAAAACTGATTTTTGTTTGGGTAAAAGGACACTTAGGCATTCCATATAATGAAGAAGTTGACAAATAACCGAAAGATGGTCTAAACAACACCGAAATTTCTGTTTGACGAACATAATCCGAAATGTTACATAACAACCATATCCCTGATGAAGCTTGGACATGTTTGCTATCCATTATCCAACCCATTTAAACAAAACAAAAATTATTGACAACAATTTTTTTGATATCTGCGAAGAAACCGCAGATTTGGATCATATATTTTTGAATTGTAACAAGTATATACAACAGTTAGACATCCTTAGAAAAAAATCTAAAAAGTTTAAACGTATTTGAATAACTATAATATTTTGAATCTTTTGGCACTAAATGATAAATATTAAAACAAAAAACTAGACTTAATACTTACTTCGTTTCTGGCTACATGGATAGGAAAGTAAATGGCTAACAAGAGGCTTTGGGTTCACATGTCTTGCTGAAAGGTATGTGGTGATAAAATCTGGATGACACTATTAAATTGTCTGTTAGTAAGTCCGATTCCCACCTCCACGTGGTACTTCCTGGGTAACGCTAACGGGAAAGGCGAGCTTTCGAAGCCATAAAACTGGAACACTTTTTATCAAGCATGTTATGATGGTAAATGGAGCAAAATCGATGGCCACCAGTTCTCGACAGAACTTAAATGTTCCGGAGGTGATAAGAATTCCCGAGAGAAGCATAATAAAAGACTCTCCCTCTCTCTCTCTCTCTCTCTCTCTCTCTCTCTCTCTCTCTCTTTCTCTCTCTCTCTCTCTCTCTCTTTCTCTCTCTTCAATCCTGACCCCCCTCAGGGAGTGTAGTGGTCATCGTGATATCTATTGTCCGTCTCAAAAGATCTCTGTCTCTGGTCATTTCCATATTCCTGTAATTTGATCGATCCATCTTGTTGGGAATTTTCCTCGTAATCTTCGGCCTCCTACATTTCCTTGGATAAAGTCTCTCCATGTTTTTTATGTCTGCTCTCATAACATGTCCAAAGTATTTTAATTATTGGAGATGGACTTTGCTGGATAGCCGTTTGCTTACTTTCATCTCATTTAGAATTGCATTATTTGTCCTGTGGTCGGTCCACCAAATTCGTGTAACATTTTTATCTAATAGAACATTCCAGTGGCGCCTATCTTTCTTCTTTCCGCTTGTCGTAAGGCCCAAGAATCAGATCCGTATGTCAGTATTGGAAACATTAAGCAGTTGATCAACCTCATTTTTAGAGTTCGTGAAATTTGAGAGTCCTTTCATATTTTGACCATCTTTTCTACGGCGACTTTTGGTAGATCGCATCTTCGTTTTATTTATTGAATTTACTTTATAAACTGAAGGGCCTGTAGGTAATGAACCTAGTGAAGTTGCAGTATTAGGACATGTGCACCTAGATTCCATGGTTCGGAATCAAACAAACTAGCGTCCGAGCCATTTTGAAGAAGAACAAATTCCATCGATATGAGGAAGATTGTCAAATTATCAGTGAGTGAGCACTTTTTTCGTAAATGGAACTGTAAATCGTCACACTTGCCGTTATTGGTCTGATTAAAACCACAGTGTTTTTTCCACGGTGTATACACAGTAACTAAATGTATGACTGATATTACTAAAAATGATCAACAATACGATGACTCTTTTTTATAGACTCCCTCAATATTTTGTATCAAAATATTCTTTGCACGCTTAATTGATGAGTTTTTATAGATTGAAGACGATAACAAATATTGGTCTTTAATATACACAAAAAAGATAGCTGTAATGAAAACTTAAAGCAATCTAAACTGAGTTGAAACCTAATAACCCAAATAGAAATATTTGTAGATCAAAGAGCTTATGTTGTGAAGTTCCCAAAGTTAATAAATACCAGAAGAGGACGAATAATATTTCAACATATAGATTTTAAATAGTATAATAAATACCCTGTATATTTTTCTAATTTTCCATAAACCATTAAATCAAAAACACAATCGTTAAATTCACATAGTCCTAGCTATACGCGTTCGAATGTTATTGGTAAAGTTTATTATAGGATCGGTTTTATTACCGAAATAGTTAACAGGAATAAAAACCTATTAACTTTTTGGCAGTATGCAAATATGTAATGATCTGATGTAACATTGTTCAATAATTTATTTACAGTTTGATGGCTTGTTTGTTACGATTATATCTCTAAGATTACCAAGATTATAACTTTTTGTTTTGTACACAATTTCCTTGTGGTAGTCCTATAAATTGAAGTCTAATTATGATATATCATTTACAGAGGGAATAATATTCTGTGTTGTGAGAAATATTTTATATTGCAATAAATTTAAATACTTCTAATCTAAAACTGGAAACATCAAGATCATTTAATATTAGAATAAGTGAACATCAATCTTAGAGGAGAAGGTACAAATATGGGCTACCATTTTGTTTATTGCTGATATCTTGATTATTTTTTGACCGAAAAAGTTCAAATTACATAATTGGCATGTAGAATTGTTTTGCTCTTTTGTGCTAGTCCGTTTTTTTGCCTAGTAAGATATTTTTTTCTGTAATGTCATAAAAACACTCACGGTGTCATTTAAGTAAGAAACGGAAAGGTGATATAAATATAGGCTACTAGTAAAAATATTTTTATTTTTATTTTATAATTTTTTATGTACAATATTCACACACATATTCGTCTCTTCCTGCACCAGAACAATCTATATGTGCCCACAAGTTGCACATAAGGCACTGAATAAATTTTCACCTCAATAATCCTCACAAAATTTTCTGTCACAGAATCTCTTCTAAATACACATTTTCATGATATAGCTGCGCGTCCAAAAGACGTTCCAGTTGGTCTCCTTAAAGCCAATGTATTTTTATGACGTGCCGTGAACAAATCTAGCCAACCTCTACCAGCGTTTTTTAACTGCATAAAGGGATGATTTAATCCATTTGATTCAGCCAGATTAAATGCCATTCGTTTGATAGCAGTCCGCGTTAAACCATAGAATTTTGCTTCCATTTGAAGAATACAGTCCACCAAACATTTTTCTAAATCTGGGTCAAGAATAGTTCCTCTTCCCAGTTTCTTAAGTACTGATTCATCTGGACTCAGTTCAGTCATTTTTACTAACCGTTGTACTGTCGATCTCGGGACATTATAAGTTTTAGCTGCTTTTAATGTACCTCGTTTTATCTCTCACAGCTTGAATAGCAGATTTCATGCTATCTGGATCCCAGGACTTTCGTTGTTTTGGACTTACAATACTTTTTCTAGGCATTCTGAAAAGAAAAAAACCCTGTAGACTAAACTGATACAAATATGGGCTAGCTCATATTTGTAGCACCACACAAATATGGGCTAGCTCATATTTGTAGCACCACGCTAGCCCATATTGCAACATAACCAAACATATATTCAAATATTAATAACTAAAATGCAATACAAATTAAAAGAAAAAGTCGAAAATATTATGAAAATATCAGCCTTTCGCTTACGATGTGTGATAAAATATTAAATTTATTCTTAGTTTTCACCGAAAAAAAATTGAAATAAAAACATACCTGAAAAATTTCTTGAACAGAGTGTCATTAAAGAGTGTCTAGTCAAGCTATTGACGTATAGATGGTGGTGTGTATTTCATATTAATTGCGATAGCCCATATTAGTAGCATAGCCCATATTTGTACCTTCTCCTCTACATCAAAAATAAAGAATTTGATAGATTTCAAATATGTTAACACGCATGGGAAAATGAACATAGAGTTCAATGGAAAGATTTAACTATAGTATTGAAAGGAACATGTGGTAGAAAGAGAAAAATCAAAGAAACGGCTCTAATTATGTTAAATAAAACCAATGGCGTCGCAAAAACACATTGGAAATGTTCATCAATTCGCAAACGATTCACCTGTCACTGGATCTGGATCTGACTATCTCTTCATGGCAATCACCAGACTTATTGAACTCAAAATGCCAAGAGGACATTTGTAACAAACCCATTCATGCTGCTAATGTGACAACTAATAAGTCTTTTACCTTTTACCTTAATAAAAATTTAAAGTATTTGTTTTAAGTTTTAAGATTTGAAATATGCAGAATGTAATAAATTACTTGAAGGATTTTTTAATCTCGTTATTAATCCATCCAAAAAAGCTTGTTTAGGTGACTTGACTGTAGTGTCTACCCATATTTTAGATTTTGTATGTCCAGCATTCAACCATGTCTCATCCAGATAATAAATTTTGCGCTTCTCTTGTCTAAAAGTCCTTATCTGTTGAAGATCTCGTCGACACCCCACAATTTCGTCTCTGTTCCCCTGTGTTGACATGGAAAATAATTTTTTTTTAATATTCTACAAAATATGGTAAATCAGGGTCAGCGTTCACCTCCTTTAAAACCCCATCCACGGTGGGTATATGGTTTCTCATAAAACAATTATAAACCTGTCTTCTAATTGCATATTTGTCAAAATCATCTATTTTATCAAACTTTTTTTTCGATCAGACATACTTTTGGTCCAGCGAACTGATTTTAAAGTAAAATTGTGGATTATTGCCAATAAAAATAGTAAATTGCATTAAGAAGTCACATGAAAATAGCTTCAGAACAATACATTACTTTTGCTCCACTTTATTTTTTTTTTATTTCCTCTGTTAAGTTTGCAAAAACCTTATCTATCTATAGATAAAAATTTTATCTATCTTTTCCTCAGATTTTCCAATTTTATTAAGAGACTTAACCATCATTTTCATTATTCAAAAATATATTTATAAAATTTGCAGTTATCTTGCATTCTGTATACCTATATTTGACTGGATTCATTCAAAAATGAAGTTTGTCAGAAATTGAAATATTCGAAATTTGTACTACTTTTGGTACACACCGTATAACAGCCCTTTTGTCCGCAACAGCTAGTTCTACATCCACTTCATAAATTGTAAAATCGATACTTGGTATATACTACACGTCAAGTGGAGTGCTTTGACTATAGAAATTAAATATAGATTCCGGGAGAATACCCAGAGAGTAGGACCACTGCACCTCAAAATGTGACTTTCAATATGTAATTGGGCAATTCGCGTCAGGTTCTTGTATTTATAGGGCCGTTATGAAATTATTGTTCAACGTTTCTGCGGTGCAATAGATATTTGCTTGCGAATACTGGAATTAATTTTTTTGTCCTCGGAAGTTTTCTGTAACCATCGTTTCGTCCGGAAACGCGATTTGTTTGGGTTGTTAAATGGACGTAAATATATCGTCAAACTTAAAAATTAATGTTTTTTTCCGATCGATTTTGTTTCTATTGTATATAACGACATCAAATAATATCAAAAAGAAGTTAAAAAAGTTTATTAAAATTGTGAAAAATGTTACAAGCGACTTGGATTTTTTTAAAAACCAATAATCCCTTATGTTAGCGCCAATTTAAGCCCAAAAGTGTACATTGGATGAATGACAATTTAGGATTAAAAAAGAAAACAAACAGGGAATTGCTTAAATTTACTTTAAAAATTAATATACAATGAAAACAGTCTTAAAATAATTAGTATTCAAAAATTCTAGTACTTAATTAAACGATATCAAGGTTACAATTTATGGGCCAATCACCCTATTGTTCCCTTTTATGGAATGAGTTGATTAAGTAATTATTATTTTTATACTTCCGCTAAACAAAAGAGAGTCAATTTTATGAAATGCAGTACATCAATAGTAATTTTGACATAAATATGGAATAAGCAGTTCAACAACCTTTTGGACAATTTGATATTACTTGTCTACTTTATAGACATCGACACGTTGCCAGGTCGTCATCGTTTACATGCCTCATCGGACATTAACTACAATTAACGATCTGTAATCTGTAATTAAATATAGAGGTATATTAGTTTTTTCAGTCAATTGGCTTAGTGTACACCTTCCTTCTTCTTCTTCTTCCTTTCTGAAAGAAAATCTGAAATAATATCGGGAAATTTTGGAAGCGAAGGCAGAAATGATAGAGGCAAACTTGATTTGTAAATTTTCTGATGCTTTTGTGGCTTTTTGTGGGACTAGAGCCCATGGCCAGTATTGCGGTGCCGTCTGAAAAGTAGCAACTTCTGTTTTATTGCTGGATGGGATGCCTTATCGAAGGCTCGACTGACATCTATAAAGGCTGCTGAGAGGTAGTATTTACTTTCCAGCGCGTAGAAGATTTTTTTTAATATTCTGTGGACCTGTTCGATTGTGCCATGCTTTAACCTGAAGCTGAATTGGTGGTCTGGAATAAGTTTAGCTTTTTCTAAGATTAGAATCAATTTTATCAATAGAAGCTATTAGAATACCTTTGATAGAATCGGCAGCAAACTTATAGGTCTATAGGATTGTAGGTCTTCTTTTTTCCAGGTTTTGGTGTCGGGATAATCTGTGAAATTTTGCATTAACTCGGAAAGTAGCCTGTTCTGATGATGGCGTTGAAAATGCGCTGCAGATATTTGTACCTTTTAATGTACATTTTTGTAATATCTTGCCTGTTATCAGATTAAACGGTGGGGCGTTTTTTGGTTTTATATTTTTCATAATTGTATTTCTCATTTCGGTAAGCGTGAAGTTTTTAATCAGTAAGTCCAGTTGAAGCAGAATTTCTAAGAAGTCTCTTATTGGAGGACAATATTGTTGTGGCTAGTTTAGCTTTTTTGTTGCCTTCCAAAGTGAGTAGTTTGTGTCTTCAGAGGCTTCAAGAGAACTTCTAAGAGAAGTAATCCTCGATACCTGTGTTTTTGATATTATTTAGTAACTTTTTTAGATCTTTGGTAGCTCTGTTTAGTTTTGGGTTATCGCTTGCGCATCTCGATATCTGCCATTTTTTTCGTAACTGCCTTTTCTCTAGTATTACGAAGAAATGATAGCTAATTTTTCTTATTAGATTCAGTCGAATAGTTTCGCCTCCCTCTGAATTCATGAGGTTGACTGATTGCTCAATGTGAGATTCTGAGTATCTAACTCTACTCACCTGGTATAATTTCATATTGAGACTCTAAATCTTCAATTGAGAGGCTTTAGCATATGGAAAAACGCCACGCTTGCCGAGCGGGTCAAGGATGTAGGTGGGGATAAATTAGGCAAAGACAGGAAAGGGTACAAGAACCTGACTCCCACATAACAGGAAGAAGGGAAGCGGCTGGCATAAGACAGGATCACTAAGCCCTGAAGCACTCTATCCTTCAGATACTTGGAACAAATGCATTAAATTGAAGTAACTCTTAACATATTTCATTTAATTCAATCCAAAAATATTTTTAACCAAGGTTATTGTTGTATATTTAAGAATTAAGTTTTATGTTTAGAGTAGAATCTAAGTTGTATTTTAGACATTACTGTTTGTGTTAGTCTGTATGCAGCTTAAGATCATGAACTTTAGTGTGTAGACAGCTTAAGCTGACAGCTGACAGAGAACAATGATGGCCGCTAGTTAGAGCCGGTAATGTAAGTTTATATGTTTTAAAAAAAAGAAAATAAAGTTCTCCAGAATAGTTATTTTTATAATATCCACCACCAACGAAATAAAACAGTTATTGTGTAATCAATAATTTTTAATCTTTTTTCAAACCTTTTTTCGCACATTTATCAATATTGTGGTTATCTGCTATTGCATTGATAGGCTCAATTATAGCGATGAATATAGATATGTCATAATTTTGACTTCTATAATAATAAATCTAATTGTGCCGTTCATTTTTTTTATTTTTATAAGCCTCTTAAACGATTCCATATAATAACTTTCGACATTTTAATGTTTTTGTATTGTCAGAATACCACAGACGTGTATTTCAGTTGACCTATGCTCTTTAACCTAATACTTAAATCCCTCAACCCTCGGCAGTTATAAAAATACCCCACATTTACTGGGGATTAATCTGACAACATTGTTCGGGCGCCATACATTTGCTTAATTGACTTAATTTTTTATTAATGGGAGGAATTCTTCAGTGTTTCGCGTACGATAATGCTTGATATGAGGTTTGGTATTCAGAATTATGTGTAAACACGTAAACATTAAAATCCTTTAAAGAAATTTGAGAATATCATTAATTTGGTTTGCGTTATGTGTATCTTGTTTAATTCTGACCGATAGAAAAGTAATATTGGTCGTTACATCGCCAAAATGGACATTACAATGGCTAACTGTTAATTGTCAATTTTATAAAACTTGACATATTAGTCTAGGGGAAAAAGAGGGTTTTGTGGTCGCTGAGCTCCATGAGATTTTACAACTGAATATACTAATAAATATATACCTTTTTTCAAATAATTTTTTGTTTCTGTTAAAAAACTAACTAAACAAACTTATTTTATTAATAAAATTAATGACTATATCAGACATTTTTGCTTATAACTTTTGCTTTTGCTCAACGTAAAAAGGTTTAAAGTGAAATATAAATAAAATTCAACCATCCAGTTTTTGTAGAGTAATTTATTTCCAAAGTTACGGTATAAGAAATAGCATATTATAACTGGTTACACCACTCCCTGTTTATTAATGGGAATATAAACAAAATTGTCTATTAAAAAAATATTTCCAAGCACAGACTTACTTGCGTTCAGTGTTATCACATAATCCATTATTCTCCTATTGAACTTCCACAAGTAAACATTTTAGCGATTTTGTACACACATTTCCGAGATTAATCGGATGTGATAGGGTCATCCAATCCTTATCTCTAATATATCCCGTTTGGATTTGGCATTTGTCAATAAAATCTCTTTTATCCACCCATTTCTTGTTATAATTTATGAAAAGGGGGTATATCCCATTTATATCAAATCAAATATGGTATATAGCGGATCAACTTGAGAGATATATGTGTCGACTTAGCAAGAAGATGAAGTTTTATGAGAATTGTAACAAATTTCCAGTTGCTGGTTTAATTGATTACTTTTATACTGAGTGAATAAGACAAATATTGAAAACAATACGATTTTTCATGAGTTTTTAAATGTTTTAAAAGGAGAAAACGTGTGAGTAGTATTGCGATATCAGCACGAAGACGGCATAACTTACATATATGTTGCTGGTTTTCGGATTCTTCTTCTTCAAGTGCCATCTCCGCGGCGGAGGTCGGCAATCATCACAGCTATTCGGACTTTTGAGACGGCTGCTCTGAAAAGTTCATTTGATGTACATCCGTACCACTCTCTCAGGTTGCGCAGCCATGACATTCTACGCCTCCCTATGCTTCTCTTTCCTTGGATCTTTCCCTGTATAATCAGTTGGAGCAAGGTGTATTTCTCTCCACGTGTAATATGTCCGAGATATTCACTTTCTTGTTTTTATTGAATTTAAAATTTCCATTTCTTTGTTCATTCTTCCCAGAACCTCTTTGTTTGTGACGTGTTCTGTCCATGATATTTTCAGAATTCTTCTGTACACCCACAGCTCAAATGATTCCAGTTTTTTCATCGATGTCGCATTCAAGGTACAAGATTCCATTCCATAAAATAAAGTCGAAAAAACATAGAACCTCGCCAACCTAACTCTTAGTTCCAGTTTTAAATCCCTGGTACATAGAACTCTTCTCATTTTGTTGAAATTTGCTCTAGCCTTTTCTATTCTTATTTTTATCTCCTGATTGTAATCATTTCTGGAGTTAATCATTGTTCCCAGGTATGCATATTTGTCCACTTGTTCGACGTTGGTTTCGTTTATTAGAAGATTCTCGTTATTTCTTTGAGTTTTGGTTTTCGGATAGGTTTGTTTTAATGTCTGCTGTCGATAATTTTTGGGTCGATATCTTGCTTAATAGGTACTTAAATCATTTAAATATTGAAAATAGTATAGAAGTGTAAAAGCTTTGTTTCAGAACAGGTCATAGTAGCGTAAAATCTGAAATTTGTGACCTAAAATATCATCCACCGTGTACTTAAATAATTAATGTTACAATTAAATGATGTAAACCAAAAACAAATTTAGAATCAACAAGTGATGCCATGAGTGACAATAATTGTGACATCGATGTATTCCATAAAACGATGATAGATTATGATTGACCGAGGAATGAATCAAACAAATTGGTGACTGACAAAAATAGCATCTTTCAAAGATGAGCTAAGTATGAAAAAACTAAATATTGTGATATTCAAGTAAAATAATATAATGAAATAAAACTCTAACTTGATGAAATTAACACAGACACAATACGAAAAAACTCGTCCATTAGCGATAAGAAAGTACCGGCTCCTGAACACATCCAAGATAAAAGTAATGTTAGTAAAAACAGTCATTATCAATTGCCGCCTAAATGTAAAAAACCTGCCTATCAGTTATGATGGGAATTCCTGTCTACAAGGTGAATCACCAGTCCAGAAAAACAAGATGCATTGGAAATTATGAATATACAAACATTACTGAAAAATAATGAAATAATAAAATTGACAACTGATACTGATAATGAAACTGGAAATACTGAACATAATGATAAAGTGGCTAATTAAGTTAAAAGTACTGAAAGAAAAGTTTGCTTTTTATGATAATACTGTAAATAAATAAATCAAAAATAAATCAATAAATGATAAGTGGGACCCAGACGTAGAGATTAAGATCCGAATTGAAATAGCAAGATCCAAATTCATCAAAATGAGAAAGCTCTTAAGCAACCGCCACCTAAGCGTTAACCTCCGATGGCGCGCCGCGAAATGCTCTCTACGCTACTTTACGGAGTTGAAGGGTGGACGTTAACAGCAGCAACTACAAAGAAGTTAGCTGCTCTAGAAATGTGGCTGTATCGATGCATACTGAGAATACCTTGGACATACAGAGTGACCAACACAGAGGTATTAAGACGAATGACCCACCTTCAATCATCATAGAAGATTTTTTGTTTCTTTTTGTTTTTTTTTTGTTTTTCCTATAAATTTAGAACCTAAACATGTTTATAAATTAACTCTATTCTACGTTGTTTGGAAGTAGCAAAATGGGTTATAACGTCATCGTAAAATTTATTAGAGTTTTGGAGAGATTTTAAAAGTTTTTTTCCTATTGACATTTGAGACAAGCTTGACATTCTCTCTTGTTTCATGGTGTTTCGACAATACGTTTTGATTCTTTTGAGACAAAACAAATCTTGTTCATTTGAGGCAGAAGTTGTCTAATAAATATCTTGGAAATTCTTTGGCGTAACTTTTAAATTTTGAATCGTCAAAGAGGTCAAAAATTTGCAAATCTTCAAAATTCGAAAAACGAGTATCTATTTGCATAAAAATAGTATCCAAAATTTCAAAGTATACTCGTTTCTCGAGATCTGTTTCTGTGTCATGCCTTTGTCTTTTTTAGGAGTTCGGAAATTTCAAGCGAGTCCAAAATGTCACTGCGTATATACTGGAAATTACTATCATTACGAAAATCTCTGAGATTTTGCACCAGTTTTGTTATTCTAATTTTGAAATGAATAATGTCAGTTAATTGATTTTGAACAACATTGAATATCAAATCAGTTTGGGTAAACACTTTCTTAAAAATATTTAAAAGTATGTTAAAAGAGTAATCATTTAATAAAGTTTTCAAATCGATTGCTTTACGGATCGAGATATCATGACTTTTAAAATCGTCGCATTCAATAATAAAATCAAAAACTTCCAAAAGCTGTTCACTAAAATCTGCTACAGTGAAAATTAACCGAGATTTAAAATTCCATCGCGTCTGACAAACTGTTGCCATTTTTTTCGAAACAAACTGTTCTAAAACATTAGTCCGTTTAGGCGAGCTTGAGAAAAATGAAGCAAATCCGCTTAAACTGACAAAAAAGACGACATTTTTTAATTTTTTTACATGTATCCTGCAAAACTAAATTCATTCTATGCGCATGACAGTGAGTAAATAAAGCTTGCGGTGCAATAGTTTTAACTTTCGACTGGAGACCATTCAATTCATCAGACACCACGGCAGCGCCATCATAAGTTTGCCCTACCAATTTATTTTTGATATCAAAAAATTTTAATCTGTCCTTTAAAACACCAAAAACATATTCTGCCTTATGGCTTTTACTCACGTCTGTAAAACCTAAAAACCTCTCATAAATATTACCACGTAACGCCTATCGAACAACAATCAATAATTGTGAATGACATGATATATCGGTAGTTTCATCTACTTCTAGTGAAAAGCAAATGGTTTCCTGAATCTCAGATTCAATAACGTTACTCAAAATGAAACTAATTGATTCTATTAATTCATTTTGGATTGTTTTAGATACACCGCTAAATGTCTTCGAATCAGAAAGTAAATTAGAAAATTCCAAATCGTATTTCTTAAACATTTTTATTAGTTCTCTATAATTACCTTGATTTAACGAATGCTCCGATTTATTGTGTCCCCTAAATGATATTTCCTGACAACTTAAAAACATTACAATATCAATTAAACGACGTAAAACTGCAACTGTTTTTACAATTTCGTTATGTTTATATGTTTAATAGCATTTTCGCGTTGGGCATTATCTAATGAAACATAGATATTTTGTTTTCCAAATAAATCTAATTTAATCTGGCTGTATGTATGATCTTTCGAAATGTCATGTTTCTGTAAAGCCCTAAATAATTCCTTTAAATTATCGTAACTAGATTCAAACCACGGATTTTGATGTTGGCCCCTATTTGTCGAAAATAAAATGCCAACAGAAAAGTTTGTTTTTTATTTCACTCCCGGTAAGCCATGAGTACTTGCTGTACCAATTATCTAAAAATGATTTATTACTTCCCTTACCCCCCGCACTAATATTGATAAGCCGGGACATTTAAGCAAATGACGCCCCTTATTTTTATTAACAATTTGTTCTTCGTATGGAATAGATGAAAACCCATTTTGCAAAATATAATTTACAATATCAGATTTATCAATACTTACAGTTTCTCCCATAGCTTGCATTTTTTTAGGTTAATTTACCTGAATTTGTTTACACTTTAATTACAAAAAACTTCTTATATATCAAAATTTAACTATTTACGGCAGTGGTAACGTATCACAGTATTACTTTAGAAAATAAAAATAAATCCCAGAAAGAAAAGCCAATCCGCGCACTCAATATCACTTTACTACTTAAGTTCTTAAGTACTTATCCAAAATAACATTTCATCCCGCGCTAGCAAGGTACAGTTTGCGGCCAATCCAAATGAGGCATCGGCAAATTTAAATTTGCCGTACTTGGCAATTAAATGCCTAAGGAGAGAAATGTATGTTTGGTTGCTCATCAACTAATATTCCGTTGATTTTTACATGTATATCGTCAAGCGTGAGATCGGCTTGCCGAAATCCCGAAACGTGTCTTTTTAAGAATTCACACAGGCGGATGGATGTCTCTCATTAATTTGAAAATTGTCTTACGCAGGAATCACTTAACGCTCAGATTGCATGAATTCTTATAAAAACCATAAATAACATTTAATCTTTATTATCTCACAGATATTTTTTTTATTTCACAGAAACAAATGACATCAACTTATTATCTGCCACAATTAATTATCGAAATACTGATTAAATTAAATATTAAAACAAATCTATAATATCTTAAAGGTGTGGGTCGGCAGTGCCGACCCTCCTGACCGGCCGCCACTGCACTAGAGTTAGGTTAGGTTAGGTGACAAACTAATTGACTTAATAATAGTGGTATTTTCTTTCCATTTTTTCAAAGTTCATAAATAATTTGTTTCAACAATAATATTAGTAAAATAAACAGGCTCCTCGTTTTCCTGTTTATCGACACGATATGAATAAATATAAATATCCACATAAAAGAATAGAAATATGTACCAGTTTTGTCCTGGTATAATACCAAAGTATAGTTTACAGGTAAAACAAGAAAAAGCAGTTGATGTTAGAAAATTATGATTTAAACTGGAAGAGTATTGAAGAATTATGCTATTTTAAACTAGTTTTAGAACGAAACAACTTTGGAAAATATCCACCTGCAAACAAGTTCATAAATAATTAGTTTACTTTCAATAATAATACCAGTAAAATAAGCAGATTCCCTTGTTTTCTTGTTTATCGACGTGATATGAATAAAAAATATAAAGTCACAAAAAGGAATATAAATATGGACTAATTTTGTCCTGGTATAATACCAAAATATAGTTTACAAGTAAATCAAGAAAAAGGAGTCGATGTTAGAAAATTGATAGAAAAACCTTATAATTTAAAATGGAAGGGTAATGAAGAATTAGGTTATTTTACACACTAACAGACAGTTACTGTCTTACTAATAAAACACTCGTAATCTAAAGTTATTCCGTATTTATATCTAGAATAGTTATCCTAAGTATAAGGTAAATATAATACTAAAATATTTTGTTACAAATAAACTCGGTATGTTAGTTATAAGTATTCCCACTTTATTCCGAAATAATAGTGTGGCAATGTCGCAATTTTTGTACAAATACATAGAACAACGACATATTGAGTGAACTACATATGTCAATTTTGATTTTTCTTTGAAACTGACAACTGTCACCAAATATATCTTTTTCTTTATTTGTTATCTTATATGTTGAGTTTGAGTATTTTAAAATTGCAAAAAGTTGTAGAAAATTGCAAAAATTGCCAGTGTATTTTGAAAAAAATTTTTTTTCATTTTCAATGAACACCTCGTAAACACATTTTTTTATTATATACATAACTACTCACAAAACAATACAAAAAATAATATATTCTTGTCACTGATGACTTTGACATTCATAAAATAGGTTATACCACGGATATACTAAACTTAAACAAGGGCGTGGGTCGGTATAATCTTGGAATAAATTCTTATACCAAATATAACTTATATCTAAGTTATTCCATGTTCATTGTTAGTGATTTTGCCTATACCTGATTTATTCTGAGTATAAGTTTTATACTTGGTTTATTAGTTATGCTGTAAGACTGTGTGTAATCATTAAATATTAAATAAATAAAATAAATAAAGTTTGGATTTAATCGAGACAGATCAACAATAATTAATTCTCGTAGGGAGTGAGAATAGTTAGCTAGATAAATGGACAAAAAACAAAAAAGCTAAGAATAATATTAAAAATGGATGGAGGGGAAAATCAATATTTTGTAAATAATATTAACAAAATTTAATAAAAACAATTACATGATACGTTATATTACTCTATATTATTTTCTAATAAAATAAAAAGAAATTTAAAACCTAAAAAAAATTAGTTTTTCATTCATACCAAGAAACAAAACCTAGTTTATTTGAGTTTTTTTTTCCAAAGCAGTACACAAACCAATACTACTTATATAAATAATTAAATAGGATAATTTGTTTTTTATTCATAAAATCTATTATAAATAAACCATTTACGAAGTTTATTGAAAAAGTATATATTGATCATAAATATTTACATTTTGTAATAAAAATTAACTCAAATATTACTAAATAAAAATAAAAATTAAAAAAAATGTTTAAACAAATTATGGTTCATTTATCAATGTTTTTATTTAAATAATGTATATTTGTAATGTACGCAAAAAGTACATACAATTAAAAAAAACGTCGAAATCCATACACAAGAACCAGAGACACAGTCAACAGCACTAATTTAAAGGTGCTATTTCATTTTTTGATTGAATGGATTTGCAATTTCTTTCCCGTGAGTTTCAAAGCCAGCCACATTTTGAATCTTTGTGGAAGATTCCGTTGAAAGGCATTTTTTTGGAATTTGGCACATTAAAACTTTTAAGTATGTTGTTTCAAACGAAGCTAATTAGATCTCTTAATTCTTATACACAAAACTGCTGTGATTTTAAAAATGGGACTAACTTTGTCCTAAATTGTCCTAGAACATCTTTTTTTAATTTGTGAAAAGAAAGCAAGCTTTCCAAGTATGAAAAATAATTTTCCTGTAGGAAATTGTTAAAAAGATATTCTAAATGTTTATATAATCATATATTTGTGATCAAATATTTTTCTGGTACAAACATAATAAAACGCAATGATTTTATGCTTAGCATAGACTAAAATGAGACTCAAAGTAGTAGTAGTAAGAAAATAGTAAGAACATAAATATCATAAGAAATATTGCTTATGCTTTTATATAAAATACTTAATTCTATACGGTTACCATAAACTCTCACAACGTGTTAAATAACCAAAAATATATACTGATGTATCTATTGTGCTTCAAGGTTAGCTCGTACAAACAAAAGGTGGATAATGTCGCATATGCAGGTAGATATGTCTAATTATATGTCTGGATATGCCAATTACTAAATAACTAAGTTATAATCAGGCTTATTAAGTTTATGAAGTAGCGTTACATTCTGGAAAAATCTGAATTTGCAAAATGATGGGTTTGAGATGATAATAATTATAATCTATATACACTGCTGGACAAAAAAAATCCCGGACCCTTGTTTGGAAACACCTATAATTGTTAAAAAGATGTTTGTAGGAAATATGTCAAATAACAAAACATTCACGGATTCATTACTTAAAAAAAATTGTATAAAATATTTTTCCAGCGTTTTTTCCTGTTTAGCAAGAAATCACGTTCCTCAGTAATTGGAAAACGACAAGAGAGAGAGGTTGTAGAAGAATAAATAACATTCGAACAGTAGACTAGTCTATGGGAAATTTAAATAATAAGTTATTTTCCTACACTGTTTTGGCGGCTCAGGAGCTAGATGGAAAATCGAAGGACTACAGGCATAAAGCGCCGGAATTTGGAAAATCCAAACAGATTCCTTCTGGAAATCTAGGAAAGTAACTTTTTGGTTACTGAAGAAATTTCAACGGTATTTCGTCGAAAGGCTGAATTACGGCTGACTGAAAGGCTTAATTATTTAATAAAATCTGAAGAAATAGGTAATCTATATGAGTCCTTGCAGAGTAGATAAATAGCCAGGGGCGTACTGTTTTTTACTTTGGAGAAATTAGTAGGCAAAATTTCTACAGTAAGGACGTTTGAGATATTATGGATTTCACCTGAAGGAAAAACGTACCTTTTGTAGTATAATCTAGTCAGGATTCTTCGTTCGGTACTTAAGAATTTTCATCTTTGATAGGGGTGTAAGAGACAGTAGACCATGTATTTTTATTCTGTGAGGGGTTGAATGTATGTGTGTGGAGTGTGTTCTATCCATCTTTCGTACTAGGAGACGTGCTTTATTCCTTACTCTCTCCAAAGACAGAGAAAATGGAAATGAAACCAGGAAAGCAAACCAGGTACCAGACCAACAGGAAGACCCTTTTAAAATGGCGATATATCTGGCAGTCAATGTCATAACTATAACTGCTATGTACTGCTTGTTTAACCTATTCCATCGTCGGGTTCTCTTCCTCAATGTGATGCATGTCAATATGATCTTCATTTTCTTGCATCCCTAGGAGAGTTTGGAAATATATTTTCCAGACTGATTTTATTTATTTTGGGTCACTGATTATTTGTTCGGGGTTTGTATCCTTTTCTTAAATTGTGTAGTTATCTATACGCTTCCCTTGCTTGTAACGTAGCCTGTGCACGCCTGTAGCATTTGTTAGCTTTTGAATATTCCTGCATCTGTAGTAGCTTTTCCCCAAGCCATATCTTTTTTCCAATCTTCTCGAGTTTTCTGTCATTTATATGAAACCCCCTCTTTCGAATAGTGCCCCACGTTGGGCGCCAAATTGTAACGTAGATATTTTGCCTAACACATAGGGTATTACTATGGGGGTTGAGAATTGGGGACAGAAACTACTGGGGGTGGAGATAGAATAAGCAAAATAAACGAAACTGTGCGAATGACAGGGTTTGTTTGGAGAGCTGGGTCGTGGATAAGTTGAATGGCAATGGGGTTGGATTGGGGCAAATACAAAAATGGTTAGGAGACTTTTCTAAAATAAAAAGACAAAATGGTTCAGAGAAATAAATTAAACATTTTTTACTGTCTCAATAAAAAACAGATGGCACAAAAAAATACTATATTAATAGTTATAGAGATTTATACCAAAATAATAAAGAAGAAAAATCTTACATAATATGTCCTATTCATTTGCAGACTCTGTTGCTACAAAACTTACAAATGTTACTGAGCTATAAACTGTGGCAAATAAAAAATTATTTTTTTAAATAATGAAAGCAATTATTATTTTAAAAAATGTCTGTCTTTACTTTGAAAATAAACACAAAAAGTTAACTGGAGTTTCACTAAACTACAGTAGACTCCCTCTATAACGAGAACTGAAATGGCAGACTAATTACCTCGTTATAAGCGGATCTCGTTATATCCAACAACAATAATATTGTGCATACATATGAATATGTAGTTTTCTAAAACATTAACTTTCTATAGTGAAGCCATTCGAAGCAATATAAGATGCTAATAAATATTGTTTGAATGGCGTTTTTAAAACAAAGTTGTTTACTATTGTCAATGATATACGTTAAAACAAAAAATCTGTATTCTGTAGATATGTATAAAGCGTTTTTTGTCATTTTTGACTGCTTTAAATTGTCCAGTATTCTATCTATCATATTTTCTAAAGATGTGAAACAGTTTTATGCTTCATTTGCGTTTTGTCCTTGGATAAAGTTTCTGACAACCTTTAAAACACTTTCCACATCTTGTCTATTAGGACCCATATTATTAGGTGTGAATGGTCAACCCAATACAATGACACTTGTGAATCATAAATTTTACATTTCCGACTAAGAATCATAAATTGTAAGAAGTTTATTGCGGGCGGCCCGCAGTTAAAAAGGGTATTTATTTATAGCTACGGCCGGGCCAAAACGTAAAAAACACGTTTTTCAATCTTATTGTCTCTCGTTATAAGCAAATTTACCTCTCTATAAAGGGTTATAGTTCAATAGAAATTTCACGGGACATCTAATGTACCTCGTTATAAGCGAAACCTCGTAATAACCGTGTTCGTTATAAAGAGAGTATACTGTACTTTAAATCTTCTGTAATCTGGACTTCACTGGAATTTTTGGGGGTAGAAACTGGACTTAAACTCTCTGCGTAACGAACACACGAACAAATTCATCTCCAAACTGCCAAAAAGCCTGGGATGACAACCAGGGAGAAACAAAACGAGGACGGAAACAACGATTCTTCCAAACCTCACTTAAACTGCAACTACACATTGAACACATTAAACTGCTACTATTAACTTTACACATTTTTCATAAAAAAAGGACGAAGAACGAGAAAAAAATACAAATTCGACGTAGAATTTGGACTAAACGCTGGAGCCTACCGCTCTTGACCACGCCTCAGCGAGGGTGATCTAATTATCTTTCCGGCAAAATCTTCTCAGCCTCTAAACGGATGTTTATTTCAAACGCAGTATCGAGCGGCTTTCGATCAAAGAAAAATATCAAAGAATTACGCGTCCGTGGTATACACAAACTCTAAAAGTATGTTTATTTTCGACCTCGGTGACGCTAAGATGAATTGAAAGAATTCGGTGTTTTAATACGTACGATAGGAAACATTGAAATACTCTAAAAATATTCTTCGATGCTTTAGCAAATACGCGGGGATTTCAATACATACTGAGGAATTTTAAAAATGCTACATGCTTTGGAGATTTTCTTCCATTTTCTGTATATTACCGTTCTCATATTTTCTTTTCTCTGTTCGGCATATTTTATCGGCCCTCCATCTTGCATCTTCATTGCTTGCTCTTCTTTTTCTGGTTCTTCTTTCCATATATTTCTTGTGTTCTTTATTTTATTTTCTGTATTTGTCAATGTTTGTGTTATTTCTGTATCATAGTTCTGTTTGATATCTCGTTGTTAGTTTTATCAGTTTTATCCTAGTTCTTTGTAATTCCTGTTTTTTCTATTAGTTTATAGGGCTTCACTTGTAGGCTAAAACGAATATGTGGTATTAAAACCTCATCCAAGACTTCTGTTTATTATCCATCTGTTTATTCCAGGTAAAATCACCCCAAACAATGATGTAAAATCGATGTTCAGTAATTGTAAAAATAGCTGGACTCTCATCGGTTTCAAATTATCGATTGGAATAAAATGAATATTAAAACCACATTCATTAATTAATAACAAAGCTATGACTATTTTATCTGATGAAACAAGATATGTTTCAGGACATAACAGGGGAGAAAAGTTGGCGCGCGCAAAATACAATCAGGGGGAAATATAACACATTACAGTGGCGTTGCCACAATGACAAAGCGGCCACAGAAATAGGTTAAACGTGTGTCAGGACGTGTGATTCAAATGCAGGAGCTAATAAAACTGATGTGTAGAGATTATTATTCGAAAATAGCAAGCTAGGGATGTGCCATCTGCTTAACAATTGGTTGAATAGGAATTGCTGTGTTATATATGTATCAATGGCACTAAAATCTCATAATATGTAACGTTAAGTTTAGTATAGATTTATTTTTATTTCAAAGATACATACATACACATGAAATGTCAGAAATTACTACACAACAATGATTATTATAGGGGAGAAGGGGGTTACTGTGGACCATTTTTACTTATTAGCAAATTAAAAAATATGTATAAGATTCTTATTGCTGAACTTACCTCACATATTTACTGTAAACATCAACTCAACTTTCGATGTGAATATTTTATTTGTATCTTTCTTAATAGAACAAATATTTTGATTCAAATCGGAATCAATAATTTGTCCACAATGACCCCGTGGTGGGGTTAAAGTGGACAGAGTATGGGGTTATAGTGGACGCATAGTAAAACATATACAGGAATACTGAAAACTTTATGTTAACAAAAAGAAACTACGATACATTATAAGAACTGAAATTAATATTAAATGAAAATAATCTTCCTTGCCTTTTCGTGCCAGTGTCTACTGGGTGCTCCAAAATTCCGACAATATCGTTCTTGTCGACAACTGAGACATCTTCAACTTCGGGAAATACGAAATTATTCACTTTTTTCCTTAAAAAATTAATTTGTACCTCCACATCTCGAATATCTACGATTTGGCCAACATAGTGTGTTACCGATTTTTTACCCATAAATTTTACAAGTACGAAATCATTTTTCTCCATTTGTTTGTCCATAAAAATATCGTTGTCCTGACCATCATCTTCCATCCAGCCTTCATCCTCTGATTCAAGTATTACTTCTGTAGAAGAATTGGAAGAGGAAGATTCTTTCCTACTCCTTTTTGGTTCATAGGAAAGAGATTTCTTCACTCTATTCTTTTCTCGCATTTCAGCTCTTTCTTGCGCACGTCTTTCCTTCAAATCTTTAGCCTCTTTTTCAGCTTCCAACTGATCTTTCACTGGTGTGCTCGTGTAAATAGTCGACTTTTTATTTTTTCTTGCTTTGGAGTTTGATGAGCGATCTGCTTTTAGAAAAGGGCGGCAGCTCTCAGGAGTAATTACAGCTGTTGATGTAGTTGCTACTGATGGTGAAAGCGTAATGGGAGCTACAGGTAGCAGTCTTGTGGAGATTGAAGCAACTTCTAATATTCGCTCAGGATCTTCAGGATTTCTTGGGTTCATTGCTGTTGGTGGTTCTTGATTCCTATCTGTTGTTTCGGCAGCTTCATAATCCTCATCGGTGAATACAAGACGATTTATTGGCCATAAACCAGCAGATCTGAATCCAAATGTTATATTCTTCATTGTAAATGCCACAGGAAAAGCAATACCACACAGTTGAGCAACATCATATATTTGTATAGGTCTGCCTGGATGATTTTGAAGCCAGTCTCCCATTGCAACCCGTAATGCAGCTTTATAAGAACCATATACTGCAACATCTAGCGGCTGTAGTTTGTGGCTACAATGTGGCGGAAACGATAAAAGAGTAATTCCAGATTCTCTAGCTAAGTTTATAGCTTCCAAACTTATATGACTTGAATGATTATCCATTAATATCAGTAGAGGGTTTTCTTTAGAAGCACTTAAGTGCATTTTTATGTGCTTTAGTACTTCTAAAAATAATTCCGCAGTCATATAGCCAGACTGATGAGCCAGACCAATGCTCCCTATTGGTGCACCATCTAAGAACCGGTCTTTCATATTCTTCCTGGGGAATATGAAAACTGGAGGTATTGCTTGTCCAGTGGCTGTTATAATTCCGCACATTGTAACATTTTCACCGCGTTCTTGAGAGGCCACAGCTCCTATTTGTTTTTTTCCCTTTTCAGCTATACGTTTGGGTGGTGGTAAGACCGTGGGTATACCTGTCTCATCTAAATTTATTATCCTTTCTGGCCTTCCTTTAAATTTATCTAAAACTCCAATGTAATTATCAAAAAATAAATCCACGTTGGATTTGTTAAAGGCTGCATCTCGTGCTATGCTTGTATTTTCAGGTTTTCTAAGAGATAAATCTCCATGTCGTTTCATAAATGAATATATCCAGTCCTTTCCTGCTATCTTATTTTTAGTCCAATTCGAAGGAATTTCTATTTGTAGAGCACTACCATACTGAAAAGCTAGGGTACAAGCCTGCTTGTAAGTCAAGCCATAATGTAATCGAGACGCCTTCTTAAGATAATTGACAATGTGTTGTTCTTGTTCATCAGAAAATATTTGGCGACCTCGAAATTTATTGACGCCAGAAACATTCAAGCTAACAATTTCTAACTCATCTTCGTTACCTGAATCATCACCAGAGGGTATATTAGCGTCTTGAAGGTTCCTCTTAGCCAAAATGACTCTTTTGTGAAGCATACTTTTTTTCAATTCATATTTCTCTGCAATATTTCTCAAGCTTCCTTTTTTTCTTAGGATATCCTTTATTGCACGCTCTACAACTTTTTCATCAATATCAGCTCTCGCCGTTTTTCTACTGTAAGTCCTCATCTGAAACAAAAAAGCGATTTTTATCACATGATTTTTGGAAATATAATCATTTGTGGGGTTAGTGTGGACAGCTGATGATTTGTCCACACTAACCCCGAACGCCATGTTTGACAGTAACAATGGAATGACGTTTCGAAAAATGATAATTTTATCTCATTCCATATCAAATTTAGTAATTAAATATTCCAGAAGCCATACACTAACTTAGGTATACAATTAGTTCAATAACTTCAATTTTAGTATAATTTTACTTACCGTGTGAAATAAATGGATACAACACACAAAATCACTTTCTGTCACTGGCGGCCATATTATAGAAAATATTTCAACCAACTTTTACGTGGTGTTCGGTGGCGTTAATAGTCACTTCCTGAACAGACTGGGCGGCAGATTTAAATGCGAGTTTTTAAATAATTAACTATGTCCACACTAACTCCATGTCCACACTAACCCCCCTCTCCCCTAATAAGTACGGACACATTGAAAAAAATTTAATTCGCTTTTTGAAAGTTAAACAGTAACATTGCAATTCGTAATTGTAACACAGTAAATAAAAGACGCATATAAAGTGTTTTTTTAGTGCTAAATATTTTAAAACGTCTTTCGGGATTCATTTTTATTAAACGTGCGTAAAAGAAAAGTAAATTCACTTTATTTTAATAAAGAAATTCCCATATTATTTTGAGTACAATGAAAAAAAAAATGTTCCTGAAATAAGAATTAGTATCTAATGAAAAAGTCTACTGAAAACTTTTGCTGAGAAAAACAATTCCAACAGATTCAACCTTATGCCTTGAAATATCTCTATTACCACTAATAGCCGTATTTCTCTAAGCCCTACATCATTAAAACAGTCTTAGATCTGTCTATTTGAGTATCATTCATTATTTTTGTTTCATTAGGGTATGAATGGTACAATAATATTCTGAAATCATAAAATACGTTCCTGATAATTTATACTGGCATGTAAAATACATTTAATAAAAGATAATTGCCGTCAAAATATATAGTTATATTACTAATTTACAATAAAAAGGTTGTTGGAGAATGAATATAAAAAATTTGCATGCCGCGTGAATACAGTAAAAGATCTGAAATAATAATTAGTTCTGAACATTTCACGCAATATGTAATGTAAAACCGAGTTGGTACAAATTAGCTGGTATTTTTAAAGTTCATTTATACAGTATCTAAGAAAATGTTCTCCTTGTCGACAGGAACTAATCTGACAGTTGAGAGAATTGGCTAGAAACTCGTTATTTGCTAACCGAAAATATATGCTATTTGGACAAGATGCCTCGGACCACGGACGAATTTAAACGACCGCTAAGGAAAGTGATTATGAAAATGGATACATGGAATATACAAGGGTTTTGAAAAAAATCTTTTCTGTGTTCTAAGTCCTTGAACAAAACGAACAAAGAAAAGAACTTAAAAAAAAGATAAATTGATATTTTGAGAAAGGATATGGAACTGAAGAAGTATATGGATATGTGTTAGTAAAGATATCAGGGCTGAGAGAGGTGTGTCTATAGCAATCCTGAAAAGTCTTAGAAATAACATAAGTACTTGGAGAAAGAACGATGAGCAAACAATTATAGTGAAAATAAAGAAGAATGGTCGCAATGTTGTATTGTATGCTCCGAATGGAAGAGCATATCGAGAACTAGAAGATGGGTTCTGACAGACATATTGACATAAGCTAATAAGAACAAAGAAACCTATATATTAGGAGATTTAAATGGACGAGTAAAAGGAGAAGTAAATATTCCTGTGGCAGGCAAGTATGGCGAAGAAGTGACGAATGGAAATGTAATGGAAACCATGTGTTTATGATGCCGCCCATGAAGCATTAGAGTACCAAAAAAAATATCAGACAAAAAACCCAGAATCGTGGTCAGAAATTTTACGAAGTTTAGTAGACCAAAAAAAAGATGCATACCAGAAGTGGCTATCGACGAAAAATGCGGAAGATCATAGAAAATACAGTGAGTTGAATGCAGGGAAAAAATTGGGAAAGTTAAGAATGGAATGTGGGAAAGGAAATATGCAGAAGTAGATAGGTACGTAGGAGGAAGAAGAATAAGAGAAGTTTGGAAAACTATTCGTACAGAACAAAAAGAAGAGTCAAATATAAAATTGATAGATACGAAGAATTGAGAAGATCATTACAAGACATTACTGACAGAGAATAGGCGCAAATTTCGAGGAGAATTGGTAAACCAACAAATAAGTGATAACCAAGTAGCAGAAATCACTATGAAAGAATGAAGAAAGCACTGAAAAATCTAAAAATTGTAATTGATAATGGTGATGGGAAATATCCCCATGAACTGATTATGTACGGATCAGATATATTGCTTAAGCTGAGAGTTAAATAAAAAGGTGAACTAGGAACAGAAACTTGTGCCCGTAATAACATTAGTTTGACGATGAATGCAAGAATACAACAAAAGAAAAATATGAAGCTTACAGGACGGAACGAAACGAAGGAAAGATGTATTGAATAGATGAGTGGAATACTTTAACCAGGTACTTAATATAGAGGAAGAATGAGAAAGCCTAAAAGACGACAGAGATGAGGTAAGACGCAGTTAAAAAACTAACCAGAAACAAATCACCCGGAATAGATATAATCTACCAACTGAACTATATAAAGAAAGTGGCAGTGATACCATATGGCACTACAGCAGCTCATAAAAGAAATATGGACACAGAAATCCCTTCCTAGTGATAGGAATATTGGAATACTTTGGACCATACACAAAAAAGACGATATCTTTGAATGCTCTAACCACAGAGGAATTACGCTTCTAAATGCAGCGTATAAAATCTTTTCCACAAAACTGTTACGAACATGCATTCGGCGTGGCCCCTGTAACGGTTGCATCTCGAAAGCGCCGAGAACTTTCCACAGATGTATCGAGCGCGGGAGAGGTCGATCCGTCAAACAACGAATTAGAGGTTGGACTACTCCAGATGATTCTAGAACAATACTTTTGGTATATATATGTAATGATCTTATAAGTAGAGGGGAGTTGATAAGATATTACCGAACTGTAAAGTTATAAATAAATATATTTATATAAATTCGAACCGCTCGTTTTATTTAATCTCGCTACAATACTATGGCACCGTATAGCACCTTATTCAGAACGAATAGTAGGAAAATACCAGACTGGTTTCAGAGGTAGTCCATTGACAATTCATCAGATTGCCACACTGAGACAAATTTTAGAAAAAACACTGGAATATGGCATAGATTATCATTATATTTATAGACTACAAACGAATATCTCATCATCATCATATAACGGGGGTCCTACGGCGATTGCCGCTTCCCGCATTTCAGCCTCCACCTTTTCTTATCTCTCCAATCTCCCTCTTCTAAGCTTCTAGATTGCATTGTTTTTGTAATTTCTCTTCTCCAGGAATTTGGTGGTCTTCCCCTTTTTCTTCTTTCTGGCGGAACATACATTAAGGCTTTCTTTGGCCACCGCTTCTCCTCCATTCTCATCACGTGACCATACCATTGTAATTGCCTTCCTTGTATTCTATCTGAAAGAGTATCTCTAATTCCTGTACGGTTTCGTATTTCCTCATTCCTGATTCTTTCCATTCTCGATACTCGACATGACCTTCTAAGATAATCCATTTCCACAACGTCTACTTTATCTCGTTCATTCTTTGTCATCGTCCAATATTCGGCACCATATGTGGTAATTGGTTCTACAATTGCTCTCTATACGCGAAGTTTGGTATGCATCTTTATTTTATTAGACCACAGTAATGAATTCAGTATTCGGATGCATTTTTTCCCTTGGGTTATTCGGTTTTGTACATCTATCTTAACTCTGCCATCTGCTGATATGATGCTTCCTAGATATTTATACTGGTTGCAGCCTTTCATGACTGCGTTTTCAAGCATCAGATCTGTGGTATTTCCTCCAATTTTTAAATATTCTGTTTTGCTTATGTTTACAGTAAGCCCCCATTTGGCTTATTCCTCAAATAATTTTCGATTCATATAATTTATATCTTCCTCATCGGTTGCAACCACCACCTGATCATCCGCAAACAACAATGTATACAGAGTTTCTTGTCCCACTTCGATGCCTATAAATCTACATTTATTTCTCCAATTCCTCAATACTTCTTGGACGTATATTTTAAAGAGTGTCGGTGACAAACAGCATCCTTGCTTTAGGCCTTTAGTGACTTTAAATTCATTTGAGGTTCTGGTTCCAATTTTTACACAACTAACTGCATTTTCGTACAATTTATATATCGCTCGGATATACGTCGAATCCAATCCGGACCTTTCGAGGACCTCAAACATTTTCTTTAACGGGACAGTATCATATGCTTTCTCAAGGTCTATAAATACCAAATGGGTCTCTCTACTTCTTTCGACACGCTTTTCAATTATTTGTCGTAGGATAAATGTATTATCAAGGCAGGATCTCCCGGTACGAAAGCCGCTTTGTTCTTCAATATCTTGTATCTGTCTTTCAACCCTCTTCTTTAATATTCTGCCGTACAACCGGCCCACAGAGCTCGTCACACTAATACCTCTATAATTGGAACAGTCTCTTTTATTCCCTCTCTTATATATGGAGCTTATATAAGATTTATTCCAATCTTTAGGAATTTCCTGGTCTCCACACATACATTTATTGAAAAGGTCTACTATTAATTCTAAAAGTGCAGTCGGCCCATATTTAACCAGCTCTATGGGAATGTCTCCAGGCCCTGCGGCTTTTCCGTTTTTAACCTCTTTTAAGGTTTCCGATCTTCTAATACAAAATATAATCTTGAAAATAATTGGATTTCTGACAAGTTTATTATAGATTTCTCAATAGTACACCAAAAATATATTTCAATTTTCCATTAGATATTCAATTAAAGTACAATCGTTAAAACTGCATATTTCTGACTTTATTATTCAATTCCAATCAAGATATTGAAAAAGTTAACTTCAGAGTTGATTTTATACTGAAAATAATCAGCAAGAATGTTGTTGTTTTAAAAATTATTATTAGAAGCGTACAGGGCATTATTTCATTTACTAATATCATCGTATAATAATGCTACTCTGTTCTTTAATATTCGGCCATACAATCTGCTCATCGTACTGATGACTGTTATTCCTCTATAGTGACAGCATAAACTGTTATCTTTCTTTTTGTAAATTGAAAAACAGCACTGCTATGATGACAAATGTACTTTTTAAAGCAATTGGAAGAATTATATTTTATTATTGAGCTTTCAAGCTATTTGAAAAAATCTTAAATAAGAGATTGGTTGGTTTTTTAGAGAAAACCAGCTATTGACTTCCATCCAGAGTGGCTCATTTCTAGTACTTTTTAATTTTTTAATTGTAGATATTTTTTTGTACAGTTAATTGTAGATATTTTTAAAGAGTCCTGTCTAAGATAACCCCAAGGTGTTTTGGATAGCGTTGGTAGAATCGTGCTACGTTGTTCATCTTAACCTCTAGTTCTATATATACATATTTCATTCTCAAGGAATAAGATGTGAGATTATTTATAATTATCTTTAAAGCTTCTTCTTTTTCTTCTTCCTTCTTGTATGTAGACTTTAAAGCCTGTTTCTTATTCAATATTAGCCTCCTAAATTGTTTAAATTGTCGCACCATTTTTTTCTTGGTCTGCCGATACTTCTTCCTCCATTTGGTGACTTATCTCATGCTATTCGTACTATCCTATCCTCTGCCATTCTACTAATGTGTTCGTTCCACTCCTGTTTTCCATGCTCTTCTTATGTTTTCGCTTCTCTTCCTATCCAACAGACTTTTCCCTGATATTCGTCGAAGTATTTTCATCTCTGTTGTTTCTAGTAGTCGTCTCGTTTTATATGTGTCAGGTCTTGTCTTCGCCGTGTATGTCAATATAGGTCTAATTGCTGCTTTATAGATTCTTGTTTTGTGTCTTGTCTTAGGTGTTTGTTCTTCCAGATTGTGTCATTAAGAGATCACGCCACTTTACTTGCTTTTAAACTTTGTTGTCGCACTTCTTCTTTAATATCTCCGTAACTAGTTATATATATATATATATATATATATATATATATATATATATATATATATATATATATATATATATATATATATATTCCCAGATATCTAAACCTTGCTTCCTGCTTTATTATTTTCCCATCAATTTCGATTTTACATCGTAGTGGGTATTTAGATGTTGTCATACATTTGGTTTTTTCTGCTGATATGATATATTGTATTTCTTGGCTGTTGTATTGAAGATGTGTGTTAATCTTTGGGGCTCGTCTTCTGTCTCGGCGATAAGAGGCTACATCAGCGCGTCATCAATATTAATTCGAGAAATGGTAGCCGCACCGTCTTTCGAAAGTTCTGCGAATCTTTGGCAACAGTGCGTCGGCAGTACGTGACACTATCAAAGACGAAGGCACAATATTGTGATAATTAGAGTTCGGATCGGATTTAAAAGCATAAATAAACGCAAAAAAAGCATAAAGAGTTTATGAAAATATTTTATTATTTATTTATTCAAAAAAGCATTAACATAAGCTTATAAATTTTAACAAACTTTTTTTTACGAAAATTTGTATAAAACATCTTAGCTTAAGAATTAGTAAGTACCTATCATAAATTTAATAATAATATACACTGTATTCCAACGAGAATTTTACCACCCGAGAAACTCAGAAAGCAAGAGTTTTTTCAAAATTAAAAAAAACACATCAATTTGTATCGGGAGGGAGAATTTTCATGCAACATTCATGCCTCAAATGTAACCCCCTACTGCCACGCATCAACCCCCGTGATTTCCTAAAATGTCAACCTATACATTTAGTTTCTGAGGAGTTTGTGTATGTGTCTCCATGAATAAATGAGGATTGCTGTTTCTCCAATAACGACAATTATGTCTATTAATTTCACCATTTAACATAAAAGTACACGCATTGGAAAAACACGTACAATCGATGTTGGTTGTTATTTATGATTTACTAAATTCTTCGCAAATTTGACGTCGACGATCAGGATCATCTTCGTTTAATTGATGAAGTAATTGTATTTTATAAGGGTGAAATTTATAGGATGTTATAATTCGATAAACACTGTAACCTCGGAAACCTTTTTTTTTTGATGGTGCTAGAAAGGTCACCAATGGAGACACTGCGGACGGCAGCCAGATGATTGGTGGAGAGCGAGTCGTGGGTTCGAAACTAGCTTTTGGAACCAGGAATGGGTCCAACGGACGAAATAAGTAAAGATACGATAAGAGATATTGGAAAAGATACAGAAATAAACAAAAAGATAGATGGGTAAAATTACCAAAGATAAGATAAGATAGGGAACAGGGCGCCACTTAATTTTTTGGGGTTTAAGGAGAAAATTAAGAAACCTTAGAAAAGAAAAGAGATAAGGAAAGATGTTTAGGTTCTGAGACCAAACCCAAGAAAAGATATCACAGTTAATTATTGAATAAATTTGGTCAACACTCTACATAAACAAAAAATAAATATATAAGGTATTACACTTACTTACCTACGAAACTTAATAAGCCTGATCTTTCTACTAGTCAAAGGTATAGTTATATTTAAAGGTAAAAAGCAAATATATCAGGGAACTTTGTTAGGAGTCGACAAATAAAATACTTACATAAAACAATAACAATATATTAAACAACAACAAAATTACGACGCTGCTGAATGCAACACAAGTAATAAAAATACACCAACAACTATAAAATGGTGGTAGGTATACATATAAAAAAATAGCAGAAAGATAATTAAAAAATACCCTTACAAAGATATAAGTATAACACAAGCCTGCACAAATAAAGTTTTGGCGAATCTCGAGATATTATAGCAAATAAAATTGAATACAAATTATAACAAACACAAAAGATAACAAAAATTAATAAAATTTAAATTTACAAAAATACAAAAAAGTTTACTGACGTGAAAACATAAAAATTTAACCAAACCGCACTTGGTTAAGTCGATTATTTGGTTCGTAACAGAAAAAAATATAGAATGTTCTTTAATTGACTGCAAAATTCAGTAGCTACTCTTAATTACATTTGAAGACATGTATCATCGTTCGATACGTCCAGATAATGGGAGATGATATGATGCTATACCATGTTACTTGCCCAGATAGGTGGAGATATTAAAATTATGTCAACTTACAGTGATTATTCCTGAAGGCTGCTGCTTTAATTCACTGAAGTTAATACTGTACTGGTATTAAACACTGAATTTATTTACCCTTGAAGGTGATTTACAACTATACTTAAACTAATATAGTGTAAGATAAAAAAACTCTAATAAGCAAGTGTATACACACTTATAAAGAAAATGCACAGAGGCGGTAAGGTAGCAGATACGATATTGTGAACTAAGCGTCTTAACTCGACGGATGCCCACCGATAAGTCGTTTTCTCTACGAGTGCCCACCGAGAAGTAACTTGGTTCTTCTAAAATTTTACCAAGCTACCCAAGAAAAGGTGAGGGTATCTTCCCCCCAAAAATGATAGGCCAGCTGTATGTATTTCTGAGAAGGTAAAAAGTGCTAATTAACATTGAACATAACGGTATACTTCTACCTACAAACGTGATGAAACATCAAATCTCCTAGATTAGGTTTTTCCGAAAAACATTATAATGGGCGTTCGACGACAATTACCGAATTTATGACAAAGGACCCGGAAAAGGATTAACTAAGCATTCGCCAGACCGGCGTCACTAAATAAATACTAAGGTAAATTCTTCAGTCATATTCCGGTAGTTTTCCAATAAAAATTTCTGATCGTAAACACGACCATCAGCGTATCATCCACATGGGTAAAAGGAATTAAAATTAATTTAATATATTAATAAAAAAAAAATGTTACAACACTAGATGATCATAGACCAGATGCACGAGATAGTTGTCTGATAGACTGTCGATTATCCATTTGTCAATGACCCAATACCGCCACTTCATCCTTGCCGCAACCTTAGCACACTGATTATTTTTATAGTATAGATTAATCAATTTTATTCTTTCTTTACTATACCTACTTTCATTAAGCGATGCAGGGCGTATAAACAAAGATAAATTTAACAGATGATTGTTAAAGATGTTCCAAATGAGTCTACTCGTTCCGATAAGTAACAGTATAATTATGACACTTTATTAATTTTTTTATTTTCTTAACTATTAGTGTTTATTGCATGGTATATAAATTATTTTTATCATTGAATACATAGTAAGTAAAAAAATAATCCGATTTATAAAATTAATGAATATTTTATACATACATGCAAGTAACAGTTCTTCGAGAATATTTACAAACTAACCGAAATGTCCATCTTTATTTCGTTATTGCCGACGTCGTCGGAACTCATACAGGTTCGGACACGATTTAATTTCGGTAAGTATTATATTTCGGTATTGAAATTTTGTTATTTGAATCGATTTGTGAGTATATTTTTAGTCATCTTGATGGTTAAAGGACTATAAATTGTATTTATGCTGTTAATGTTGAATTAGCAATTATTTGTTGTGCGATTTAAAACTATTTAAGTATATATTTTTATTTGTATAACGACCCTATCTATATGTGATTGTGATTACTGTAACAATAACCACGGATTTCAATAACTGATATTGAAACCAAAAATGTCCTCCACTGATTCTGCTGATGAATTGGTTGAAAATACATGGAGTCCTCCTCGAAAACGAAGTAAAAGAAGCCCTCTTAGCGTTGAAGTTAAAGAAATCATTTTAAATGTTTTTAAATGTGAAAGACAAGAAAATCCCGGGTTAGTGGTTGAAGATATTGGGAAAAAAGTGGCTAATAAAGTTGGAGTTTGTGATAGAAGTGTATTTACGGTGATAAAGGAATACAAAACGAATTATCAATTCGCTGGACCAAAAGTATGTCTGACCCGGAAAAAGAAGTTTGACAAAATTGATTATTTTGACAAAAATGCCATTAGAAGACTGGTTCATAATTTTTTTATGAGCAACGAAATACCCACCGTTGATAAGGTTTTAAAGAAGGTGAACGATGACCCTGATTTGCCAAACTTTTCGAAAACCACATTTTACCGAATATTGAAAAAACTTAATTTTCAATATAAACGTAGGGGAAGAAACGCTCTTTTACTAGATAGAGACGACATTGTGATGTGGCGAAGAGAATATCTTCAGAAGATAAAAGCTTATAGAGAGGAGAAGCGGAAAATATATTATCTGGATGAGACATGGTTGAACGCTGGCCATACAAAGTCTAAAATATGGGTAGACACTACAGTAAAAATATCAAGACAAGCTTTTTTGGATGGATTAACAATGGATTTAAAAAATCCTTCAGGTAATTTATTACATTATTCAGTGCTCATAAAGTTTTTTTGACATACATTTTTGCTTATAATTTTTTATAATTTTATATAATTATATATATATATTATTTCAACATTATTGAGTAATGAGTATTTTTTTTTGTTATTATTATTATGAAACTTTTTAGTATTGTACAAACAACTAAGTATAGTAAAAATTAAAAATAAAACTTATATTTTTTGTAGGAACTCTGTACATAAAATTGTTGGCAAAAAAAAATAAATTCCTGGGTTTTTCGTCCTATATAAATGGTTTCTATTATCGGATATCAACTAAAACAATCAGGTTCTTTGTCGAGCACTTTTGCAAAATTAAAGTATAAATTTCGTATTTTATAAGATAATATATTATTCTGACTAAACAAAAAGATAATCCCAAATGCGGCCCTGTTGCAGGCCTACACGTGGTAATGTTTACATCTCTCTGCATCGGTTAATGAATTTTACTATAGAATATCCCATTTTTGAATATACCATTGCACTGCATAAATTTAGAATATAGTTGAATATTCTTTCTTTTTACTTGAATACGATAAAAGTTCTATGCAGTACATGTTTGCCACAAATTTTTGAAAATATTTAATAATTTAAAATAACTTGCAGCAATTAGTTTAAATCGAAATATTTGGAGGATGGTTGTTTATAGGGACTTCCATCACGTATAGTTTTTCTACAATAAAATGATTAAAAATTATATTTTCTGACGTAAAAATGAAATTCACGTACGTTCAAATTTATGGTTCTACTTGCTATAGATCCTAGAACGTGTATATTTGTGGAATTATCCTTCCCTAATAGGTAAGCGGAGCGATTGTCTTGTATCTACTAGTTCTGGCAGCAGATTATTCACTCCTTTACTTTTGGAATTATTTTTGTTGTCCAAAATTGTTGATCCCTCGGAATTTCTTCAATTATATTTCCCTGTGGCGTCCAAACTACAAAATAACATTTCTCTCTTTTTACGATATGCAACTGACCCTGAATCTGGTGACAGTAATGAAGATAAGGCATTTTTTCTTTACAGCTGCTTCAGGAGTCATAGATTTAATGAAAGGGAGACATTTAATTTCAATTAAAGCATCTTCACCACTAACCCGCTGGACTCGCTCCAAGAAAACAATGTTCTTCATCAATAAATAATCCACATTTAATTATTTTACAATTCATCTTGGTCTCAAATGCTTTTATTGCAAAAGACTCATGTATTTGTCCATATTCAGTATTTTCTTCTTCTTCTTGCAGTACCGTCTCCTATCGGAGGTTGGCTACCATCACAGCAATCTTTACTTTGTTGGCTGCAGCTCTGAACAACTGTATTGAACTGCACCCATACCACTCCCTTAAATTTCGTAACCAGGAAATCCTTCTACGTCCCACATTTCTCTTTCCCGAGATTTTTCCTTGGATTATGAGTCTAAGCAGAGAGTACTTTTCTTCTCTCATTATGTGGCCCAGATATTCCAGTTTTTTCGTTTGTATGGTTTCTATGACTTCGCATTCCTTCCCCAGCAGAACATCTTGATTTGTTACTCTTTCTGTCCATGGTATTTTCCACATTCTCCTGTAACTCCATATCTCGAATGCCTCAATGTTTTTGATGTTTATCTTTTTCAGTGTCCAGGCTTCCATGCCGTACAGCAGAACGGAGAAAACATAGCACATTAACATTCTCGTTCTTAAGTTTATATTTATGTCCCGGCTGCATAGGAACTTTTTCATTTTGACAAAAGATTGTCACGCTATCTCTATTCGCCTCTTGATTTCTCTTGTCTGGTCATTAGTATCAGTAAAGCGAACCCCTAAATATTTGTAGGACGTAACTCTTTCAACTGGCTGATTATTTATGGTTAAATTCACATTGGTGTATAGCTTCTTTGTTACAATCATGAATTTAGTCTTTTTGATGTTCAGTTTTAGACCATACTTTTTAGTATGGTTGTTTATGTTTTCCATCAAAAACTGTAAATTTGCTAGGTTATTTGTTACTATTAGCGTGTCATCAGCGTATCGTATATTGTTAATTAACTCTCCGTTAATGTTCATACCAATGTTTTGCTCTAGGAGCGCTTCCTGACATATTGTTTGGCTATATATATTGAATAATAGTGGAGAAAGCACACAACACTGACGCACACCTCGACGAATCTTAATTTCTTCGGTTAACTCATTATCAACTTTGATTTTTGCTGTTTGTCCCCAGTACAACCTGGATATTATTATGATGTTAATGTCGCGACTGTCGATGTTTTTGCTTCTTAGAATTTCATACAGCTTTTGGTGTCTGACTTTATCGAAGGCCTTCTCAAAATCTATGAAACCTACGTAGAGGTCTTGGTTTACATCCAAACATCTTTGCATTAACACACTCAGACCAAACAAAGCTTCCCGTGTTCCCAGTCCACCTCTGAATCCAAACTGCGTGGCGCTTATGCCCTCATCTAATTTATTAAATATTCTTTTGTGAATTATTTTTAAAGATACTTTTAGTGTGTGGCTCATCAATGTTATAGTTCTGTGGTCTTTCAGTATTTTTGAAGTGGGAGATTTTAATTTACAAATTTTGTCAAAATGTGATGCGGTGATTCTTTTCTGTCTTTCTTCAAGCCACTGAACTGAAAAACACTCACTCGAGTTGTTTTCTCTATATCCATTATTTGTTCTTTAGTTTTTTTTAATTACTTAGAAATATTTTTTTTCACCTCGTAGTTATCAGACTCCATATCGGGTTGAGACCGAATTTTAGCTCCATAGTCTTCGTCAGCGGACACAACTGTTTCGGCTTTTTTTATTACGCAACATTTGACAACGAGCTTTTCTATCACACCATAAGAATTAAAGTGTTTAAATCGTAAATATTAAATACACGATTATAAAAACTATTGAAACTAAAATATTGATTAATGTACTAGTTGACAACCTATTATAGTATTCTGATTCATTGTCAGACAGTTTTGATTCACTCTCACTGGTATCTTCTTCAAACTGCAAACTGACTAAACTGAGTATGTACGTGCACCATGTTGAGTCACTCAATTTAGTCTTCTTAAATCAAATGGTGTAATAGTGACATTTTTAAAACGGTTAGTATAAGACGGTCAAAGCGTTGTACTTTGCGCATGCATAGCCGTTTGGAAAATCCAATATCTCTACCACACAATCAAGATGCCCTGGTAACCGAATCTGTGTAATACTAAATATTATTAATTGTATTAATCTTTAACTGTAATTAACTGTATGTAATTTCATAATGAATCGCGTAGAGGTAGATGCTGCAAAGAAAGTGTAAATATTCTTTTGGATACAATTTTCCTCCAATTCGCTATTTATTTTCATAGTATTCAATTTTGTTTAATACTAACTAAATCACCAAATTTGGCGCGGGTCGTAAATTGTTGTCAATTACAGCCAAGCTAGAGATAAAACGTATAGAAATAAATCATTACTTTCCGACGCTCTTACCTCATTACATTTTCAATCTCCGTTCCAATGCCATGTTCGACCTCTCTTATACACCTCCTTTTAAAAACTAGTAATGAGAACATCAAGTGTTTCTTTAATGGTCTGCCTTTCTAGATGAATTTTCTGAAGAGATGAGGCGATGTTTTTGTGGAAAGTATCTGTTTCTTAGAAAAACGGAGATTTATGATAAAATTTTATCGATTTTGTGTTTCATTAGAGGAAAGTCGAGGAAAAGGAAGTATTAGAACCGAGTTAAAGCGAGATTATTAAGGAAAACTACATAACTCAGCAAAATAAAACCGAAGCTTTGGTTATTTTGTTTTTATTTACAAATGTGAAAGATGTAAAGGTGCAACTAAAATATTGTAAAATGGAAAAGAAAGTTGTGGGTTCACTAACAACTAACAAAAAAACAAAAAAATATTCTAAAACTTTTATTACAAATTAAAAATTAGCTAAAAACGGAGTGCCTATAACATTCAAGATTTATTATTTGGTAACTTTATTATAACTTAGTAGAATGGGATGGAAAACAGGAATAGTCTTGGACGATTGGAAACCTTTTTCTTCTTCCTTTATGTAAGCATTTTTGCTTGTTCATTGAGACCATACGGAAACCTGGTTGCTAATCTGCTAAGTTTATGAGATGATTTATTCGTTCTCTCAAAATTTTAGTTGTAAATTTCAGGGTAGTATTTAGCAACTTAATACCTCTGTAGTTATCTGGTTGTTTCTTATCGCACATTTTTAATAATAAAATTAGCTCTTTTTCTATTCTTTTCTATTCTTTAGCTTTTCAAGTGTTTTTTGTACATCATACCATTTGGTGTTCCTCTGTATTAGATAGTCAATCCATGCATCCTTTTCGATGTGTTGGAAATATTATATAAGAAAGAATATGGGGAAGAATACATGCACTGGAAAGTAGTAGCTGATGGCACTAACAAGTCTATTAAGAAACGACAAAAGCCATGGTTCGTGGATGCATGTAAATTAGAAATAGAGAAACAAGCTACGATTTGAAACTTTAAGACCAAAAACAAAAAAAAATGCGGAAATACGTTACACAGAGCAAAGCAGAAAAACCAGTGCAACATTACGAAACAAAAAGAGGAAAATCAAAAAAAGGAATATAAACCGCAGCCTACTTATTATAAAGATAAAGAAGGGACAATGATATTTGATGACCAAAAAATATTAAGTCGGTGGAAACAACATTTTAATCAAATGTTAAACGAGGAATATACAAATAATGATACTGAAGAAAGAACAGATAATGGAAATGAAGAAGTCATAGGTCACGATAATGAAAAATAAACATATATAAATAAAAATCTAGCGCCATCCCTAAATGAAGCTGAAATCATTATTAAGAATCTAAAAAACAATAGTCTTGGAAATGATCCTATAACAACAGAAATGTTAAAATATCGAGGAGGACAGACAAAATACACAAACTACTAAAAACATATGGGAAAAGGAGGAGCTACCAATGGAATGGAAGCAAGCAGTATTCTTCTTTTTTCGTGGTCTTTTCATTCAACCTCTAGATCTTTTTTATATGGAGAATAGCTTATTATAGAAGATCCAGATTTCCTGCCTATATTTGACTTCTGATTTTTTGGAGGTGGTGGCTATAAACCTTTTGGTAGGATAAAAGGTTTTGACTTAGAAACATTAAAGGAAACCCCAATAGGACTTTTAGAAGAACAGGATTGAAATGAATCAGAAATGGTAGATGAACAAGGAAGAGGATCATTAGTTGGTCTCGTAGTTTCAGGCCTAGGAATAGTGAGTGCAGAATTAAAAACATTTCTAGTAACAGGATAAATACCAGTCCCTTTGGCCTTGCCAAACAATGCCATCATATCAAAAACACTCAAGGACCTTAGAATAGAATAGAAATATGCTTTATTGTCACTGAAAATAGTACAATTTTATGGACAAAGCTTACAAAAAGTCAAAAAAATTACAATAACAATTAAAATTCACTAAAATTACATAAATCGTCAATATCACAAAATAAAAGATAATAAAATATACAATCCATTGCATAATTTAACCAAATTGCAAATTGTCATATTGGCAAATTGAATAATATGGTCGTTCAGTTACATAGATAGGCTTTTGTCAATTTACGGAACTTAAGGAAATAAGTTGTAGATTTAAGTTGCAAAGGGAGATGGTTGTACAATTTTTTTGCCAAATATAATATAGATTTCTTTACTAACTCAGTGGACTAGATCGGTAAATACTTGAATTTCTGGTGGAGTAGTCATAACTAGGTCGTGCGGGAAAAACATGTAGGTGTTTACGAATTAAGCAAACAGTTTCTAGAATATATAAAGAGAGAAGAATTAGAATCCCGTGATTTTTGAAGTAGCTTCTGCAATGTGTTATTCTACTGAGGCCAAAAAGATACCGTATTGCTCTTTTTTCTAATTTAAAAATAACATCAGATTGGGCAGCTGTACTAGAACCCCAAAAAGGAAGACCATATCGAAGATGAGGCTCCAATAAAGAAAAATATGTTATTCTGGAAGATGCTAAATTGATTTCCTTCGAAACAAGTCTTATTACATAGCAGGCTGAGGCTAGTTTCTTACTTAACAAATCGATATGAAGGGACCATTTAAGGTTGTTGTATATAAAAATAACAAAAAATTTTTACAGAATCAACGATACTGATCTGGTCTACTTAAAATAAAAACCTGACCGAGTCGGACCAGGTTTTTATTTTAAGTAGATCAGAAGTTATAGTTGCATAAAAAGTTGCAATATTAGAGTTCCTCCAGATAATACTGGTATTATCATCAACAAAAAGAAAAATTTCATTTATAAAGATAAGGAAAAGTAGAGGATCCAGTACTGAACTTTGTAGTACTCCACATACAATGCTTTTGTGACTAGAGTATGATTTGCTCTATCTAGAGTAACATGATTTTCGCTTGCTAAATTAATTACATAAATGTTCAACTTGTGGGTTATGTACCCGTTAAGGAGAAGCAGAATAGGTGACTCAGCTGAAGGTTATGTTACAGCAATGAAATTTTTAAACCTTTTAGTAAAAATATTTGTCTGTATCCGTCAGTGGCATGATGCGATGGTCCCTGAAGGAGCAGCTCGTAGAAGTTGTTCATTCATGTTCTTTCACGGAAATATCACAAAGAAGGAACGAAGTCACCTCCTGCACTCCTACAGGAAAAAACAGTTACGAGAGAACCCCTTTCAGCCGAAGTAGGGGAGTGGTAGGAACACTGGGACGAAAAACTTTCAATGACAATAACTTTTTTATTAATTGCTACTTTAAACTTATATTGTACAATGATATTTGGTATATAAATAAGAACTGAAAAATCATGTGGTTTTCTGACAAAAATTAAAGTTAAAACTTCAAAAATATTAAAATTAAAAATTACTAAATATCTCACCGTTTCTTTCAAGGTGGGAACACTGAGACGTAACAATTAACATTATTTGACGTTAAGACTATCAAAATTTAATTCAAATTTTAAAAGCGAACTTTGGCGCTTGGTTAACCCTTGCATTAAAGGGGGCGGCAAAATCATTTTAATGTCTCTTTTTAATACATGTGAGACATCTGGGACAACTGGAAAGAAGAACCTGTTTTCACATTTAGCGCTTTTTTTTAAAACGATATTTTAAAATCATTTTCATTTATTGAGACTTTGCCTACATAATATGTCTTTTGCTTAGAGTTGAATTCAACGAGCACATAATTCCCATCATTTGGACAGCGATCAAGATCTTCGAAAATAATTGGTTCTGGATCTTCACCAATAAAATCCTCTCTTCCGCTGGAATCTTGTAATTCCATCTCATTTTCGTCTTGCTCGTCAGAATCACTCTCTAATACGCGCCTTGCTACTTTTTTCTATTTTGGTGTTTTTTCTTTAGATTTAATCAGCTCTTTAATTTTCGTGAAAACAGCGGCCACGTGGATAATACGGTATATTTACTACGATGCACTCCGAATGACCAGGGATAACTAAAACATTTCTTGTTGAATCTCAAATCTCAACCGTTTCTAGTAAGCTCTACCGAGTTTATCTCAGTGTTCCGACCGTCTCACTGTACCTACCTCTCCCCTAAGCGACCCAATTTTTCTTTTTCCTTTTAGGCCTATTACATGAGGAACTTTTTTTTGAACAGTAGATGAACTTGTTTCGTCAACGTTATATATCACCAAATATAAAGAAAATATATCCGCTTAATTCTGTCCAATGTATGTCCAAGCATACCTTCTAACATAATAATGGACGAATTAATAAAACTAGGTTTAAATCCTCTCTCAGACATATCATATCTACGGATAGGAGCAACCAATCCTGCCTTTAGTCATATTTTAAGCTTCCGAAGACAAATTTTCGTTTCACCTTTTCCAGACAACTTTGTACTACCTGAATCTTTTATTATCGAGTTGGAACAAACATCATACCGCATATTTATAGCCCAAAACGAAAATTGTTTCAAATGCAAATTAACTGGACACCAGGCCGCTAATTGTCCAAATATTTCACCTTCTAACCATCCTCACAATGACAGTGCAATGCAAACAGAAATAAGACAAAATTCATCAATAAATCATACTCAACAAGATAATCTACAAAATACTCCCGCAATCTCAAATACCACTCCCTCCACACTTACTACGTCTTCTCAAACCACATTACAAAGAGTAGCAATCCCAAATTTATCAATAAACCAAACCCAACAGTGCTCACTACAAAATACATCCATACATTTGACCACTTCTTCAGTTAACACTGCAATCGCAACACCTACATCGTCTGAGTCATCCTCTAATACCCAAAAACATAAATCAACCTTACCCGAAACAAGTCAACACTTACCTCCAAATAAAAATACACATATGAATTCTTACGAACCCCAAGTAACTTCGAACAAAGCAACCGGAAAAATAACCCTAGAAGATGCAATCACGCCATCCTCCGAAGAAAACTTTGAAAAACCTAAGCTTCAATTAAAGAAAAAAACCAAAACTGATGACAAAAACTTAAGAAATGATATACCAAATCTCCAAACATTATTGGAACCAGTTAGAGAATATGTAGAAAGGGAAAAGCAATTGTTAAGCTTCGATCAAGTAGTGGATCTATTCGAAAATATACAAGGATCAAAAGACATAATCAGCGTAACAAAATTGTACTCAGAAGACTCTTATGTACTTATAAAGTTTCTAACGGAATTACATTCATACTACATCGACAAAAGAATGAAAACCATAAGCACCAAATTAATACGAAAACTTGGCAAACACATAGGTTTACTCTCTACAGTGAAAACTTCATTATCGGAAGAAGATTCCGACTCATCGGTAAATAATTCCTCTAAAGAATAATAATATCACTGTTGACTTCATGTCTGTTCCATCACAAGTCTTAGGAAAAAACATGAATATTAAAAAACACAATAAGTTATCTTAAAGACTCAGAACTGTATCAATTATTGTAATTTTTTCTACCTTTACCTGTATTATATTTTTTAGGTCGCTAATAACCCTTGTGGTTGCAGCGTAAATAAATAAAAAAAAAAAAGAAAATATACAGTGTGGTTAAAAAATTATGAACCAAATAAGAAGTTGGAAAAATAGATAAAACACCCAGTATCTTTATTATTGATGAAGTAAGACCCATTAAGTAGGGGGTTTTTGAGGTTGCTTAAGAGTCCCCTTTTTACAGTTAACGTATGTTCCTTTTCCAAAGAAACATCCTGTAGATACGTCACTAAATTGAAGTAAACTTTTGCGAATTATGACAAAAGTAAATTGCAACGAGTGCTACACGAAAAGCATAACAAATTCACAGTAATAAGCCTTCTTACCAACCAAAGAACATATTGTTAATTCAATATTTATTGCGCAAGGATGATATAATGAATATTTAATTAAGTGAATAGAATTTCTTGTTCGAATTCTCAGAAGTGTACTTGAAAAAATTTACTAGATTTGCGGAGGTGTTGGTAAACTACCGTGGAGACATAGTTTTAATTAATGAAAATTAATACCATGTTGCAGTTCATACATAATAAATAATCAAGACTCTGTAATATCAGCGCCTATGTATATCATAAATATTGCTTAAAAACGTAAAATTATGATCTAGAAATGAAATGTATGTAGAAAGTATTTGGAATATCAAATTAATATTGTTTTAGATCGGGTTTCGAATGAGTTTATCGAATGTGCGTTGGAAAAATAAGTCATTGTACTCTACATATTATTTGAAATTATTATAGAAGGATAGTAATTAAATAATTGTCAAATGTCAATAAACAGCTATACCTGTATACAGCTGTTTTTCTTTTCAGTAAAATCTTTTCAGTACTTTTAAGTAATCCAAACATGAAAACTCCAAGGAAAACAAAGAAAGAAAGACTCCGTAAAAGATAGATGAACACTGTAGAGGAGGACCTTAAAGCCATGAATATCAGACTTCGAAGAAGAAAAATAATCGAAAAATATTGTTACGCAAGCCAAAACCCACAAAGGATTGTAGCGCTAAGAGAAGAATATGACTACTAAGAGAAGAAGATGAGCCTTATGCTTACGGAAATTGACAGGATGCTGCAGTAGATCGTAACTTGAAAGGTCAGAAACTAAGGGAGGACGCCCACAGAGAAGTTGAAGTGACTATATCCAGGATATATTGATTATAAGGAACTTACAATCATGGAGATTAAAATGTGGAGGTCCCTACGACCCTAGAAAATTCGTAAATATGTTTTTTACACTTATGTCAACTTCTGAATAAATTAGTTAATCGAATTTTTCCTTCCTTCAGATATAATAATTAAAACAGAATAAAATCACATGTAAATTTGGAAGAATGGATTAAAAAACTAAAATAAGTACAGTCCTGTTGAAAAATATAGTTAATTTAAAAAGGAGACAACTTAGAGCCTCATTCATCAACTGCTTCTGGCATAATAGCCGTTATAGATTTAAAGTCAAATATGTTATTGATGACCTCATACTTCCTTGACAACTGCTTCATTTATTCATAATATCAAAATACACTCCAGGCTGAAACTTAAAGAATCGAATAAAAAACCTTTTTATTTCACTTGGAAATGTCAGGAATCAAATTTGTCACAATTACTTTTGTAGAATCTCTTTGTCAGTCTAGACGGGAAAAGTTCAGGTTCGTATTGAGAATAGATTTTAAAAAGGTCATTATTATAAAACTAGGTTTAATGTCTCAAGGGTTGTATGTTTTTTCTTCGTATTATACTATGTTATGAATAATTCATCACGAGTTACACATTTTGAATACATTATTTTGACATGCCGGCTTTCATATCGAAAATATTCTGCCCAGGTACTTTTTTGCTGTGTTTTCACTTGTTTCAGAACTACCTAATTGGTCCATCTTTTCCTCTATAATCATCCTTTACGTTTTGGATAAACTAGACTCCGGTTATAATTATTTCTAAAAATATTGCTTTACTACGTTCGAAATATGTGGAGGAAAACTTGGTGGGAGATCCTTAGACATGACATATCTGTGAAGGGGAAGAATATTGGTCTTTCCAAGGGTAGAAACTTATGGAAAAATGCAATTAGGGCAAGCCCTTCTTGCATGCAGATAAATACACCCCCCACAACTGATACAGCTAGAAGATATGCTGAGAAATATATGTTACGTCCTCGCAACAAAACATTTTTAGAAAAGAGACAGAAATATACTTTTAGGTTCATCTGGACCAAAAGTTTTGTAGCAGTTGATATATAACAATGGCAGATAAACGGGGAAATGGAGAAATCTCCCTCGCCCAAAGAGATTCCAAAATTAAAGAAAACCTATTATTTATGTAGTTTGGGATTATCTTTTTCATGTCTTTTGGTTGATGTTTCATTGGAAGTTCCCCCCAAAGCAAATGTCTAGATCCGCCACTGAAATATAACCTTTGAAACATAATGTAACAAATTTTTGTTGCTCCACTTTGGGCGCTACTGTAACAAATAGTAGGCAGATCACTTGGGACAATGTTATAAGATCTGTAGAGTAGTGTGAAGATAAGTTAGAAACTAAATTAAAATAAAAGTTGAAACTGAATGCAGTTCGGCTAGCTGGGTATGCTTGAGACTGGCCAGTTGATACTCAAGGTAGAGTTAGGCCTATTTGCATGCCCTGAGAAAACAGTATAGAATATAAAAGATGTATATTAACTAAGAAAATATAAGAATAACCAAAACGAACTAAGAGTAAGTACTGACAACAGGAATATAGGAGAGAAGAATGATTTGGGCGCCAGGGAAGATGTTTACTGGACTCTTAGTCTAACAAACACTTCACCTAGTGACTTTATTGCTGCTGCTAACTATGTTTCCTGTAACTAGATATAACCTTATTAAAAAAAAAGAAGGTGGTTTAATAAAACAGATTATTACTTATAACCCAATTTAATAATAATAAAATAGAAAACCTGTAAACCGTAATGTACAATTTAACTTAAATACCCTACATGAAAATCCCCTCAACAAAGTTATATATATATATTTAATTTTAAATACCTTTATCATACAAAATCCTATTGACCCCCTTTTTTTACAATATATTTACATTCCCTAATGTACTAGAAAAGTATGAACTTTTATTATGAAGTTTTATTCATTAATTAAAACAAAATTTACTGACAACCAACCTATTTATATATTCAAACATTTATAACCCCTCCCTATATTTAACACAATGTATCAGTTTGACAATTTCTAAGTTGATTCCAATCAGATAACCTGTAGATAATATTTAAATTGGTCTGTTCAGAAAGGAACAGATCCAAGATGAATCAGTGACGTTACCAGTAGGGCTGTAAAAATACAAAATGGACCTTTGTGCACAAATGACCTTACAAAAGTGTATTAAAATCCACCCCTACCCTATTATTGCTAATACATATATATATTTAAAATATTTAATGACAAAAAAATAAGCAAATGATGTTAAGAAAAAATTGAATGTTATATAGATAATGACTAAAATTATTATTAAGTTTTGGTTCGTTCACTCACTAAAAGTTTAAACAATATTTAAGTAACTTATTTTTAAAATAGTACGAAAACAATAAAAAAAGAACCTGACTATTCTCAAACCGAGAAGGTTCTTCTTCCGGGCGCCTTACGCCGCTGGGACTCGTCCGGATGAAAGCTGTAAGCCCACTTTTCTAGCACCAAACTGAACAGCTACTCCAATACCCGGGAAAACCCCAAAAAAACTCCAACTAAACTAAACTGAAATCCATTACCCCAAATCCAAAATAATCTTTATTGTATTGACTTTTATATTCCTTCTTCCTCCTGCGACTACAAATAAAATCAAAGAAAGCACTCATTAGCTTTATTCTGAGTTGATAAACAAAAAGGCGGTTAGGACAAGAAAAACTAGTCCGAATGATGATAATTAGTGAAGGTTTCGTACACTTTTTGTGACCTTGGAAAATTAATCGAAAACTATGTATTTATAAAAAAAAATGTTGGGATTTTACTATGAATATTTCAATGAAGAATTAAAATTTAACTTATCACGAATATATTATAGGCAAATAGTAATGAAGGATCTCCTTACATTACCGAATTGCTTGGATATTGATGAGAACGTGTGCTTAGGAGAATTTCTAACACAAAGAATTCTGAACGTGATTTGACTGATATAATTAGGGTAAAATTATTGAATAAATGATATTAATATGAAACTAATAATGGTTAAAAAAAATAATGATTTACTTTAATTAAAATGAAACTCACCCAACGCAACAATATTTCAACAATTAAACCAAAATCTTCTTTTCCCAAAACTTATATTTAAAAAAAAACGCCTTTTGTAAGTTAAATTCACCTCTGAATAACTTAAATTTTTTTCTGATAACTTGAAAACCTCGTGGCGTTGGTCGCTGAAGGATCAATCTTCTGCCCCGTTCAAAGGTTAGATATAAAGTGGGTTCTTACACTTTTAAAATCGTTGGCTTCCGTCAGTTCCAAGCTAAGCGGAAGCGGCAGGTAAGCAGTTTGACCAATTAATAAACAATTGATAATACGATTACATGTATAGTTGGTTGCATACCTTACAGGCAGAATTAAGTTATTTTAAATTTCTCAGTAACGATAAAGTAATCTTATCGTTACAATAAGAAGCTTAGCGGTGTTAGATCTTTCATTTGGAATGGAATGAGTTTAAGAAATTCAGGACAGTAACATAATTTGTGATTGTTATTGCACAAACCGCATTTTCAAAAGAACTTAAATCTTTGGGAAAGTGTTTAGATGTGAATTTGATTTTAAAAGACATTATTATGTGCTAGTAAATTCTCAGAACAATTTAAAGAACGGTGTAGTAAATCCGCTGTCGAAAACCATGAATGTGAGGGTTGTAAAAATCTTGATTATTTCACGTAACAGTAGGTAATAATTTATTAAAATAAACAAACTTATTATAAATATAAAATTAACAAAAATAGTGTGTTTGTTAATGATCGTTAAGAACGGACCTGTTGCTTCCAGAATCTTCTACTGAAAACAAGAAAACACTTCCATGGAGAGACTCTTAAAAGACGGTATTAGACTTTGCAAAGAGAACGGCGGACGCCACTGAGGAACATTTAGCTGGTTAGATTATATAGCCGGATATGCAACTGTGTGTAAAATCTCCACTTTGAAGTGAAATTAATTTCGGTGTATCTCACAGTGGAGAGAAAAATTTCTACTGTGTCTCTTACACACAATTCATATACGTATTTTGTTGACCATGGGAAATCCACTGTTGAATTTGAAACAATGAATTAATGTGAAAGTCAAGAAGTTCATTCTTCTAATTTACCATAAACATAAAAGTTTTATTGACTAAATGAGCAAGGAGACAATCGCAAGGACGAATTATGAATTCTTTAATAATGCGATACGATCATTTTATCCAACTAAAGATTTTTACCATTTAAACTGTGAAAAATATTAAATATTAACATTATCGAAACTAAATCATATCACGTTAACTTCATTATAGGCTTGAAAAGTTGGTTTGTATAGATACCTATAAATAGAATGATGATCTAGGTTTTATTGGCACACTTTTAAGGTAAAAAGGAAATTAAAACTACGTGCAAAATTTATTTTATTTTTATTTAATCAATAAACAAAAACTACCAGTAGGTGTAAGGTTAGTTTAACAACATTTCGTAATTCGTTAGAACTTTACAATATTTACTATAATATTTACAATATCTACAATACAATTACTATTTACTAGATTTTTGATATTTATTTGATATACAGATTGAACGAATTTAAAACGGAACATACAATTTAATATACATATGTCTGTTTGAACTGCATTTGAAATAGTGGACCAATATAAAACTTGGACAAAAATAAATCCATACCCGGTGATAGACATTGTATAAAATATCGTTCAACTATCTGTCTCCTTTAAAGGAAAGAGGAGCTTACCTAATAGTCGAAGAGATAGAGCCGAAATTTTGAACTGATCAGTAATATGACATTTCTCTATTGGAATATATTCATTGTAACTGGGTTAAGACTTTGCCTTACAGGCGGACGCCCCTCGTGGTACAGGGGGTGACTATACAGGGATGAAGTTGTAATTTTTTTCGGAAAAATTAACGATCGATAATATGGCTGAAAATTTGCCTAGAGTAAGATCTTGGTATAACTAGACGAAATCCCAAAGGGCGGACACGAGAGTGGATACATAAGGGGTGGCGGACAGGGATGAAATTGCAATTTTTTTGGGAAAAATTAACGATAAGTAGTATGTGCGCCATTTTCATGGCTCATTATTTAGCCCCTAAAAACTCTAAATCCTAAAGAGCGGACAGCTGGGTTGGTACAGAGAGCCATAAGACGGGGTCAAATGTACCACTTGCCTACGCATTTTAGGTCTCGGTAACAATTTTCAAACTGATTTTATTATATTTTTATATCGATTGATTTGAAAATTTGTATGCTCACTTCTGTTACTATTCTGAAAAGCGTCAAGTAGAGTTTTCCTCAAAATTTTTCAAAAAAAATTCCGTAAATGAAAATTTTCGTAATTTTTTGAGGTAAAATCCAATTTATAGAATCCTTTTAGAATTTTCTGTCAGTTATACCATGAATTTTTCCAAAAATTTTCAAACAATTTTTCCGATAAGAAAAAAAAATTTAGAAAAACTTTAAAAATTTCGTCATTTTTCTCACTCTCACTGATGTCATCACATTCATCATCTTCGTTACTTTCACTTTCAATAATATCACATTCATTATCTGCTTCATTTTCAATCACTACTTCTCGAATTGATTCTGGCATCTGAGGTCCACTAAACCATTTGAATTTATATGTTTCATCTTCAAACTCCCAACCATGTTCTTCAACAATCAATTCTGTTGGTACTTTTTAATGAGCATTTGTCCAAATATTTGAAATATAATGGGCTCGCAGTAGATGTTGGTGTAATTCATCTTGACATGGTGGTAAGCTTGAAGCATCGAAATTTTTTAGTTTTTTTTTTTAAAGGCTCGTTCATATCATGCAACTTATACTGCCGGTTAAATAGTGAAAATCTGACATCGTTTACTTTTCTTTTTGGAATTGTTCTCATCAGTCCTGTTCCATATAAGTGACATATGAAAGTTTCTAAGGTTTCAAAAACTTCATTACAATCGAAGTCAGTTTCACCAAGTTGGATAAAAGCATCTTGATACTTATTACATTTAGCGCATGCGTCTAGAATTACTGATCTAAATGGAACGCGCATCATTATTATTTTAATATTTTAAAATAATAATGATGCAAAATTAATGTCCAAACAGAATTTGTAAAATTATAATTAACTAATGAAAAAAAAATTCTATCAATTTGAAAGTCAAAAAAAATATTGAAAATATCTAAGTACAAAGTAAATTTCAAAACTTAAAAAATTGGTAATTCCACTATTAAATTGATTTTTATTAATAATTATTTGTAAAATGTTAAAGGAATTCTACAAATTGAATTTTACCTATTGATAAATAGAAATAATATATTTTGTATTTGATTATTAATGTAATAATAAATCAAATTTTTCTTATATCTGAACAACCATTATTTATGCAATATAAATTTAAAAACCTTTTTATTGTAATAAAAAATAAGTAAAATTACTATTTGTTATACCAAAAATATTTAATAGTTAACATTATAAAATTACTTTAATTTAATAAAATATCAAATATCAAACATTTATTCAATTCAAAATTAATTCGTGAAATATTTATATTTAAGAAAAAAATGTGATTTGTAAAGTAAATATGACTTTAGTTTGAAAAAAAAAACATTATCATAATATCATTTTAAAACTACAAAATATTCTATAAAAGATTCAGACGATGACGTACAGTTTTATCAAATGTTTTAGAAAAGTTTTTCTAATTTTTTCTTATCGGAAAAATCGTTTGAAAATTTTTGGAAAAAAATCATGGTATAACTTACAGAAAATCGAAAGGATTCTATAAATTAGATTTTACCTCAAAAAATTACGAAAATTTTCATTTACGGAAATTTTTTTGGAAAATTTTGAGGAAAACTCTACTTGACGCTTCTCAGAATAGTAACGAAGTGAGCATACAAATTTTTAAATCAATCGGTATAAAAATATCATAATAAAATCAGTTTGAAAATTGTTACCGAGACCTAAAATGCGCAGGCAAGTGGTACATTTGACCCCGTTTTATGGCTCTCTGTACCAACCCAGCTGTCCGCCCTTTTGGATTTAGAGTTTTTAGGGGCTAAATAATGAGCCATGAAAATGGCGGACATATTACTTATCGTTAATTTTTCCCCAAAAAATTGCAATTTCACCCCTGTCCGCCAGCCCTTATGTATCCACTCTCGCGTCCGCCCTTTGGGATTTCGTCTGGTTATACCAAGATCTTACTCTGGGCAAATTTTCAGCCATATTATCGATCGTTAATTTTTCTGAAAAAAATTACAACTTCATCTCTGTATAGCCACCCCCGTACCACGAGGGGCGTCCGCCTGTAAGGCAAAGTCTTAACCCAGTTACAATGAATATATTCCAATAGAGAAATGTCATATTACTGATCAGTTCAAAATTTCGGCTCTATCTCTTGGACTATAGGGAAGCGATAAGTGGTTTGACAGCATAATAACTGCTTGTGTAGTCTAGTTTTCACAGTGATTCGAGGCAACCTATTTGGGTGGAGTTTTGACTTGTTCTTGAATGAATTCAGAATCCAGCAGCCCGCTGAAGTATTGGATTTTTATAATATAATTATTTGACAACCTTTTGTTGGCCAACCACCTAGAGCGGAGTTGAGCCGAAATACATTGATTTCGTATGTTCCGTTTTAAATTCGTTCAATCTGTATAAATGGTGGGCCGCAACAATGTTGTAAGCGACAGATTGGGTCAAAGTGAGGTTTTAATGCAATATTGTTTTATATCCAAAGACCAATGCGAGCATCTATCAATCTGGCTAAAATCATGTTGCCTTCCCTGAGTTTTTCGTATCACAATGTTTCGCTCTCTACCCTTTTGCACATAAATAGAGGGTAAAAACGCAAAATCAATATTAACCAGTGGAAGAGAAATATCCGTAAGCATCAGAGAAATGCAGGTGAAGCATATGTATCTGCTAGAAACGAGAATGTACTAGCAATACCTCGTCCACATGAGGTGAGTGCAACAATGTTGTATATTTTGTTAGGAAACGCCTTTTTTTGTAGCCTTATCATTGTCGTTAGCTTTGTTATGATCTGTGCTCTTCCATAATGAGTGTATGATTTGAAATTCGGCATCTTTCGATAACTTCAAATAAGTATTTTTATATTTTAGAAGCGACTATGTAAGTGCAAATCTGTTTGCAAGGCTGCTAAAATTCAAGGCAAGTCTTGGAGATCTCTTCACAACATTTCATAGGCTGGATTATAATGCACAAACTGCGCACCTGGCCAGTTGTATGGAACTTCAAGAGCCACAATATAGACGGACTCCAGAAGACATCTCCAGACGACAATGTACTGTACGATACCACATCCAGATTGAACTGAAGAAATTACCAGTGTGCCAAAAAACTATATGTCAAGCATTTGAAATAACACCTCAAAGAATCCAACACATTCCGCAGAAGATATAGTCGCTACGTGATCAACGTGGAAAACACAATAATAGGCCTAATAAAATCAACGAAACCGACAAAAAACGTGTAAGAAAACACATTAAGTCGTTTCTACGTCAACAATACCATTATAGTCACTTTGCATCTACGAAAAACTGCCTTCCTCTTGAATTAAACTTGAAAAAAATGTACAAACTGTTTTGTGAAAAGTATCTGAAATGCAATGTTTCCCGGCGCGCTTACACTGACATATTTCAATCAGACTTTAATCTGCGCTTTGGTCTCTCTTGCTCAGATACGTGTAGGTTTTGTGATAAAATGTATATCAAGCTTGTAGTTACTCCAGATGGTCCAGAAAGAAATGCTATTCTTGTTGATAGTGAACTCCACCATGCACGTACTGAGGCTGGAAACAAAGCATTGAAGTTGGATGCTGAAAAGGCTAATCCACAACTCGTCATACTTTTCACTGATCTTCAGCAATTGTTGTACTGTCCAACATTGACTCATTCTTCAGTGTTCTACCAACGTACCAATCTATTGGTAATCGTGGTTCTACAGATATCGCTTCAGCTTTCCTGTGTTACATAAAACTTAACTTTCGTCCATTGAACTCAGGAGAAATAAAAAAACTCATGGTCTGGTCTGACCGATGCGTCGGCCAGAATAACTGGAGAATGCTGTCCATGTTCCGTTTGCTGATTGTGAATAGATATTTCACTCAAGTAAAAAAAAAAGTTCTTAACTAGCGGTCACAGCTTCTTACCTTGCGACTGTGACTTCTCGCTCATAGAGAGAAAGAAAAAAAGAGCAATGGTGAATGTACCCTTCGACTGGGTGGCAGTGATTGCCAACTCACGTCCCAGCAAGCCGTTCAATGTGTACTACATGGAGCAAAAAGACTTCAAATAACTTTCAGTTGCACGAAAAATTATTATAGCCCTGCAACTTTCTGGTATCACCTTTCCCAACAGTTCTGGAGCTATTTTAAAGCTGAACTTCAGATCTTCAAATGAGTTTACAGTGGCTAGAAAGCACAAAGTTGCTACAAGGCGTTGTTTAATACTGACACATTCACGCATGACGGCATCTTTATTGGAAATGAGTAGACCAACTTTTTCCAGCAACAGCGAAAAAGTGAAGTTGTCCATTCTGAGGTAGTTTTTGTAATCACCCTCATCAATAACATTGAGCAATTTCGTGTCACAATAGCTTACACGATCAACAAATAATTTCTTCATCCAACATTTTTTCTTTTTTTTTTTCAAATGATAAGGATAACAAGCACAATGCTACCATTTTCCTCCTGCTAATTATATTTTGCGTGGTGTTTACTCGATACATTTTTTGGTCAAGCGATGTACACTGTCGTGAAAACAAACTAGAACTGAAGTTGGACCAGTACTCGGATAGCAATGGAGACGAATATCCAACTAGTAGTCCTACTAAGTGGGACCGCAAGTTGGAACGTGAATGCCCATCTTTAGGAATTATTCGATGATAATTAGACTTAGGCAAATCATCATCATCATTCAATCTTCGCTTATCCACTGCTGGACATAGATCTCCCTCATAATTTTCCATCTATTTCGATCTTGTGCCTCTTGCATCCAATTCCTATGACAACGTTTTAGATCGTCAGTCCAACGTGTTGGTGGACGACCTCTACTTCGGTAGGCATCATCTCTTGGTCTCCATTCCAGTATCCGCTTTGTCCATCTATCGTCTGTCATTCGAGCCACGTGTCCTGCCCAGTTCCATTTTAGTATTGCTACTCTCTCTACTGCATCAGCCACTCCTGTTTAGGCAAATATGGAAAGTGTATATATTGCATATTTTACATATTTTATGGAAATATCTAGGGATTTTGCATATGTATACAATTATAATTGCAGATAATTAAATGAATTATAGAATAATGTAGAACATTTAAATGACACATGCAAAATTTAAGGAACTGATTTAACATAAGTTCCACTAAATTATTCAGGACAGCTGTGAATACAGTTAGAATCACCATAATGATTTCCAGCCTCCGATAGAAAAAGGAACTTTAAGAAGAAGTATAAATATGCAATCCTATCTTGTTTTTCATCAATTTAAATTAAAGCAACCTAATTCCAATAAAATTAGCACTCATTCGAATATCTCCTCCGCACAGTTCCTTCTTTACTTGTCATTTAAAAACTGATGAGAGCGTGACAACAGAACATTTTTGAATGTAATGGGATTGTAACTATTATGATATATGGATTACAAAACCATCATCATTAGAATTGCTTACTCTATGCATAATAAATGAACAGAAGCTCATTACAGGATGATATTTAATATCAAATCGGAAGTACATGCCCTTACCTATATTTAGAATTCAAGAATAATTTGTTTCAATTGACTATATAATATAAGAAACCAGAAAATCTGAAAATCACGGAAAAATCAACTAGTTAAATTTTTCAATAAAAAAGTTGAATTTTACTATTATTTCGTAATCAATATTAAAATTTTATTGATTAATGTATATTATTTATATAAATATATAATAATTATTATTAATTCTTCTTTTAAAGTACAAAACTATTCGTTTCAAAATTTGTTTTAAAACCATTTCTTCAGAGAGAGCAAAAACACTATATGAATAAATTGTTTTAAAACAAATAATTATAATAGATAATAAGTCGTTTCATATTTTAATTTAAATAAATACATTTGGAGTATTAATTTATAATTAATATTATATATTACATAATATAAATAATATACATTAAGTATTAAAATTCATTTCATTTCATCATATCATTTCTCACGAAATAATAGTAAAATTCAATGAGTTTTTATAGAAAAAATTTATTTATTTATTTTTCCGGGATTTTTTTATTTTTTTGGGGGTTTCTTATTTTTTCTCTAAAAAAATAAAGTTCCATTCTAAAAAATGGAGCTAAAAAAGTTCTCCCGTCCATTTTAACATAGTGGTATTTTACGAGTACGATGATTATAAAGTGGTCGGAATAAAGAGGGTGAAGTAACAACAGACAGACAGAAAATACTTGAAATAGTCGAAGAATTCTACACTATATTATACACAAACCAAATTAACAATAACGTAAATGAAGACGGTAGACAAAAGGTTCAAAACCAGGGATCTTAAGACATTAAAGAAATTACTCAAGATGAGATACAATATGCACTCAAAAAAATGAAAAATAACAAGGCGCCAGGAGAGGATGGAATAGTTACAGAAGCTATAAAACTTGGCGGAACTTCTGTTCTGAAAAAAATAGAGACCTCTTCAATCTCGCTTGTATAGTCAAAAAATTCCTATAGCTTGGAATAACTCCATTACAATTCTTCTGCATAAAAAGGGTGACAACATGAACCTAGAGAATTACAGGCCAATTTCTCTACTCAACCATTTATACAAACTGTACACCAGAATAATAACCAATTGATTGGAAGCAAAATTTGAGCTATATCAGCCAAGAGAACAGGCTGGTTTTCGCCCCAACTACGGTACAAATTACCACCTACAGTGCATAAAAGTCTTGATTAAGAAATCAATTGAATACAATAGACCTCTAGTTCTAACATTTATAGATTTGCATAAAGCGTTTGATACTATCGAACTACCTGCACTTCTAAAGGCATTGGAACAGTGTCGAATTGATCATAGGTACAGCAATATTATAGAAAATATATACAGAAATGCTACAACAACTATAAATCTGCATGGTCCTACCAATAAGATACATATCAGGAGAGGTATTCGACAGGGAGATACTATGTAGCCTAAGTTGTTCATTACTGTACTTGAACATGCTTTTGAAGTCACTGGAATGGGAAAGTAAAGGAATAAATATTGATGGTGAGATGCATAGTCATCTACGATTCGCAGATGATATTGTTCTGATTTCAGATGACCTACAGGCTGCCAGTGATATGCTGAATGAACTCATCGATGCAGCACGTAAAGTAGGTCTAAATATTAACTGCCAAAAGACAAAAATGATGACTAATTTAGTTCCGAGCCATCCTTTAAGGGTATAGTCCTTTTCCATCATATTGATAGCACATTATGTATGCAAATCCTCAACAGGTCAAAAAACCATAGGCGTCACCCTATACTTGTTTTGAAATAAATAAAGAAAATTAATATTTTAAGATGTCGTCAACAATTCATTATCTTTTAAAAAATCTTCTGTAAAATGAGTGTCCACTAATCTCACTATACCTTTTTTGTGCGTAAAAAACGTCGGTATATATGCCACACGATTATTGTTAATTATACACGGGTGATTAACGAGAGAATTCAATGTTTCACGAAATAAATTAATGTAAACAGTAATTTAAAGGTGATTATTGTTTTCTATACAAGTTATCGCCTGACACAAAAAGAATACCTTCTTTGAACGATTACCTGGAATTACTGATAAGGCTTCACTAATGATAGTTTAAGTAGTTTTTATGCCACATTACAGCTTATGCCAATAAGATAAATTAGAAATTGTTTGCATCTTCCATTTAGTTTGTAGATGTACATTGTTCATGTCTTACCTACCTACGTTTTTGATGTCGATATTTTGTTATTTGCATTTAAAAATGACGTTGACAACAGGTTTTATCCCGGTTAAGTGTAGTTTTAAAGGTGCCTTCAGTCTAAGAGAGAAAAATATAATATTAAATGTACACGATGCACTTGTACATCAACACCCTTTAAGTAATGTTCGTGAAATCGTTAACATGTGTTCAAATATGACAGGGGTTGGAGAAGCAACAATTTATAGATTCCTAAAAGAAAGAAAAGGAGGAACTGTTTCATCTCCCAAGAAGAGTGGAGGGAGTAAACCCTTGGAAATTGAAGAAATACATAAAAACATGATAAGACGCAGCGTCCACTCATTTTTTTTGACAAAGATTTTCAAAATTGACAAAATCCAAACATTAATTAGAGAAAACGAAGAGTTACCAATCATAAGCAACAAGAAGTTATGGGGACTATTGAGAGAGATGGGATTTCGTTGGCAAAAGAATAGAAGAAAATCCGTTTTAATTGAAAAAGATTGCATTGTATGTTGGAGACGAGATTATCTAAGAACTATTAAAAAGTACCGAGAAGAAGGGAAAACAATTTTTTATTTGGACGAGACTTGGCTAAATGAAGGTCATACTGTACCATATCTATGGGTTGATACAAATGTGAAAAGTTCCCGTCAGGCATTCATCGAAGGTGTATCTACTGGAATAAACAATATTCCCTTTGGAAAAGGACGCAGACTCATAATAACCCATACTGGAAACGAATACGGTTTTGTCAATGGTGGATTATTAAGTTTTGCCTCAAAATCAACCAAAGATTACCACGAGGAAATGACTGCCGACGTTTTGAAGAATTTTTTGAGCAAATGTTGGATTTAATTCCAAAAAATTTTGTCATAGTCATGGATAATGCTAGTTACCATTCAAGACTAGCAGAAAAATTGCCAACAACGGCATGGAAAAAAGGAGAGATAATCGAATGGTTAAATAAACACGCAATTGAGTACAAGGAGAATTCGACAAAAAAGGAATTATTACCTATTGTAAGGCAACATAAAGCAGCTTATAAAAAATATATAATTGATGAAATGGAATTAAACCGTGATGTAATTATTTTACGTTTACCCCCATACCACTGTGATCTGAATCCGATAGAAAATATACGGTCTCAAGTACAGGGTGAAGTCGGACGCAACAACAAAACTTTTAAATTAGAAGACTTACAACAATTATTAGAACATTCCTTATCAAAAGTAACTCCAGAAAATTGGAAAAATGCTGTTAGTCATGCTCACAAGGAAGAAAATAAAATGTGGAATTTGGATAATATGACTGATGCAATGCTGGAACCGGTAATAATTAACATTGGAGTTGAAGATTCCTTAGATTCTGAAGAAAGCAGTGAATCTGAAATGGAATTTGATTAAAATAATATTCATTTTTTACAAATCGGTCCCTGTTACGGCCACAAATTATTTTATATATAACCAATAAAATAAACATCTTACATTTCTTGCAAATTCATTAGTACCTGTTAATCTCCATCACTCCGACACTGGCAACTTTATTTAGGGATTAGTAACCCTTAAAACTATTGTATTCTATTCTGCTTCAACCTTTATACCTGGTGGTCATACTCAATTTAAAATTGTTTTCCTATATACTTCTGTAAACTTGTTGACAAATATCTATTTTTCATTGAGTCACCCGTATCAACAGTTTAGGGATTTGCATACATAATGTGCTATCAATATGATGGAAATGGACTATAGAAGACGTCGAAATTGAAATTGTTGACAGCTACATATACCTTGGACATACGGTAAAAATTAGCAGAGATAATTAAACTGCTGAGCTGCTAAGAAGAATAACACTGGGATGGGCGGTATATGGAAGACTGTATATTTTTAAAGGTGATATACCTATCAGCTTAAAAAGAAGAGACTTTAATCAGTGTGATCTGTCTGCCCTTACATATGGCGCAGAGACACTTACCCTAACAAGGAGATCTAGACGAAAACTACAAGTGACGCAACTTAGAATGGAAAGATCATTGTTAGGCATAACGTTGCGAGATAGAGTAAGAAACAAAGAAATCCGTAGAAAAAGTAGTGTAGAAGACATTATAAAACACATAGCCAAAATTAAATGGAGGTGGGCAGGACACGTCGCTAGAATGAAGGATAATAGGTGGACCAAAAAAATCTTGGAATGGAGACCGAGAGCGGATAGACGAAACCCGGGAAGACCACCCACAAGATGGACTGACGACATAAAGAGGATTTGCACCAACTGGATTGCAGCAGCGCAAGATAGATCTGAATGGAGGTTTTTCGAGGAGGCCTATGTTCAGCAGTGGACGACTATGGGCTGATGATGATGATGATGAGGATCACTTTAACGGGTTATAATCTTTTACACCTTCTCTGTATATGCCATCTATAAATTGGATCATAAAATCTACATCTTTACTTATAACTTATTCAATTTTCAGCTCTTCATTTTATTAAAGAATGGAAATACGATTTTAAGAAAAAAATGCTATCTTGGTTCCTATTGATTATAGCAGGTTCTTTTTTTGAGATTGTGCTTTTTAACCATTTTTTCAGTGAGCCTACTAACAAGCGCTTGACTTAGAAATCCTTTAAAAAAATCTGTATAAGATTTTTACGAGAAATCAATGTTTTTTTCACAGATTGACTGGGGTAGTAGCCTAATATTCTTTATATATATCGTGTATGCCCATCAGGCTTATAGCATCAGTAATACTAAAGAAAAAAGAGAGAAATAGAAAATATAAGACAAGATTAACTGTATTAATTAAAAATAACATTCAGACAAAAAACAGCCCTATACTTTCAAGGTCTGTCGAGCTTTATGAACTACAAATTAGTTGCTACTGAATAGTTGCCTACAAATTATTAGTATTCCAAATCTACTATTTTCTACATTTTATCCTCGTTACGCTTATGACATCACTAATGCACCTGCACCAGCAATAATAATAGCAATTTTAAACACAGAAAGTTTATGGAACTTTAGTAAACGCAAATAGCTAACAGGGAAATCGAGGAAATGGCTCTCAGAATACAATAATATGTTGCACAGATACTATTACAACTTCCGGAAAATATTTTGAAACAAATGGAGCTAAAATTAGTAAATCTCGTAAGAGAAATAATTAATTTTGTACATAATATATCGTAGAATCATAAATTGATAATTCGAATGTCAAAAAATGTATTTGTAGTTTTATATGTCGACTTTTTATATCATGGTCTTCCGAAAAAGCTTCTGTTCGACTCAACCATGAAAAAATGGAATAAAGATAAATGGCTTCTATAATGCGTCTTATTATCCACAAGCTAATCATACTGAACGTGTAAATCGCAGTATTGTAACTGCACTAACATCTTATACTTACAGAAATCATTGTGCTTGGGATCAGTATATTCATTCGGTGGATCAAGCCATTCGAACTTCTGTTCATGAGGTTACTCAGTGTTCTCTAGCTTATGTTAATTTTGGTAGGCATGTTCCATTGTCAGGTGATTATTTTGGATTGATTTCTGATAATTCAACAACTCTTCCTCAAATTTCGGAGAAACGTCATCGTATGGAAGATCTTCAAAATTGACCACCAACTTTTGCTGATATTAGGAAAAAGATAAAAGCTTCTTAATTTAGAAATAAGGGTCAGTATAATTCGAGGAAACGAGATTTTAGATTCTTTGTTGGCGATCGAGTGTTAAAACGCAATTTTGTAAAATCAAATAAAGGTGATGGCCATTTCTGCCAAGTTTTGTCAGAAGTCGTTTCGTAAGACTATCTTAAGAAACAAATAAATTCTGTATATGCGAGAACTACGATACTTGTAAGAAGGCACATCTGAGCGAGCATGGTATCAACATAAATGGAGAAAAGCTCAGTCATTTGAGATTTGCAGAGGACATCGTCCTTATAGCCGATCGCATGGAGGATGCAATAATACGAGTACTGTTTGAAAAATTATATCACGCTTACTTGGAGGTCAGACTAAAGATTAATATGAACAAGACGCAAATGATGACTAATCTGGTGCTAAATCGAAATATTGCTGTTGATGGAAGGGATACATGTGAGTATCTCGTAGATCTCCACGGCGCATGAACAACAGCACACAACAAACAAATGATGGCTCTTGTCAGAGCCAGTTGACAATCGGACCAACAATTCAAGTATGCCAAATAAATATTGAAGGCATCAGCCGAAGCAAGAGCGAATATCTTAGCAAGCTACTGGCAAAAAACAAAATTGACGTGGTTACTGTTCAAGAAACACATACTGCAGACGACCTACAATTAAAAAACCGTGGCCAAATCCCTGGATATACACTAATAGCTTCAATCAACCACGCTCAGTACGGTATCGCGACTTATTGTAGAGCAGACATCAAACATTACAGCTTATGTCACTCTTACTCGACACAAGAGATTTTTATACTTGTTGTGAAAGTAGACGAAATAATTATAGTCAATATATACAAACCACCTAATGCTAAATGGCCACAAAACGTACTTTCTACATTTTCTCACCCGACAATATACACTGGAGACTTTAACAGCCACCATACTACATGGGGATATAACCAATGTAACCAACAGGGAGAACAAATAGCCGAATGGGCTGAGTTTCACTATCTCAGACTTTTATACGATCCAAAACAGAAACCCACCTTCCATTCTGCAAGATGGCAAAAGGGCTACAATCCCGATCTCACGTTTATATCTTCCAGCGAAAGGGGCTCAAAAAACGACTTTAAGAACGCCACAAGGGAAGTTCTCGATAACTTTCCTAGATCCCAACATAGACCAATAACTACAAGATTGGGCACCACCATCCCTATTATAAATTCAATCCCTTTACCAAGATGGAATTTCCAGAACGCAAGGTTGGAAGAGTTTAAATTCCAACTTGAAAGTGATAAGACATATCAAACCAGAGGTCCAAAATTATGAAAGATTTGCATCACTAATGATTAGCTGTGCAAAAAAGCACATCCCACGTGGAGTTACCAAATCCTGCATCCCATGCTGGAATGACGAGTGTAAAGAACTACTTGATCATTATGAGAAATCTGGAGATCCTGAAGTTGGTGAAAAACTCTTAGAAACCCTAAATTCCGCGAGAACCAAAAGGTGGAGGGAAACTTTAGAAAATCTCAATTTCACACAGTAGTCGCACCGCATGGAACCTTCTAAGGAAACTAGACTCTGGCACAAACAACGCTACAGCAAACTCTACAGCCCCTGGGTGCTCAAGAAGAAGACATAAAAATCGCAGAAACCACCATAGAAGCAGATCTAAACACTGTTGACAGGTACTGAATGCAGTCTAGTATTTGGTTATTATAACCAAAATAACAGCCAGGTACGCTAGCAGCGACATCTATACGAAGTAACAAGAAGTCCAGAGACCTCTCTCTGATAGTAAATTAGGTGAACCGCAAATTCAAAGCCTCTTACTCATTTCATTTAAACGTCTTTCTCTACGTAAACAGCGAAAAAGATAGTAATTTTCAAAAGTGAATCGTAGATGCATGTTGAAGTAAAAAGATACTTCTAGCGTCGTTAAAAGTCTCTAGTAAGAGGCTTTGAATTTGCGGTTCACCTAATTTACTATCAGAGAGAGGTCTCTGGACTCTTGTTGTTACTTCGTATATATATATATATATATATATATATATATATATATATATATATATATATATATATATATATATATAGAAGAAATAATAATAATAAGAAAAGTAGAAGCTTTTGAAATATTTGTTTTAAACCCCTTTGTAAGAGTCTATTCATCTGTGTTGATCGAATATGATGATAGTCTGATAAGACCGAAAACTTTTTAATGTTGCAACTAATCCTTTTTTATATTTAAATAATTTTTAAATTTAGTATCAATTTCAACAAAAAAAGTTTTTATACTTTGTTTTTTCCTTCCTTTTTATATTTTTGTCCATTAAAATAATCCTGCACAAAAAGCTGACAAAGTAAACCTGGAAAATTACAAGCCAGTTTATCTACTTAACCATTTTTTAAAATAGTTTACTCGAATTATACTAATTTACATTTTGTGAGGTAAATATTGCTGAACGAACACTTATTTTTTTCATGAAACGGCGGGTTTTCTTACGCTGTTTTCGCATTTCATTGCTTAACATGTTTTAAATAGCAATAAAATTGTAAATTGAGTGCTTCACCACCGCCGGCTAACACACAGAATAAAAGAAAACTACCCCTAAAACTTTAGTAAATGCTCAGCACTTAAAAAGTCATTATCGAAATGAAAGTATTCTACTTGACTTGATTTCCCCTGTGGCCGTATTCGGATCATCACAACTACTCAGCTTTTAAGCTGGGCCAAATAGTTTGTCGCGACCGTGATACCGCGAAATGCTGAGGCGAAGAGAACATTAACTAAAGGAATCGTGAATTTATTGCTAGCTTAGGGTTGAAGGTTTGTTTTAGATTATCTGCTCTTATATTTCAAGACACGGTTTTGGGTAATCTTTTCGAAATGTCCTCAATTTACTAAAATATTTATATAATCGAGAAATTATAAACTGCATATAAATAAACACTAGCCATTGCCAGGCTCAGTTGTTCTAGTGAATGATCTTTATTTACTATTTTTCTTTCGTCCTTTTCGTCGAAATTTTTATATTAAAATTTTTACACACTGTACTGTGGATCATCAAGTTTCCCAGCACAGATTACCAATCGAGATTTTTGAATTTTTTTTATTAACTCCACTTTCATTACAATCTGTCTATAAAATCTCAACCTAAATATTTATGTGGATAATACAGTGTTTCCAATTACCATATATTGCGTTTTATCATAATTAATTGCCAAACTCCAGCTTCCAAATTCTTCTTTCAGCTTTTTTATCATTAGTCGATGTCTTCTATGATGTCTTCTGCTAAAATTATTTGATCATCGACAAACAAAAGGCTATGGATATAGTTATCGTCAAGTTTTATTCTCATCTGTCCACATTTTTTCTTCAAGTTTTTTAGTATTTCATCTCAATAAAGTTTAGAAAAGGTTGATGACATCCTTTATCGCATTTAAACGGTTATGAATAGTTTTTCCGATTTACTGCTACTACTACTATCGGTTTACAGCGTTCTCCGACGCCTTCCGACTCCTAACCGCCATTCTTCTCTATTTAACCATAGGCCTGGAGGGATTGTTTTTCCTCTAGTTCTTTTTAATTCCCTCTCTCCAGCTTCTTCTCGGCCTTCCTCTTTTCCTTCTCCCTTGTGGTGTCCACGTCAAAATCTGTTTCGGAATCCTGTCAACTGGCATTCTCTGTACATGGCCGTATTTACCATATTAACCGTTTTGTTTTTATGTCATCAACTATTGTATGCTTGACTCTCATCATTTCTCGTATTCTCTCATTTGGTATCCGATCTCTTCTTGATTTGCCTGCTGCTCTTCTCCAGAAGTCCATTTCTGTTGTTAGTAACAGTTTCTCTGTTCTTTGTTTCATTGGCCAAACCACTGCCATATGTGATTACACTTTTAAGTATGGTGTTGTATATGAGTTGTTTGTTCGATTTATATATTGTTTGGTCCCACAGAATGCCGTCTCTATAGTCATTTTCTATTTTGTTCTTAATAAGTTTCCCATACATCCTACTTATTGTGCTGTTTACCGCAATTCCTCTGTAATTTTCACACTGATCCTTGCTGCCCTTTTGTGGATAGTTGACATGATAGATAATTTCCATTCTTTTGGTAATTCGGCCCCATTCAAGCAGTCTTAAAAGAGTTTTCTTAACTGTTCCTGGAGTTTGTCTGTGCCTGCTTTCACTAATTCTGCAGGGATGTCACCAGGACCAGGAGTTTTTCCATTTTTCAGGGATTTGGTTATTTCTTCCATCTCTGATTTACGTAATGGTAATGAATTTATACGTATACCTATCGTGTTAGTATCTTCCATGTTAGTAAATTCTGGTCTTTGTTCTGTTAGTAATTTTTTGAAATATTCTTCCCATTTTTCTGTTATTATTGGTGATATAACGTCTTTTTTCTTATTATTTCTCATACTTTTAATCAATCTCCAACTCTCTGTGCTTCTTCTACCTCCTATGTAGGTGTTGATCTTTTGGCAGTTCTGTTCTCATGATTCGCTCTTTTTTTGAGTTATCTTTTTTCTTACTTTGGCTTGTGCTTCTTTGTAAATTGTTTTATCGTTTTCTGTTTTTGTTGTTAATAATGTTTGGTATTTCCGACGTTTATCTCTAATTTTCTTCTCTATTTCTTCATCCCACCAGTACGGTTTTATTTCTTTATGGTTTCCGTCACATTTCCCCAGTGCTTCTTCTGCTGCTAAATGAATCGACCTTTTGATGTGTTCGTAGTGTTCTTCGGTATTTTCAAAACTACCCATTTCTAATTTTTTTTTCCGATTTTTATTTTAGATTCATTGTCTTCGTAAAATAATTTTACGCATTTATGTACGTGTTATCTACTCAGTGATTTTCCACTGCTTTCCACAGTTCCATGAATACACTGTGCAATTCAGCATTGAATGCTATTGTTTTTTCTATGAGCTGTTATGAACGAAGGTAATATGCCAAGAGATAAGTAAAAGAAGAGGAAGAAGGTATATTTACAATACAGATTTGATAAGTGACGTCAATTCGCTTTGGTATTCCTTTTTTCCTCTTTCTATTTGGTTTCCATTCCCAAGTTCTCAGTGGTATTCATGTCTCGCCTATCTTTGGTATTTGTATCTGCGAGAGGTAAATTGTATTCACACTGTATAAAACGAATATTTACCAACAAAAAATTTCACAAATGAATTAATTTTGTCATTTTTGTTCGTTTATAGAAACAAAAATAAAAATAGCAGTATCTAGTTCAAGGACAGTTGAGACCGCTCGTTAGATTCGGACGGTTACTCTAATTGCCTTTACTCAGTTAAAAAAATAAACAAATCTGCATATTTGACCATTGCTGTTGAAATACGCTGTTTTTTAAACAAGGCTAAATTTAACATGATGCACAAAATTTTAGAGGTTATCAGAAGCAATATGACAAAAATGCAGAATAATATACGCAATGTAACGATTTTTCCTATGAGTAGAATTAGTACTTGCAGGAACTTTCTCGGAATTTCTCAATAGGGATGGATGCGTGAGTGGTCTCCCATACCCGTGCACGCGCAGTGGTAGAGTTTCGAAACGGAGTTCCGCTCACGAACACGTGATTCGCACGTGTGAGTCACGAGCGACATGCATAAATTAAGTTACACCAAATTTAATGCAAATACAAACAAAAAAATTTATGTATTTCGGGTAGTTTATTTTAGGAAGCATTTTATTCTATTTGATTCTATTTTATTTTAATTTTATTTAGTATTATTCTACTGTTTTCCATTTTATTCTATTTTAATGTATTTTATTCTATTTTCTTTTATTTTAATAAATAGGTTCTGACTTATCGCTGAATTTAAAATCTACCTAAAAATATATATGTTGTCAAGTCTCCCTTTAAGAAAAGGTAACGTTACAACGTTATCGTTGGTGATCGTTTAGCCCTTTGCGTTGCGTTTTCTTTCGTGCAATAAAGTCGCTAAATTAACTACAGTGAGATGCCGTTTGTGTATGAAAAATGAAGAGATTTTCCAAACCGCCTCATTGACATATCTTCCCATCTGATATGTTGAAACTTCACCGTTATTATTTGGAGCTCCAATACCAAATACTTACAGTAATGTACTTATGCCAATCTATCAATATATTAGACATAACATTAGAGAGTTACGAAAACCGTAAGATACAAAATAGTCCGTGTCTAAATGCTAACATGTTACAATATGGAAAAACCATTAGATATAGCTAGTTTAGCTGGCGTAAATAATGAAGAAATAGACTTGTTAGAAATACGAATTAATATTATCGGTATAACGTAAAACAATAATCATGAAGATTTAGTAATTGAGAATAATAATCCTAAAAACAAGACTTATTAAATAAAACAAAACATACAACAAATTTGACCAAATATCTATATAAATATAAGTGAAGTTAGACGTATTTTTCTTGATACACGTAGTTTGACAGGTTAATATAGACTCTGACTACTACATTGTAAGAACAAAACTCAGGGCTCGTATATCAAACGCTAAGAAGAGCCAGAGCACAAAATCTACGAAATATAATACTGATGTGCTAAAATCTGAAGACGCTAGGGATAACTACAGTAAAATTTTAAATGAAGAGCTGACAAGAATTGACGAAAATTTAAGTATAGAAGAACACTGGACCAAATCCAAAGAAGCTATCCATACAGCGGCTAAAGGCTTTTTAAAACCTAACCAGGCTAAAATAAACGAAGATTGGTTTGACGAAGAATGTAGATCCATTAACCAACAGAAAAATGAAGCACATAAGAGACTTCAGCAGCGCAGAACGAGATCAAACCTGGAAGACTATGAAAATCTTAAACGAGGAGAAAAAAGGACATTTAGAAGGAAAAAGAAAGAGCCATACGAAAACGCTCTAAACGAGATTGTTAACCACCACAATAGAAAAGACTCGCGAAAATTCTACCAGAAGATAAAGAGCTGCAGAAAAGAATTCAAACCCAGAATAACAGCATCTAACGACAGAGATGGTTCCATAATTAGTGACAAAGAACAGATACTAAACAGGTGGGCAAATCATTTTGAAGAACTGCTTAGCGACAGTCGTGAAGAAGACCAAATAGAAATTACTTTGCGTGAAATGGATGAAAACGCTCAAGAGCCGCCCCCCACCGAAGAAGAAATTAGAGAAGCCATTTCAAAACTGAAAAATCACCAAAGCCACCGGTTTGGATAATCTCCCTGTCGAACTCTTTAAAAATGGTGGTGAAACCCTTTTTAAACACATGCATACATTAGTAACCAAAATCTGGCAACGGAAGGAAACGCCCGCGGACTGGAAATTAGGTGTAATGCACCTTCTTCACAAAAAGAGAGATATGATAATTATAAAGGCATCACCCTACTTAACATGGAATATAAAGTATTGTCCAACGTATTGTACAGAAGATTGATCCCCTATGCTGAACAAATAGTTGGGAACTACCAGTGCGTTTCCGACCCAATAAATCAACAACGGATCAAATCTTCACAGTCAGGCAGATTCTTGAGAAAACGCCTAAGATCGGAGTTGACACCCACCACATATTCGTGGATTTCAAAGCCGCATACGACTCAGTCAACAGACAAAACTTCTACAGGCTATGGTGGAATTTCAAATGCCGCTTCATCTCGTTCAACTAACGGAACTTACACTCACAGACGTAGAGAGTGTAGTCAGAATCCAAAACGACTTTTCACGACCCTTCCATTGTAAAAGTGGACCGAGACAGGGAGATGGACTGTCGTGTCTCTTATTTAACCTTGCACTAGAAAAAGTAATTCGAGAGTGCCATATTAATACGAATGGCACCATCTTTAATAAATCTGTACAAGTGGTCGGATATGCAGATGACATGGACATTATTGCTTGGTCCACAAAATCTCTGATCGAAGCATTTCGATCACTAAGGGCGTCTGCACTGAGAATGGGACTAAAAATAAACGCACAGAAAACCAAGTATATGTATTGTACTAAATCAGGCAACCAGATACCTAGACTATTAATTGATGATCTGGAACTAGAAGGTGTGGGTACCTTCGTCTACCTGGGCTCGCTGCTGACCAAAGACAACAATGTCAGCGAAGAAATTAAAAGAAGAATAGTGCTTGCTAATAAGTGCTATTATGGCTTGAGGAAACAGATGTCCCCAAAAATACCCAGAAAAATTAAAGTTACCATATATAAAACACTAAAAGGTCACTGTTAACATACGGGTCAGAAACGTGGTCACTTACACAGAACGACCAAGAATTGCTTAAATGTTTCGAAAGAAAAATTCTAAGGAAAACATATGGAGGAGTCCAAGAACAGGGTTTGAACCATGAACAGGAGTCCAAGAACGAGCCAGAGGAAGACCAAATCTTAGGTATCAAGATAACATAGAGGATGATCGAAAATCCATCGGAGTTAAAGCATGGAGAAGAGTTGCTATAGACAGGGGCGAATGGAAGATTGTTCTGAAGAAGGCTTTGGCTCATAACGAGCTGTAATGCCACTGATGATGATGAAAGGTGCTTTTATTAAAAGATGGCATACAATTCGTCTTCAATAACTCTCTATTTATTTTGTTAATCATAGCTTCCTTTGTTAGTCATAGTATGGCACTATCCATTAGTTATATTGCGATTTAAAATTACAGAAAAACTATTTTTAAGGTCTTTCCATAAAATTTTTTGAAAATTATCTATTATACAATCATTTCCTGATAATAACAAACAAAGCAAGAAAATAATTATCTAATTTACTGCAGTCGTAACATTTCAGTTACTCATTTTTATTAATACAGATTTTGCACAATTATTTTTCATATAATAAAAAAAATAAGGGATTAAAACTAAAAAGAAATTCGTTTTTAGCATAAATTTGCTTTGAAATGTGCAAGAGAAACACATTTGCGATGTAAAATTTTCTGTTTAACACAATGGTGAAGCCATAATTTTGAAATTTTCCAATGTATCCAATAAAAGAGGAAAATGTGATGCAAATCAAACTGCTAATGACAAAAAGCCGTCGTGCTAAAACGAATTTATAAACTCACAAAATGCTTGTTAAAATAGGTACTTTGAGATGAAAGCTCTTTGGATAGGTTAACAATGTCAATGTAATTAATTGTAGGTAAATAAACAAAGAAAAACGTAACATGTTTCGATAGTTCACGCTTTTCGGGTTTTCCTGAACAATTTAAAAATTTTTAAGCTCCGATCCAGGAAATTTTAGACAAACAATCCATTTTTAATATTATTTTGACATAATTTATTTTTCTTTAAAATATTCTCAGTGTTTCTTCGTATTATTTGTCAAATCAAAATTGTTTACGGCTAAAAGAACAGTTTACAGAAAGAAATTGGAAAATAAGAGCATCACAAGAACTAATAATAGTGTGTAACTTAAACGGAAGAACAAGTAGGCGACATAAAGAGAGAGGACACTGGACCCTCACGGAGAGACGTGGTAACGACAATGACGAAATACTAAGAGCCTTGTGAATTGAATGACTTGAGAATAGCAAACGGCTTTTTCAGACATAATGACATACATAATTACACACATGTACAAACAACGAGAAATATTAAATCTATTATAGACTACATTGTTTTCAAGAAAAACAGTAGCATCAAGCGGAAATATATACGAGTTAAAGAAAGGAGTCGAATGTGGCACAGACCACCGACTCACGATCTCAAAAGTGGATTTTTCATAAACTTTAAAAACTCGAGCTATAAATAAAGAAGGACAACAAATAGAAGAGGACAGCAAAAACACAAAGAAAGTGTTTAATATACATTTGCGAAAACTATAGGGATATTAGTGCAATAGCATGTATGGGAAGATCTATAGACTATCACTAAAAATGTGTTTGGATACAGAGCAATTTCGTTCTACATCTACTGACGTTATAAGATCTTCGGAAAAGTTGCCTTCAAAAATACGTACAATTGTCCTCAAATAATTAAAACCCTTCATTTTTTTCTAATACATTTTTTAATTTATTTATAATTTTAATCATCCTAATTCCGGTAATTTATGGACAATGTGTTGAAAAAGTTAACCGAATCACTTAATTGTAAATTTCTTTGTTCTAATTCTTGATTTTCCTTAATCCATGTTCCCCATCTTGTAATTATGGGCTTTGAAGGCAATCTTACACTTGGTAATTTTTCTTTGTAAATCTGCACACAGTAAAGGTGCTTTCAAAAATACTTTTTAACGTTTGAAATTAATTTATTGACTAAATCAAATTCACTACTAAAAACTTCTGCTACACTGTTTATGCCATGTAGAATACAGGTAACGTGTACCATCGTTGTCAGTTCCTCATTTAAGAAATGAAATGTAAAAATTAATGTTACTTATATAATAGAGACAATATACAACAGAAACACTCTTTTGACTGTTGGTCTAGCTTTCGGAATTGTTTTATTCCTTCTTCAAGACATAGTCGTCGAGATTATTTATATAAAGCTATGACACTCAACATTAATAACACACATATAAAATATAACATAAAATAATGAACAAAATACATTTTAAAATTTAGTTATTGATAGTAAAACTTCGTTTGTGACATCTTTTAATGGTGTGTCATGACATGGTGTGTGTTTGTGACATCTTTTAACATCATTAAAAGATGTCACATGTTTTAATGGTGTGTGTTTGAAGTTTTACTATCAATAACTAAATTTTTTTAATTTAAAACCAAGGTTGATTAAATACTGTTCGATTATGTCATGGGGTATAGATGGACATACGTTGGATAAAACTAATCTATTAGCGGGTGTAATTAGTTTACGTGCTTTGATTGTATGTTCTCCAATTTTAATTTCACCATGTTGACTTAAAAAATCATCTACGACTTGTATACTTGAAAGGTAGATGCATATTCTTCCGTTTGACATTTTGGATGAGAACAGTACATTTTTTGGATGGACTATAGTTCCTACTGCAATGGTATACTCTTCTGTTCTTATTTCATCTACTGCCGGTAAAATTATGGCCTGGTTTTTTGTTGGGAATTTTGTTAATGATTGTTGCTTAGTGATGGTAGAGTAAGTAATGTTTTGCTGATCGGGATTAATTGATGGACCCTTGTAGTTAGAAGTTCCACCTGTCATTTTGTCAAATTTAATCTTCTATGTTTTTTTAAATTTAAATTGAACTTTCATTTCAATAATTTTAATTTGGGTAGGTCCGACTCTGTTTATTTAAAAGTAAATAGTCGATCTAGCAATTAACAAGATAATGCCAAGAGTTGAAACTAGGTTTTTAAATAATTAATAAATACAAAATATAAATAATGTTCTTCGTATGTATATAAAAACAATGTTTGTAATCAAACTACTGCCAATTTGGAAACTGTACTTACAGCTATTAGCAGACCACTGTACACTGCGTGTATATATTTCGGTTTATTATTTAAATTTACACTGTTTCTTCTCAAAAACTGTAAAAGTTGTGTAGCTCAAAGTATGAGTTGCCAGATGCGATTTTCTAAATCCCCCACTTAGAAACTAAAATTCCCCCAAATTTAAGCTCAAATCCCCCAAATTTAAAATTTTGTCACATAATTTATAAATTTGACAAGAATGTAGACTGGAACACACTGTACTATAATTTTTTATACTATTTATACCAAAGCAATGAATTAGAATAATTTTTCATACTAAAACAATAACAATGTTACTTCACGATTTATAAAAACTGATGTGATGTCACTAATATTTAAAAATTCCATAACATCGACCTTAAGAGTTGAAATTTCCCTAACACAGCCCAAAATACGACATCCATACGGAGCTGCTCGATCTTTCATAGGCTTTAACGTGGTATAGGAACAAAAGAAATATCAACACAGGGCGCTGAAATAATTTATAGATCCCATCATCTTCGATTATATGAGAACAGAATAATATGCAGTTCTATGTACATTCGCAAATTTAATTGACCATCACACCCTAAAATCTTCCACAATTTTCCCCCCAAAAAATCCCCCAGTCATTTCAGCTTACAAAAATTCCCCCAGACACTTTCAAATTACCCCAAAAATGGGGGGAAATACCACAATCTGGCAACTCTGAAAAGTATTTCGACTTGTCTACCTGAAATTTCTCCAATTAGAGCATTTAAAGCAGGTAGGTACCTACGACTTGACAAATGATCAAAAATATGCAATTTATGCATCTATATGCACTTTGCATATATTCCCCTATCTTTCAATGTCAGCCCCTGCGTGAGTATCCCTAGGTACTCTCAATGGTTCCTTTTAGAAATAAATAATTGATTTTGCACTGTTCACTGATAGGTTCACTATCCGAGTTTTAATTGACTCTTATAATCTTATCACTCTTATCACTCAGTTTATGAAGCAAAAGCTGAGGAGGATGGTCATTCAAATATAAGACAACTCAGGCAAAATTTACACGCATCAATGAACGAAGTTAAATTGAGAGCAATTTTAATAATATTCTCGTTATTTACTATTAACAAAAATTAGAGCTTCAATAATAATTCAAAGTTCTTATGTCTCCAGTACAAAATGGCTATTGGGTTGTGTAATCTATTGGAGAGCCTTGGGAGTAGATTATAAGAGAAACGTAACTTAAATAATTTGTATATGTTTCTTTGTATGTTGTTTTTTTTTGTAATTTTTGAATATTAAATTTTAAAAAACTTATGTTAAAAAATTGTATAAATAAAACATTAACGAAGCTGTCCAGTTATTGTTTGGTTACGCCCCTGCGGTGGACAAAGGGTCAGAGACCAGCGTGACCTCACATACATGGGTGCAAAACAGTATGAAATTATAGATGTGAAAGAACATCCCAACTCTCAACGTAAATAGCTAATAAAAGAAAATAAGATAGCAGCAATGCCTTGCAATGTCTGCTAATATGACCGAATATCTAACGACCTTACCCTACTAAACTAAACTACAATAGCATTAACGAAACTTCGGCAATTATGTGTGTTCATTTTGCCGTGACGCTCGATGTGCACGTACATTAGTTATTGTATTATTTATTGATTGTTGAATATTATTACTTTGAATATATATATATATATATATATATATATATATATATATATATATATATATATATATATATTCTGCGGAATATATATTCCGCCCATCTGTTTAATTTTTCTGTTGTTTCACCTAGAAGTAAGTCTTCTTTGTTTCTGCAATACTGTGGATTTTTACTTGTAATTTCTCCGGATTTCTTAACTTCTTGGTAGAAATTATTTACCTATTTGTTTATGTAGGCTTCTTCTATGTTTTTAATTGCTTTTTTAGCTGTTCTCTTTTCTTTTTTATGCAAATTCTTTTCATTTCTCTTCTTCTTGCCACAGTTTTCGATCGCATTTTGGGTATTTTCTTTATCTCTTTGTAGTTTTGCCCTGTTTCTTCTTGCCAAAGCATTCCTACATTCTTCATCGAACCAGTCTTGCCGCTTTTTCACACGCTCTCTTCCTGTACACTTTTCCGCTGCTTCCGACATGGCTGTCTGTTTGGTCTGCCACTCTTCTTCTATATTCTGTTTGACTGGATTCTTTAGCTTTTTATTTATTGCTTCCTCTAGTCTGTTTACAACCTGCTTCTCTTGAAGGCGCTCTAATTGGTAATTTAATCTATCTCCAACAGGTTTTGGAATTATTGGTAGTTCTTGTTTTAGTTTTGCTATGAACGGTCACTGTTCCACTGTTGGTATCTGCCCCTCTGTAGCTCCTGCAATCGATTATTGCTTATCATGTTTGCTTTCAATTGGGACATGATCTATCTGATTTTTTATTTTTCCATCAAGAGAAGTCCATGTTACCTTATGAATATCTTTCTGATCAAAACTTATGCTAGCTATCTTCATTTTGTTCTCTGTAGCAAATTCTATTAACTTTTTCCCGTTTTCATTTGATTGCGTTTGTAAACCACGTCCCCTCGTTACTCGGAAATTTTGCTGCTTTATTAGTAATTAATTTTTTCGCAAAATTGCTAAAAATATAGGTTATTGTAATCGTAAGCCAAGATTTTTATTAAGCAAAATACCTTTTGAGCGTTTTTTGATGGGGGTAGAATAGTTAGTTGGATCCATAATACATCATTGGAAAGGAGAGGGGTAGCGAATATGTTGAGACAGAAAAAACACACATGGCGGCGTTGCTAAAAGGGCAATAAATCATATCTGCGTTATTATTGGTCCGATTGGAGAGTGTGATGCGTTAAACGAAAGGGGAGAGTGTTAACACTATATTAATATACTACCAAATGGGCACTATGCAGTATCTTTAGTATTAATTAACGTATCGTTACATACGAGATATCATAGTTCACTATGGGTAAAAATACACTTGCGATCATAAAATCCGGGTCATCTTGAAAATTTCAAGTTTCTTAAATATTTTTGCCTCTGGTGCAGTAATAACCTTTTTTTTTTGGCTAATGTATTTTTTATTTGTCATCAGCGTTTGCTTTGAAAGAAAAAAAATGGTTTTTTATTGTTTTTATTGAAAAAAACAGAAAACAAATCAAATTGTTGATAAAACAGACATACGAAAAAAAATGAAAAATACAGAACGTGGTAAAAAATCAGTGAAATTTTAATGACCAATATCGTGTATTGCCTCCCCTTGCTCTAATAACCTCTTGCAGACGACGGGGCATACTCTCAATTTTTCTCCGGATTACATGTTGTGGTATGTTATTCCACTCTCTCACTAACAGATCCTTAAGCTCCTGTGCGTTGTTAGGAGGAGGTGTATGGGTTTGAATACGTTTTTTCAAATCGTCCCAGAGATGTTCGATGGGATTCAGGTCCGGAGACCTAGCTGGCTAGGGTACCCTCGTAATTCCAACTTCGTCCAAGTATTACATAGTGATCCTGGCAACGTGAGGTCGCACGTTGTCCTGCGTAAAAACGGCGTTTTCTCCAAGCCCTGCCATGTTGAGCATATCATGTTCTTCCGGAATCTCCGTAATGTACCTTCGTGCAGTTAGGGAACCATTTTCGATGAAGGGTAATTCTGTGTGGAAGTCGGAAGATATACCTCCCCAAGCCATGACCGAGCCTCCACCAAATGGCATTCTTGGAGCAATGCAAGCTTGTGAAAATCGTTTACCGGTTCTCCTCCAAACTCTTACACGTCCATCGGATCCAGTTAGGCAGAAACGGGATTCATCTGAGAATAACACTTTGCTACAATCGTTAATTCCCCAATGCGCGTATTGTCGAGCAAAAGCTAGTCGTGCAACTCGAGGCACCCGGCGAAGTGGCGGTCCTCTAGCCATTACCCGAGAAGATAGTCAAGAAGAACGAAGTCTTCTTCTGACTGTTGCAACACTAAAATTGGGATTTGGTCTAGACGATTTTGATGCATAACCGAAGTTGAGGTCCGGTTTCATAAAGCCTGGAACACAAGGAAACGGTCATCTAGTGCCTTGGTCGTTCTTCTTCGTCCAGAGCCAGGTCACCTGGTTAGCAAACTTGCCTCCTGAAAGCGTTGAAGCACTCGTTGAACCGTAGAAAGGCATACGCCAACAGTTCTTGCGACTTGCCGTTGAGTGTGACCGTCTTCCACAAGTGCAACAATTTGTGCCGTTTCAATAACAGTCAAAGGCATTTTTGTCAAAAAATAAACACTAATAATGGCACTAATAAACACTAATGGTGACAATAATAAACGTTTGTCCGTTGCATTTGAACAGAAAGTCGAAGTACAAACGAGACATTTAAAACAAGCGGAGTTACAGGTAGCGTTCATTTTGGGAAGTGTGCACTTTACCGCGAAATCGGCACTATTGGAATTGTTTGTTACAAAGGAAAACGCAACAATTCTCAGAAACATGCATTAGTTTGTATTTGTGTTATTATTATTTACGATAAAGCTCGTTAAAAATGAAATATCGGTGATTTTCAAGGTGACCCGGATTTTATGATTGCGAGTGTAGTTTAACTAAAAGACAAATTTTGATTTATTGACTTAAAGAAGGTCTCTGGCTGAGTCTAAAACAAACAAACGATTCCATCTTAACATGCGACGTAGGTAATGAAAGCGGAGGACATATCGATTATATTAAGATAGAAAAAAACCAACAAGGCGACTACGAAAATGACACTATAAAACATTTTCGTTATTAATGAACGTATAGCGACATATGAGATATCATAGATCACTATCGATAAAAATAGATTTATTTTAAGACAAATTTTGATTTATTGACTTAAAGAAGGCCTTTGACCCTATGATTTTAAAAGTACTTTTTTAGTTTTTACTAAATTATAGACTATAGACGATGGGGTTCTTTTTTAGTTTCAAACATCTTAATTCACCTTAATTCTTAAAAATATCTAAAACATCTTAAGCGAAACCTATCTTATATGGTGGATTAAATTTTGAAATGATTAACAATATCTACACGGTATGAGTCTAACTACGTTAGCATTCTATTCCGACCTGTACTCTTTTCTGACTGTATACTGCATTGATACTTTTAAAAATGACGGGATCAAATTCGCTTCAGAAAAGAGAGAACTTTTCTAGTCTTTTCGATGTAATACGTAATGGATCCGTATCCCGAATGTACACTTTTCGAAGATCGAAACAATTTCTGAAACCTTTGAAATATTTTAGTAATACATTCGGTTCGCTTACTTCGAATCACAATATGGAGAGAAGTAAGATGGAATATACGCTTTTAGAAATAAGGGATATAATAATGTCTGTCATATGAACAATGAACTTGAACTCACTGTTATAAGCCATTGAGTTTTATTTTAAAATTTGTAAATGAGCATGTTTTGGGAAATTTATAATGTTGTTTATATTACAGTGCTTGGTTAATTTTTAGATTGATTGTGATAATGTTATTGGATTTTTCTTGAATACATTTTCAATACAAATCACTGTCTGTGACCGGAAAAGAACTTGCCGCCGAATACATAAGTTCAAATGGTCAAGCTTCCGGTCAAACGCACAATATAATGTATATTGGACCGCATATCAGCTCAGAGTTATAACTCGCTTCCTTACTAGACATACATAATAAACATATCCAGGCACACCTACATACAATAGGTTACATACATAAAAAATGGGTACATACAAAATACGTAGCTTAGTCCACGTACTTATATTACTGGCGAACAATTGCTCTGCAGCTATAGACAATCTGTTCGGCAGTTTCCTCTGCCAGTGGTCAATTGAGCTCCAAATATGAAAAAACTGCGGTAGTACCATTTTAAGATGCTGCGTTTTTGAGAAAGGATTGAATTTGTCTCTATACACTAGGGTGCATGTGGGTGGGTGAATTCTATGCACTTTTCGTACATATAGATCTACAGAAAAGTTGTTCAAAATTAAATTTGCTATCGAAATGTCACCTTTTAAAGTTAAAAATAATGTTTTTTGACAAAAATATATTCAAAAAACAAAGCAAAAAAAACAGGAACACGCGCTATTTTTCTTTTATGTCTCATTACTGTTTTCCACGAGGGTATGGGTATAGACATTGCTTTAAAGAAAAAATTATTATTATTATTATTATTATATATAAGTGAGGGCAGAGGAACTAAGTCCCTATTATGCCCAAAAACAAAGAAATTTCATTAATAACCTACTAGTAAAAAAAAACAAAAATTACAAATAAAAGAAATAAAATTACAATTTTTGGTTTAAAAGAAAAACAATATTTTAACTATAATGTAAAACTGTCAAGTCTGTTTTTGAACGAATTGGTAGAGGGAGCAGAGACAATGTTATCGTTAAGATTATTCCAGCACTCAAAAACTCTATTTGGTAAAAAGTTCTGCCTTGATCTTGTAGAAAAATTTTCTTTCTTCAGTTTGAACTGATGACCTCTGAGACGTTCATCTTGATTAATGATAAAAATTTCATCGAGATTTCCAAAATTGAATTTTAATATTTTAAAAGTTGTAATTAAGTCTCCACGTTGTCGGCGAAGTTCAAAGGAAGTTAGGTTAGCCATACTAAGTCTTTCTGCATAAGAAGGTCTTCTCGGTCCCAAAGAAATTCGGGTGGCTTTTCTTTGGACGTTTTCCAACATAGTCTTGTCTCGAACCAGATCAGGATACCACGTTGGTCCAGCGTATTCAAGTATGGGTCTTACGTACAGAGTGTAAAGTTTGCAGAGTGATTGCATTGAAACTCTCGAAAAACACCTCCGAATAAGATACAGTCTGGAGTTCGCACGTTTACAAATAGAGGTAATATGGTCGGACCAAGTTAGGCTGCTGTTTATGATAACACCAAGATCGTTATACGAAAACACTGAAACTAATGGCTGCCCGTTAACAAAGTACGGCGCAAGTGGGTTATTTTTACCAATTCGAAGCACGACACATTTTTCGGCGTTTAAGGGTAGTAACCACTGGGAACACCAAGTTAAAATAGAGTCCAAGTCCATTTGGAGGGTTAGCTGGTTTGTGATTGGATTGGCATATATTTTTGTGTCATCAGCGTAGAACGATATTTTACTTGAGACATAATAAGGAACATCGCTGGTGTAAACCGTAAACAGCAGAGGTCCAAGGATGGAACTCTGAGGCACTCCACTTTCCACTAACCTGTCCTGTGAGAAAGATTCGCCAACTCTAACTTTGTAATATCGATCTGTCAGAAAATCATCTATCCAACGAAGTAAAGTACCGCGAACTCCGAAATGTTCTAGCTTATGTAGAAGTCTGCGCTTAGGTACACGGTCAAAGGCTTTAGAGAAATCTAGATAAACAACGTCGACCGGCTGCGAACTGTTAAGGGATGACGTCCAGTCGTTAACACAATGTAAGAGATTGGTTAGAGTAGAGCGACCAGAGACAAATCCATGTTGTTGTGTTGGAATAACATGTTCCTGGAGAAGGAATTTGGTCATCTCCTCGGAGATAATGGCTTCCATAACTTTGGCAACTACCGGCAGCAAGCTAATAGGATGATAATTGTTGGGATCGAGTTTGTTGCCTTTTTTAAAAATAGGGGTAACTGAAGCTAATTTCCAACTAGGGGGTAAGGAGTTCTGGATGAAAGAAGTTTGCATAATTAACGTTAAGGGTATTGCAAGCGTGTCTGCGCACCTTTTTAACAGTTTTGGTGTTAAACCATCTAAACCGGGTGAAGCGGCTGTGCGAAGTTTAATTAAGTGTTGTTTGACATGAAATACCCTTTGTCCTTCCTATTTAAAATGAAATTTAATAGCAATATTTAGGATTTACAGTATCTGAAATACGATGTTTCAAAGTTTGCCACTCACACCATTTTTAGGCTATTTCCCAATTTTTTTCGTAAAAATTGTTATACTCTTTTTTAAGCAGTTTTAGTTATATGTAATGGGATATTAAATTAAAATAAAAATAATAACCTTTAGAATGGTCTACTATAGAATCCCCTAGGACTAATTTTAAGCAAAATACGGTTCTTCAAAGTTTTCTACTTTTAACGATTTTTGCTATTTGCAAAATGCAAAAATTGCGCACGAAAGCACGGAAACCAATCGATGTCCATCGAAATCAATGATTTTTTCACAGGTAGACTAGGACTAGAGTGTATATATTTTTCTTTTGCTTTGAACAGTCCTGTCTAAAGCCTCTCATGATCTTCTCCATAAGAACTGTGCTCTCACATATTTCCAAATCGATTATACAAAACTGTTGATTTAATATTAAAACTTCACTTAGTGTTTTGAACTTATCAGTTAGGTGTTATGGCAAAGGGACCTTTGCATATTTTTTACGATAATCTGGGTGAAATTTGTGTACAAATAGTTTTTCCACTATAGGCAGATATGATCACATAAGTACACCTGGTCGAGTTGACGATGCAGAAAAATACAGCAGTGCCTTTCCTTTCTTTTCATAAAATGACAATAAGGTTGGAATGCAGCGTATGAACGCAGTCAGTCGAATACAAAATTCTGTCTATACACAATCAAGCTTTTTCGTTGAGTCCTATTTATTTGTACCTATACTTCGACTACGAAAAAGATCATTATTGGACGTTACGCGGTACAGTAATTGTGCTTTATTAAATTTTGCTTTTATTTTTACTAATAGCTTGACTGACGATTTTTTCACAAAAAAGATTTAGAATATGAGTCCCTTTTTCCACTTTTTAACCGGAATGTCTAAAATCGTTATAAATAAAAATTCTATTTGAAAAATGCACAATTTGGTCAAGAATCTAATACACCTAAACCAAGTATATCTAATATTTTGTTCCATATTTAAAAAACATGTAAAAAATCATCTCCAGTATGTAAAAATAGATTGCGATGTAAAATTTATCATTACATGGAGCAACAAGGAAGTATAAGTCAACAAGAGATATCATATCAAGATTTGTCAAATGGGTCATGTTGAAAATAAGAAAATGAAACTACATAATACGTTAATTCATACAATGAAAATGAAAATTCCTCAAACTTTTCTACTACATATGTTGTAATGTTAACGATATGGTTGCTTTTTCGGGTAGTAACTTTAACGAAATACTTTTAAGATGATATTTTATCCAATACTGAAGTAAATTTTGGAGAACAAACTCCTTTGTCGTTTCTAATTGATATAAATGTATATAGGATTAAATTACTACCATTTCTGGAAGTTTTATTCTCTTAGTCATAAATTAATAAGTTGTTTTCTTACGATAAAAATGTGACATTTTACTAAAACCTAAAAAAAATTTTACGATCAAAACTCAAAAAATAGTTTATATAGGAGATACTTCGGGAAACGAGTTTTATGAAATTGTAACATGTAGTGTGCTTGATTAATGTTTTTTGTCCGTTTAAAATTGACTAAGGAAATCGCCCTTTGTCTTAATATCTTGTATATAAAATTTTAATAGAGGTGAAAACCAATTAAATTAGGATATTGTATTAATTTTAAAGTCTCGAAGTACAAGTTTATTGGTTAACTTTTTTGTTTCCAATTTTCAGATTGTATGTGAAAAAAAGTTTCAAGTTGATCAACACTTGGGCATTGAAACGCATAAATCTCGTGCACAAAAGCCTCAAGATTAGATTCAGCAGTTCATAAATAAAAATAAAACGAAAGTTTCTTTCCAACAAAATTTTAATACGGATCTCAGTTTGATGATTGGTTGCAATATTCCAATTGCAAAATTGAATAATCCATTATTCCAACAATTTTTTAAAAAGTACTGCAATAATAGTTCCTTCTGCTACGACTCTACGAAAAAAATATGTAGATTACAGCATGCAATTTACTGTTAAATCGATTAAAACTGCAATTGGGAATAATCCAATATGGATATCTTTTGACGAGACTGATGTTAAAGGAGGGTATATTGCAAATTTGGTTATAGGAAGTTTAAGCGGGAGTGAGTGTAGCACCGGATATTTAGTTTCCGTTAAGGAGTTGCAAAACGAATAATATAACTATTTGTAGATTTGTAAATCAATGTCTGTGTAACTTTTTTTTTTCATGTTCATGTTCATCTTGTTTATATCACAAGATATAAACAGCATCAATAAAGAAATCTCTAAAGCCATCAGACGGGACATTAGAAAATACAACAACGAGAAAATTATAAAAACTATAGAAGACAACAAAAGCATGAAAGCATTGAGGAGAAAAATGGAAAATGGCAAAAAATAAATCTTCCAACTTAAAGACAAAAATGGAAATATTATCTCAGATAGACCAAGCATATTACATATAGTGGAAAGTTTCTATGAAACATTATATAAAAGTCAAGTTATTCCAGAGCTCATCGAACAACCAATACAAAAGGTACATAATGTAGGATCGGAGGATATACCAGATATATCACGAGAGGAAATTCAGCATGCCCTCAAAAATATGAAAAATAATAGAGCTCCGGGGGAAGATGGTGTAGTCATTGAGACAATTAAACTAGGAGGTCTACTTTTGATGTCCCGAATCCAAACACTTTTTAATCTATGTCTGCATAGTGAAAACATTCCAAGTAAATGGAAGAATTCGGTTACAATCCTCCTCTAAAAAAAAGGGGATAAATCAGATCTCGAAAACTATAGGCCAATTAGTTTGCTTAACCACCTATACAAGCTCTTTACTCGAATACTGACAAACAGATTAGAAGCAAAACTCGATTTCTGTCAATCAGAAGAACAGGCAGGATTTCGAGCTGGACACGGAACAAACGACCATTTGTAATGCCTTAAAACTCTAGTTGAAAAGTCTATCGAATATAACAGACCCCTTGCTCTTATCTTTGTCGACTTCCACAAAGCATTTGACACAGTCGAAACAGTTGCTATCTTAAAAGCACTATCAGAATGCAGAATAGATCACAGGTATGCAAATATTATTCGAAATATATACGAAAATGCGACAACAACCGTTAACCTTCATTGCATGACTGAGAAGATAAAAATTGGCAAAGGGGGAAGGCAGGGAGATACCTTGTCGCCAAAACTATTTATAACAGTTATGGAGTACGCATTTAAACGGCTAGAGTGGGAATCAAAGGGTATTAGCATCGATGGAAAAAAATTCAATCATCTCAGATATGCCGATGATATTGTTCTCATAACAGACAACTTAGGAGAAGCCAGAGTTATGCTACAACAACTACAGCAAGTAACCCAGAAAGTCGGTTTAAAAATAAACTATGGAAAAACAAAAATGATGACCAATCTCGTCCTCAATGAGCTAATAGAAATCGAAAAGTCGCCCATAGAACTTGTGGAAAAATATGTGTATTTGGGTCACGAAATAAGGTTAACGCGAGATAACCAAACATGCGAGCTACTCAGAAGAATAAGTCTGGGTTGGGCTTCATTCGGAAAAATGAGAGACGTATTTAAAACAAATATACCGATCCATTTAAAAAGAAAAGCTTTTAACCAGTGCGTTCTACCAGTCCTCACATACGGAGCAGAAACCTTAACTCTCACAAAAACATCAGCCGAAAAATTGAGAAGGACACAACGAAAGATGGAGAGATCAATGCTTGGAATAAGCTTAAGAAATAGAATAAGAAACTAGGAAGTTCGTAGATGAACCGGAGGAAAAATGGAGATGGGCAGGACATGTTGCAAGAATGAAAGACGACAGTTGGGCAAAAAAATTGCTTGAGTGGAGACCACGGGCTGACAAGCGAAGCCGAGGAAGACCCCCAACTCGATGGACCGACGACCTCAAAAGAATCGTGACCAATTGGATAGCAGAGGCGCAGAACAGAAGCAGATGGAAAAGTCTAGAGGAGGCCTATGTTCAACAATGGACAACTCAGGGCTGATTGATGATGATGATGATGAACTTTTTTTTATTTTAACCGATACCAACTGAAAAAATTTTGTTATTGTTAACTGATGCTGCGCCATAATGATCGAAGTTGGAGAACACTTAAAAATGTTTTTTTCAAATTTGATACACGTAACCTGTTTAGCAAATGCTTTAAATAGAGTAACAGAAATTGTACGGACAGAGTTTCCAATGGTCAATACCCTTGTATAATCTAACAAGCTATGTAAGAGAGTCAGGAATATTCAGCTCAGTGGGGTGCTATTGTTCTAAGGTGTGAAAATCCATAAACAGGGGATCTACCTATTTTATGAAACCATCCCTTGTTTATGTAATTTTACACCTCTAACAATAGCACCACGCTGAGCTGAATATTAATGGGTCTCTTAAATAGCTTGTTAGACTATACCAAATTATCATCATCATCATTAATGGCGCTACAACTCTTCGTGAGTCTTTGTTGCGTTTACTATTGTCTTCCATGTTTGTCGGTCCCGTGCCAGTTATTCCCATTGTTGCACTCCCATTTTCTCTAGATCTTCTTTGACTGCATCTTTCCACCTTAGGCCGCCCCACAGACATTCTTCCCTCTGGCCTTTCCCAGAACACATTGTTTATAAGGCGATTGTCGTTACCGCGTATCACATGCCCTGCCCATCTGAGTTTATTGGCCTTTATATATCTGACTAGATTTTCTTTTCCGAATAGAGACTCTAGCTCGTTATTGTATCTGCCCCTCCATTCGTTTGCAACTATACCAAATATAACAAAAATTTAAATATATATATATATATATATATATATATATATATATATATATATATATATATATATTGAAATGATATTGGACGTAGGAGGAGAAAAAATAGTGTTTAAAAAGTTAATTTATAAGTTATATATTAGATAATATTAGATATTAAAAGTATTTGGTTATTTTAATAAGTTATATACTAGGGAATATTATAAAAATTATTTATGTGAGGGCATTTTTAAGAAATTAGCATGTAATAAGTGTGAAAAGTTTTATTTTAATAATTATAATGTAGATGTATTTAAGTGAGCCATGTGCATAGGCAACCAACTATACATTTAAATGACAGTTGAATAAGAATTTACGAATATAAGTGGGGTTATAATAATATGTTAGTTTAAAAATGTTTAGTTTATATATAGTCACTGATTTAAGTTTATATTCTGATCTGAAAAGCCTAAATATCGATAAAATTCTCGATAGAAAAGTAAGGAATTCTCTAGATCACCGGAGATGGCTTTGTTTGTGAAATGGACTGTTCCAGAAAATTCGGACATGTAGGAGATGGAACAAATCGAACATGATTTCTTACCAGATGATTCTGGAACATGGAAAAAGATATAAATACCCGGTGATTTGGATTCAAGATCATCAGTTATCAGTTATCAGTTACCAGTTCAGTTAGAGTTACTATGAGGCCAGTCAGTAAGTAAGAAAGTTAGTTAGAAGATAGACACATTTAGTTAGTGAAGTCAATTGTTCAGTAAGTTCAAGATAATCAGAAGGTCCAGATGTTCAATATAATAAGTTCAATGAAGATTAAGAAACAGTATAAAGATAATATTATTGAAGATTAAAAATTATGTTATGTAAAAATGGTAATTGGATAATGTAAGGAAGTATTAATTGAAAATTAAAATTATATAATATTTGGTGATTGGAGATTGGTGTATTAAAAAGAAGAATAAATATAAATACAGTTAAGCAGAAATATATTTTAAATTGGTGGAAGCTGATAATTGGAAAAAGTAATTTCACAAAAACAAGGATAACCGAGGCTGAGAACGAAGACATTGAGTGGTGATTAAAATCTTTATTTTGGAGAACATTTTCATTTAGGCATTCAGTGAAAGAAAGGTACAAAATTTTGTTAATATAATTTAGTTAGTGTCATAATTATTTCAATTTTAAAGATAGTTTGTTTAAATTTTACATTGTCTATATAATTTAATTAGTTTCATAAGAATTTCAATTTAAAGATAGTTTATTTTAAATTTTGCATTGGTTATGTTAGATATATATGTGTGTTTCATAATAGATATAATAAAGATAATTTAAAAAAGTGCTTACCAACTAATTCTTTGAGAACCGCGATAAAAACCCTATATATATTATTAAAAACACTCATTGCTCATCATTCACAAATAAAACATCATAACAATATATATATATATATATATATATATATATATATATATATATATATATATATATATATACTATACCAAATATAAAAAAATACTTTTAAAAACCCCTCTGCGAGTACAGGCGTATAAAGATCGTTTACCTAATGTACCTTTACCACCTGAACCGGTGAGAACTATATGGAAAACATGGTTAAATTCAGTAAATTTCATAATTGATAATTTTGAGGGAATTAGAGACGTCATTTGGAGTTTCGATGTAGATAGCTCAGGTGCTATAAAAAAACTGTGGACGTTTTAAAAACACCGTTATTAAAAATTTATTTGGCACATATCCAAACCAATTTTGTAAATATTACTGAATCAATTACTCGATGGAAAAAGCGAACCATTTGATTAGACTAAAGTATTCAAATTATGAATTCATTAAATGAAAAAATTATACACCTTTCAGAAACCAACAAAGTGTATCAAACATTCTGCTCAGTGTTAAAGAAAAATGAGGGATATTAAAACATTACTCAAATAAATAATATTATCAAGATGGGGAATTGTGAAGATAATTAAATTTTGCAGGTAGAACCTTCAATTACAAAATATTTTAAGTTTGCTTAAATACCTTCAATACAAGTATTACTGCGTTTTTTTATTTATATGCAATAACTGCATAAAAGCATATTTAAGTGCATATTTCCCGAGCTCTATTAATCAATGTTTAAGAACGTTATATCGTTAAGAAGCACCTGAACAGATTATGTAGACACCCTCTTTATTGGTTTATTAAAATTACTGAAACATTTGAGAAGAATGCCTCACTGGTTTATGCTGTTACGTTGGGGATTATGAGCTGTGTCATACAAACTGTGGTATCAATAATTGTCAAACCAAGTGTAGCGAATTTTGATCAGTATCCATTTCTAATTTAATTCACCAATGACCTAATAATAAATGTCGTAACAATACATCGAAATTAAAAAAATACACGTGAGAATGACATCGACAGTAATTGTTATTTAACAATGAAATAATTTCCGATGTAAGCATAAAAAGCTATCACAAATAAATATATTTTATAATGGTTTTTGTATATAATACTAATTCTGTTTACATAGTAATTAGAATATGCCACTAATTATTTGGTAAACACTGAAAGCCATATCACAATCTTTATCTATTGTATACGTTTTCGCGAGTATATGGAAAAACCGGAATATCTATATATTTTTATTTGGATTCCATTGAAAGTTTTTAGTTTTTAAGGTGCCAGAATTGATAAAAACCATTTTAAGCAAGATTGCTGTATGACTAAAAATCCAAAGACCTTCAAATTTGTGTAAGCTTAATTATATTTAAACGCAAATTTTTAATCTAAACGTCAATAAAATTATGTTTAAATAATTCTTCAAAATTATTTTTTTGAGAACATGTCCATCCTTGTCAAACCAAAAGTGTCACATGATTCAGCATAGTAACTAGGCTACTACCAAGCCATATATTTATGTGATTCCATAAACTAACAACATCAATTGATTTTTTTTCGTTGAATCTATATTGAATGTAAAAAAGAGAAAATTGTAATATTTGTTACAATTCTAGGAAATATAATTCAAGAAAAGATCGAAAGTCCGGAGGAACCAAGCCCCAGAAGAATGTCCTGGATGATAAAGTGGTTTGATTGCACCACATATAAAATGTTTAGAACAACTTACATTCAAGGTTGCTATTTTTATGGCTACATTTTTCTTATTTCTCTTATTGCAATGATTTTTCATGTTAACGACCAAGGAAGCCTTGCATTCTATTATTTGTCTTCCCGTGCCGAATGCTGGTTTTCGATTTCCATCATAAATATCAGAAATACTTCCTACTTGCACGTTTGCCATGATGATTATTACTAAGAGTACTCTATGAGTCTTTAATATAGTAGTTCCCCGTTGCCTTCTGCATCCTTATGCCGTTGACCTTGGTTTATCCGCCTTCGAGCGTACTATTCATTGCGTACATGTTTTTCTTCTATCTAAATACTTGATTATTGTATTTCCTATAATATGTCTTTCGTCGTATGCGAATTTTTTTATTTTGGATATATTCTCGTTTAGATTTTTACCAGGTTTTGCATTAAATTCAGCTATAATAACCGTTAAGCGGCTTTTATGTTAAAGGACTACCGATATATTTTCCTATTCAGTCAAAGTTCTTCTTGTCAAAGAAAATACACTCACTGTAGCCTTCCTTTTTTGTATAGATTTCAATTTATAAAAGATACGTCTCCCTGTTTGTAGTATGGATTTTGTCTGTGTCTTTAATTTCCTTCTGGAATTGTAATAGACGAAAAGTCAACAGGAATAAATTGGACGCATCTCCCAGAATTCTAGCAATCCTGAAATAACGAACCCGATACAGTAAGACTTTTAACCACATCGAGAAATATATGAATATAGGCTAACATTAATAAGGTTGATTCTTAGGAATATTTATATAATACTTAGAAGACCCTATTTGAAAATTATTTATATATAATGAATTAATGATAATCACAAGAAAAATTTAATAACCTTGAAGCCATACAATTACGAAGATACGGCTTAAAAAAAGAATTATAAAACATAATATACAAATATAAATAAATACAGGACAAATACGCACAACATGTTCATTTCTGTAAGTTGTGAAACTATTTATCTAGTACCTAATTTTTTTTATTAAAAAAGTGAGGTGTCGTATCCACCAATTTATTGATTGATTGATACCAATTGACTGATTGGTAGACTATTAGGTCTTTCACCGGATAATTTTCACAGGCCAATAGGCATTTGGTAAAATACTTGGTAAATTGTTCGATATAGAAGTTGTTCGAAAAAAAGCATTCGCGCTGCCATTGGCCAAGCACTTTTTGAGATCGTTTGTCATACTTTTAAGCGCTGGTTCGGCTTCCGCACATAATGTCAGCCTTGAATGACCATATGGGATAAGGTCCATACAAATTCAGGATTGATCTTGTTATTTTGGCCAATATATTTTAGCTCAAACTTTACTAATGTCTTTTGGGTAATTAGAATGTAGGTGCTAAAAGGGAAACTATTTCTTACAGGAAGTAAGAGACAGTTCAGGATAGTTTTTTAGAAAAACAAAAGTTTTCTCTGTCTATTTGTATCAATTTTTGAGGGTCTAGGTGGTTGATGATAATAATTTAAGATATTATTATTGAAAACAGATCTAAGGGTTAACAGGTCAACATTATCAGGATTACCAAACAGTTTTAACATTAGCTAAGAGATTACACCTTTTTGCAACACTAAAGCCAAAATTCAAAGCGCGTGCTAGGGTCCGAAATAAGAGGCTATCACAAATAAAAGTTACACAATTTAAAAGCCAATGTAATAAAAGATTGGAAAATATTTGACCAACCAGGGGCACTCATGATTCCGGAAAGATTTGGCTATCTTTTAAAAATACCTTGATACAGATCTTGACTGACTGCGAATCACAATCTAATGCTGACTCAACCACACCAAAAAAAGTATGGATGTCAGCAAATACTTTTAACTTCGTTGAAGAAAGCAGAAAACTCAAAATTGCTGGAATTGAGAACCTTCTTAGGCATTCCCAGTACCGACAACTATCTAGAGCTATTCAGTCTATCTAGAGCAACTAAGAACTATAGACTGCTAGCTCTAATATTACACGCCAGTTTCTACATCCAATATCGCAATTTGATTTTTGTAAAGGGAAAAGCAGGATTGATGCAATCGTGAGTGTACTCGAAGCACTGCACAACAGAGGGGGTGAACATCACCGGGCGGCCCTGCGGTTTTTCGATGTTAGAAATGCATTCAATATGCTGCAGTGAAACGAGATAACGAAGGCAATGGAGAAGAGAGAATGTACTAGTTGATGTACTTTGGTTAGTGATGCCCAACATTGGGGGAGCCAAATCCGAAAGGAGGATACTCGTACGGAGCAATCAGACAAAGACTCAGACAAAGCCTCAGAGTCAACGCCAATGCGGCAGATCTCCACAGCGATGGGCAGACATTACGAAACATTTTCTCAACAAACAATATACTGAGGCAGTACATGTAACAGATGACTACGACCAGTGAAGAAATATCAATAATCAAACTATCTGAGCTCAATGAAGCTCAATAATGAACCAAAACACATTAAGATGCTAAGATGTTAATGACTATGGTTAAGATGCTAAAATATTAATGACTATGACGATGATGATGAAGAGATTACAAACAAAGTAATGCTTAAAAGAAGATTGAAGCCCAAGTTAAGGACTTAAAGATAGAAATTTAAGGACATTTTACAGAACCTAAAGACAAGAAAGGTTTTTATCCATTTTTCTTTGATAGAAATTTATTAAACTCCGAATCCACTTACACTAAAGCATGCTTGTACAATTCCTTTGTACATTTCTCGTCATTTAGGAATTATGTGTAAAAGTTTATCAGAACCTGTTGCCTTACTATATTCTGTTCTATTCATGGTGTTGTTTACCTCTTCCTAAGTTAGTTCCACAACGTCATGTTAGCCGCGAAATTTAGATTGTCTAGAAACGTTCATCCTGTATATTTCATACTCATTTTACTAATAGATAAAAATAATGTCACGCCTCTGGACTTATTACGGACATGTAAATGCAGGGTATAAAAAAAAGAATTTCTGAATTTAATCATCTGTAGCGTTGGAAAATTTTAAGAAGAACGGTTAGAGTGTTTTTAATAAAAATGATTAGAATCAATAGAATCGTAGAAATAACGATATAGCCTTTCAATTTTTTTAACGCATTCAAATAAATACATTTCACGATATTTTAGTGAATCACACTCTAACAATACAGAGAAATTATTGTAATCTTTAACAAGGGATACGGTGAATCATACATTATACAAACTTGTTGCCACTTTGAAGATTATTTATATGTGATAACTTATCAACTCAATGGAGAAAATAACTAAACGGTGTGTATATACAGGCAGTAAAATTATACTGCTGTACAAAAAATCTGGACTTTATAATATCAATTTATTAGATCTATATATATATATATATATATATATATATACTTAATGAGTGGCAGTATATTTATTTTAAAAACCAAAACCCTTTGGTGTTGGGTTTTTCATACTGGTTTTCACACCGCAAATAATCATTTCATACCGCAAGTATAAACCATCAACCCACCACTGTGTTAAGGATGCCCCAGCTAGCCGACTTACTTCACGCCATGTTACTAAATTCAGATTTTGGTCTCATACGGGTATGAACACTTGAATGAAGACCACACACTGAATATGGTGGTACATGAAGTTTCTAATGTGCTCATTAGGGAAATGCATAAAAATAAATAGCTTCTAATCAACGGGATAACTTTAATAATGTAAGAATTATCAGTTCATTACATGAAAATATATACATATAAGTATATATACTACTTTCTTGTGGTATACCTAATTTAAATATTTGTTTATATGGAATTAAGCCACAATTATTGGTTGTAATGAAAATCAAAATTTTAACTAACTAGTATTTGACGTTTCGACTTCCTCTCCGGAAATCAGGGACAACGAAAACAGGCCAGAATAGAAAGATGCATCAATAATCATGAACGAAACGGACATGAAAAAGAGACAAGTCAAAGAAGCAGCCATTATCCTACTTAACGAAGAAATATGTGTAGGAAACCCATCAGCAGAATGTAGCAGGCTTTGGTTGAAAATACTAAAAAAAGTTAAGATCATACCAACAACGGCGAAGTAATAGAAGGTCGAAAAACATCATCTACAATCATATACAAAACACATATGCAACACACAATACACATAAACACAAATCTACTATTGCTCAATTTACGTTACTCAACCACAATTACGATACAGTTTTTATACAAAGACCGAAACAGAACACAAAACAATTAGAATTTGATATTTTTCTTCTTTTTCTTCTTCTACCTCCTTATAAGCAATTCTGCTTGTTCATTGGCGGACTAATAACTCTATGGAAGGTCACTCCATCTTTTGCGCGGTCGTTCACTTCTCTTGCGATCTCTCAGCGTATTTCCTGTAATTCTTCCAGTCTATTTGCTTTTTATACTTGATTTCTCACTTCTTTGTCTAGGTCTCCATAGCTAGACAGTGTAATTCCCAGGTATTTTATTTCCATTACTTGTTCAATACTGATGCCATCAATTTCTATTTTTAGAGAATTTGATATTCCTAAGGTAAAAACACCACCCTCAGATTTTTTTCAGTCATTTACGCTGCCTATAAGATCGAGGCCAAATATGTCAATTTTGAAATGACATAACCTCAAAACAACTATCTTTGGTTATACATTTTCACAAAATTTTTATTATAATCTTTGCAAAATCTAATGCAAAAATAAGAATCAAGAGCGTCGTTTTATGCCAATAAAGTCAGACAGCAACCCTGTACTTGAGGTTTTTGCTAAATGAGAAATGGGATCAGTCTCAGAAAATCAATGTTCGAATATAGAAATGTAGCAGTGCATTAAAACTTATAAGACATACTGTATAATATGAGACTGCATGTGCAGTGAGATACATTGTGTATAGTTGCCAATAAATTATTGCAGAAAACCTTATCTTACGCTCATTACAAAGTCATTTGTATTTGAGTGGTGTGGTTAAAAAAAAGTCATTTACCATTATGTACTCGAATCTTCGCCTCTGTCAAAACATTTATGTTTTAACACCTACGCAGTTAAAACAGGATCTAAACTCTAATACTCTATCCAATTATGAACTGAAACAGGTATGTCAGAAACTGCAGAAAATAGAAATCTTCTTCTTCTTCTTGCAGTACCGTCTCCTATCGGAGGTTGGCTACCATCATAGCAATCTTTACTTTGTTGGCTGCAGCTCTGAACAACTGTATTGAACTGCACCCATACCACTTCCTTAAATTTCGCAACCAGGAAACCCTCCTACGTCCCACATTTCTCTTTCCCGAGATTTTTCCTTGGATTATGAGTCTAAGCAGAGAGTACTTTTCTCCTCTCATTATGTTGCCCAGATATTCCAGTTTTTTCGTTTGTATGGTTTTTATGACTTCGCATTCCTTCCCCATCTTCAGCAGAACATCTTGATTGATAGAAATCTTGACATAAGTAAAATCTAGAAAATCAGCCTAGTTTGAAAACGTGATGTGAAATGATAAATATGTGCTGCAATCTATTCTGCAGGCTAAAATCTGAGTGAGAATTACCCCAAATCATTTAAGAATAGTATAGCTGAGACTCTACGACACAGTAACGGAATGTTATCCATCGAACTGTTCAAAACAGTGATTTATGATCGCAAACAACCAAT